>NC_090929.1:556158925-556468658 GCF_040938575.1 Ambystoma mexicanum
AAGGGTGTATGTGGAAAGGAGCCTTAAGATTGGCCAAATCGACTCCGAATAGTCTATTAAGGCAGGAACTTGGCATCACTGCCTTATCTGCACGTCGTAATTGGCGCCTATTGGCCAACTTCGCCAGAATGCTATATCCTCCTCCCAACTGTTTATATGAGGACTTGGGGCAGTTATTGATTGCGTCAGAACATTCGTCTTTCACAATCTATTATGCTCAAATGGTGCAGATACTGGATGGAATTGCACTTTTACCAGCTGACTTAGAATTCCGTCAGGGGTATGTGAAGCATCGTATCATAGAGAATGACTGGTGTAGAACAATAATGGAAATTGAATCATTAAAGAGTTACAAGGAAGCAGCTCGTTTCTGTTCTACCAGAAGACCGCATAAACCTTATTTAATTCAGTTTCCCTGTAATAAAGCCAGGGAAATATATCTTCGCTTTAAATTGAACCAATGTCTTACTTTAGAACGAATTTGTGGCTGGAGTCCGTACTGGAAGGCTATCGCAGATGCAGGTTTTGCAATGATCGCTCAGCCAAAGAAACATTAAAACATCTAGTCATATTGTGTCCTTATTTTGAAACAACGCGTGCACTAACAATCGCATCCAATGGTGTGCTAACTGAGGGTAACAGGGAATGGCTTTGGCTGGCCTCGATGTGGGGAACGAGAACGAGCTTTATATTAGCTCTATGCAGATTCCTAACGATCTTAAACAACGACCTTGAGATGAGGTTTCGAATGAGCGAGCCTCAGGCGAGCAGGTAATGCAAGAAACATGCAATTACATTCCCTTAATATTGTAAACCCTATCAACTTCTGAATATTTAGGAAAGGAATGATAACTGTGGTTGAACTAATCGACCTCTCCTACAAGAGACCTAGAAGTTTATAATGCAGAAAACGTGTTTGAAATATATAACTGAGAAAATGTTATGTACTGTGTATGGAAATTAGAACACGAGTGGAAATCCCTTTTACCATACTAGTAACATCTAATCAAGATGTTGTAAAAACTGTGCTGAGAGTACTAATAGATACCAACATATTTAACTTGTCTCGATATATATGAAAACTGTCTTCAAAAACTTTTTAACAAAATGTATATAAGAAAGTTTGTAGATTGAAATTGTTTAACTGACACAAGAATGACAAATCTCAAATGTAAAATGTAAAGAAATTATATTTTTACAAATGTTGTAAAAGTTTGTTGATCGAACTAATAAAACAACGGTTTGAATAAAAAAAATAAAAAAAAAATAAATAAATAAATAATACAAATATTATGGTGATATTTTACTTACTTTTTTAAAATTAACAGGTAACTTCTTAGTTTTTCTTTCTTCTTCGAATTCGGCTGCTTCTTTTCAGGAAACTGGTCTTCACTGCAATTGTAAAAGCTTCAAATTAGCAACTTTGTTTGTATATAGCACTGTTTTTAATTTAGATATTGATTTTTTTAATTGAAATCCTCAGTGCCTTCTGTAAAACCATTAAACTAATTTATTTACATAGGATACATTGCATCAGTTCAGTACATATGATATGTTCTTAATGAACAAATTGTATTGAATGACTAACTGTAGCAAAAAAAAATATCTTTACTATGTCTTGTGAAATTTATAATATATTAGTGAATACCACTATTTCTGTAATTAAACTGTTCTAGGTAAAAGCGCCTCAATGTCATGTCTAATTTAAAGTAATTAAGTAAATAAATAAATAAAAACAAAAAATATGAAATTGTATAAGTATTTTTATAAAGGTTTAAACATAGATTGTGTTTGCATGCAATTTTGTTTGAATATATGTAGTCTATATATTTCATTTAAAAAATGTTAGTTTAACATGATTTGAGTGTGTGTGTATAAAGAAAGTAAAAAGTATAAAGGTTTATAAGTGATAGTTGATTTTAGGAAATTGAAAAAAGTACAGTAAATTCATTTTACAGATTTTACAAGGTAAAAGTCTGTTTGAAAATGTGTTCATCTACCATAGCTCTCAACTCACACGCTTTTGGCGGGTGTCACACGCCTTGTAAAGGGCAGACTCACCCGCCAAGCCTCCTGCACGCCCATTCATTCCAATGGGCGTCTCACCCGCCAAAAACACTGCCTGTAAAACAAAAATGGTTGAGAGCTATGTCATCTACTATACAGAAAATATGCATACCTGAAGTTTGTGTTCATGCATATGGATATGCATGGAGCTGCAAGTAGAAATCTTGAAGACTTGTACCGTATTTCTGGTAGATGCTGCTTGCCAATGATATGACGCTTGTACTCAGAGAGATTCAGAGTACATTTGCAGTGCTGATCTATGATGATGCAGTTAGATGTAGAGGTCTTGAATGTGATTGGTGCATGGTCATGTGATTTTTGAGGTACATCCCATGAGGGAATGGCAGAAAGAGTGTAGTGGAAATGGTAGAATGGCTGTTCATGTTACGATATGTCCGCGGACATGGCGGTAGTTCGCCGACATCTGGAGTTACATCCGGGGATTTTTGGGTTCAGAAGTCATGCAAATGAGAATAAGCACTGAAAGGGATTGGTCAGGAAAGTTTGGTGGGTGTGTTGTGCCAGGAGAGATTTTCTCAGATACTCTTTTTGCTGAGAGAACAAAAGATAGCTATGGCTGTGTGTTTCAGAAAACAGATGGTTTGGATTTTAGGAGATTCGTGGATACATTGGTTGAAGGTGCATGCAGAAAGCTGTGGAGTAGCTGTAGATCTTGGATTCCCACATGTGGAAGTACACTGGCATGGAGTACGTGGAATGAAGTGGTTGGACTTGCTACCTCTCTGTGCTACTTTGGAGACAGAGCAACATCCAGACATAATTGTAATTCATTGTGGAGGGAACAGTTTAGGACATGTGTCTGGTATTTCTTTGCAATTTGCAATGAAAGAAGGACTTGGAAAGGTCATGGACATGTTTCCAAATTCTCAAGTAATTTTTTCACGGATTGCGCAGACACAAATGTGGCTTCATTCTTCTTCATTTGGGAGAAAGCATCACTCTCCAGGAGGATGCCCACAGTGAGTTTGCCCCCAGATGGCCCCAGAACTACCCAAAACACTGTAACACTGTAAAAGTGTTTTAAAATGCCTTTTTTGCGCGCTCGGCGCTCGAGTCCCCTTCCTCCTTCTCCCCTCATTCCCCCCTCCTTCCCCAGCCCAATCCCGCCTCCCAACCCTCCCCCGGAACCCTGATTGGTCTCCTAGACCAGGAATAAAAAAAAGAAACAGAAACAAACCCAGCGAGCGTGGCGTCCTGCCGGCCACATATTATACACCCTCCCAGGGCAGCCCTCTGCCCGGCAGCCCCTGCGGCTAAGGGCTCCAAGGCCAAGGGCGGCTCCAACATTGGCGGCTCCAAGATGTGTCTGCAGGTGTCCGCAGGGGAAGCCAACAGACACCAACACAACTGTAAGTGCTGGCATGGGTGGGGGGTAGAGCAATTACTCTACTACAGAAAGCTCCTGCCACTCTAACTTACCTTTCAATGGCCTAGACTGCTACAGGTATGTATAAATGGGTAATCCCTATTTTTTTTGTTTACGGGGGGTCAAAACTGTAGGAAGGGATTCTCTGTGACGGAAAAATTTTACGAAAAAACAGATCGACTACCCCTCTCTTTAAGTCCTATATGGGTCACGGGTGAAGATAAAGGTTGACCTGTGCACTTTGTTAGTAAGGTAATCGCCTTTTTTGGAAAAATGGCACAAAAATGCAACTAAGTACAAAAAATTCTATCTTTTTAATAGTCATAAAAATACCTAAAAAACATTACAAACTTGACAAAACGTAACAAACTTAATACATTTTCAATCAAACCATTTAGTCATCATTCATCTATTATAACAGGGGAATACTACAACTTAAACAGCTTTGTGCATAACGGTAAATCAAGATATGCATTAGTGACAGGGGAAAAAACCATTAGATTTTCCCTTTAGCAGTCGACATATGTTTCGGCCCGTTATAGTGTACCACCTCTGTCAACAGTGATCACTAAGATGAATATTGGGCCATCTTCAGGACAAACGGTTACTTTGTGGTAGATTATTCTTGTTCCCCATTGGGCACGCTAGCACATCTATGGTCCATAGACTGAAGTTTGGACTATTGAGCTTGGTCAGACTCTCGGATGTGGCAAGGTATTGCCATCTCTGGTCTTGGTTCAGATTAGCAACTTCTGTGGCTTTGTTTTCGAGGTTGATCTTTATATTTCTGGATTTCACTCGGTACCATTCATAGGCAGGACATGAACAGTTATTCCTGTGATTATAGTGCTGCCTTGATCTATGTTGTTTCTGTGTTCGAGTGAAAGCTGGAAGTCTGCGAAACCGGCAAAAGCTCGTTCTGCAGAGAAATGGTGTGTTTAAATCAAGTGACGTGACTGCTACAGACATACACCATGCATTATTAGAGAGATATGTGACCATCAGCCTAAACCTATTCATGGCTGGACAGCAAACACTGCCTGCAGTATAATGTTAACTAGTACCATACCCCGAGAGAACCACAAAGATTAGCCTGTGTCGCATCTAGACTGAAATGTGATTGTTAGCAAATGCCACACTTAGAATCCTGAACTTTAGCTCGCGTTACATCTAGATGGAAATGTGACTGTTAGCATTTGCCACACTAGTATGGAGTTCTGAACTTTAGAAGTGCATTTAGAAGATGAATTTAGAAGTGTGCCCAATAGCCTCTCTGTGAAAAGTTGAATTTAGAAGTGTCCCCAATAGCCTCTTTGTGAAAAGTTGAATTTAGAAGTGTCCCCAATAGCCTCTTTGTGAAAAGTTGAATTTAGAAGTGTCCCCAATAGCCTCTTTGTGAAAAGTTGAATTTTGAAGTGTCCCCAATAGCCTCTCTGTGAAAAGTTGAATTTAGAAGTGTCCCCAATAGCCTCTTTGTGGAAAGTTGAATTTAGAAGTGCATTTAGAAGATGAATTTAGAAGTGTGCCCAATAGCCTCCTTGTGAAAAGTGGAATTTTAAAGTATACCCAATAGCCTCGCTGTGAATCTAGAAGTGTGCCCAATAGCCTATCTGTTAAAGTTGAATTTAGAAGTGCATTTAGAAGCTGAATTTAGAAGTGTGCCCAATAGCCTCTCTGTGATTCTAGAAGTGTGCCCAACACCCTCGCTGAATCTAGAAGGGTGCCCAGTAGCCGCTCTGTGAATCTAGAAGTGTGCCCAATAGCCTCTCTGTTAAAGTTGAATTTAGAAGTGCATTTAGAAGCTGAATTTAGAAGTGTGCCCAATAGCCTCTCTGTGATTCTAGAAGTGTGCCCAACAGCCTCGCTGAATCTAGAAGGGTTCCCATTAGCCGCTCTGTGAATTTAGAAGTGTGCCCAATAGCCTCTATGTGAAAGTTGAATTTAGAAGTGCAATTAGAAGTTGAATTTAGAAGTGTACCCAATAGCCTCGCTGTGAATCTAGAAGTGTGCCCAATAGCCTCTTTGTCAAAAGTTGAATTTAGAAGTGTTCCCAATAGCCTCTTTGCGAAAAGTCGAATTTAAAGTGTACCCAATAGCCTCGCTGTGAATCAAGAAGTGTGCCCAATAGCCTCTTTGCAGAGATTGTCTAAAAGGACATATAACCCATCATATCTCACCAACACGCTTACTCTCTCCTTACATCACCACTCAACTAGAACATAGGGATACTATGACACCATTCAGTATAACTGTTCTCATACCAACATTCGCCGCTCACCAGTGCTTTAAGTGGGGTAAGAAATTGAGGGGGGGCCCTCGTTTGGGGACGTGGCTTTCATTGTGGGCGTGGCCTAAAAGTGCACAAATCATAGTAAGGTGCGCAAACAAATATATAAATGTATGTGAGCATTTATATGTTTGTATGCGTACTACTATGGTGTGTGTACTTTTCAAGCCATATTTTATAAACATAGCAATGTTACATATTTCTATGTTTATAAAAGGTGGCTTGAAAAGTGCACAAACCATAGTAAGTTACGCACACTTGTGTGCTTACCTTACTATGGTTTGTGTACTTTTGAAGCCACCTTTTATAAACATAGATATTTGTAACATGTTTCTATGTTTCTAAAAGATGGCTTGACACATAACCAATTCAAGGCATCTTTTTAAAGCGTTGATGACGGACAAAACAAACCGCAAGGTGGCTTTGTCCGTCGACAAAGCTTTATAAAAGATGCCTTGAATTGTGCACGTTTCAAGCCGTCTTTTATAAACATAGAAATATTTCTACCTTTATAAAAGATGGCTTGAAACGTACACAGTTCAAGGCATCTTTTATAAAGCTTTGCCGACGGAGAAAGGCACCTCGGGCTCTGTGATCTATCTGATCTATCAGAGCACATAGATCACTGAGCCCGAGGCGTCTTTCACCCTCTGCGAACCCACGGGCTCCGTGATTTAATCTGCATATTAGATCACGGAGCCCGCGGGGGTCAGTGACCTGGGGAGGGAAAAGAAAGGGACAGTAACTTCCTCTGATGACCCTGATGAGGGGTCATCAAAGGGAGTTACACTGACAGAAGTGCCGCCAGCCTCAGCCTCGCTGTGGCTGGGTGGCACTTCTGTCAGCTTGGCCGACATAATGACGGGCGCATCTCCCGTCGCAGCTGCGGCCGCGGCGGGATAATGCATCCCGCCACTGTTGTGTGGGACGGGGGGCCCCGGCTGGGCCCCGGCTCAGCCCCACTTTCTGGAGACTGCCGGGGCCCGGCCCCGGCAGGCCCCGGCCCACTTAAAGCACTGCCGCTCACTCCACATCATTCTAAGTAATCACTGCTGGTTTTCCCCTCAGGCCTAACACAGCCACATCCGATCTGGATAAATCCTGCCAGAACGAACACATACTCCTGACCTCTCAACCATCACACCTACCGCTAGAAAGCAGCTATTACACGGATACCGCACGAGCTGCACACATACCCGGTGCTCACACGCACCTTTTGACTCTCTCTACTCCCTCTACTGATATGAACTTCGGTTCCCAAGGGCGTTCAACCTACCAGTGCCTTCAGACCATAACAATGGTATATAAGGCGCTATATAAATGCAAAATAACATAACATAACCTCAGATTACAAGAAGTACTCAAAACAGACCACGAAGAGTTCTTTGGAGGAAAACACATTATTGTTTTCGGAGATCTTCTTCAATTTACACCAGTGAAAGGTGAGCCTATTTTTAAAACTTTAGGACACAAACTCTGCCGTAAAACTGTTGGCAGCATTGGAAATGTCAACCTTTGGCAACATTTCCAATACAGAGAATTAACAGAAAACATGCAGCAATCTGCAGATCTCACTTATGCCAACATCTTAAAAAGTATTAGAGTTTGTATATTATCTCAAGAAGCACAAGCATTATTGAAAACCCAGCACATTCATGCACTTCTTTCAGGCCATAATGCATGTGCTACGGATGTTATGGAGCAATTAGCCCACAAAAATGTCAATTGTATGGCCTTAATGCCAACTCTTGCAATTTGTTTCAAATTCAATTAAACAATGTTAAAAAAAGAAATGCAACCAATAATTGAAATTAGCGCCACAGACAAATTAGACATACATGGTATGACACTACCCATGTGTGAACAGGCCACAATGAGACTAAATAGTTTACAAAATTCAATCTCCAACACAGTTGGATTGGAAAAAATATTAAAATGATCCTTAAATTGCAGAGTAATGCTTAAACATAACCTTGACGTGGATCAAGGACTAGTTAATGGAGCACTGGGTACAGTTGTTGGCTTTCAAACATACCCACGTGACAACAACATTCAGTTTGTCAATAATCTCTTTGACAAACTTTAATAAGTGAAAAGGATAGGACGCTCAACAGCTCGATTCCTTCTCTTCAAAGACATGTATGTACAAAGAGAACAATTTTCTCTAACTCTTGCATATGCAGTCACCATTCACAAATCACAAGGTCTTACCCTAGACAAAGCATTGATAGACATTGGTAACACAGTCTTTAAAGAAGGCATGAGCTACGTGGCACTATCACGCTTACGTAGACTTGATGGTCTATTTCTAATCAACTTTGATGCAAGTAAAATAAACGCTGATATTCCTTGCATTTCAGAATATAATAGACTTCGTTCACTATACACCCCCATCTAAAAACATATCCTATTCCACAAAAAGTAAAATGTTCTAAAAGAAAATTAAATCAAACAGAAATACAACAGGATGTCACTGCAAATCCTCCAAAAAGATTAAAAGAAACTAATACTTCATCAAGTACAACAATCAAAAAAGAACCTATTAGGGAAAGTAAACCAGGTACTTCTTCAAAGAAGGAAGATAAGCTCCAAAAAAAGCACTCAGATACAGAACTACCTGGTCCATTTAAACTTTCAAGTGTAAATGGTGTAAGTTGCTACACAAATGTAGCAATGAATATTCTATTTCAATTACCACCAATAGTTGACAACATTTACTTACACAGTACAGACCAATTGTGTTTGGCAAATGTTAGTACTTCATAGAAACACAACAAACAATCCTGACAACACATACAGGGGTCGATTCATGGAACAAACGTGCGCCGAAAATCCCAGCGCAAGCAGGCGCAAGGAGGCGCAAGCGTGAGAAATCAAGCGCACACGTGCGATACAAGGAAGGCGCTGCGCTAGTTTCCCGCTGGTCGTGCGCCAAATCCATGCATGTCGCACACAAGCACACACGTCATCAAACGGCGTGCGCTATGCGCACAGCAAAAGCGCACATAGCGTGGCGCACACAACAAAAGTGGGCGGAACAGTGGGCGTAACACGCGGAATGGGGAACAACGCGTGAAAAAGAAGGCGTAACTGGGGAAGTACTGCAGGGAACTACACGGGACACCCACAGGCATGCAAACAACCCGTATTCATGGATTCGAATATGGGAAACACGCGCACGGCAAAAGACGCGCACAGGCGTCAACGCGTCCGCCACACGAAGGCAGGCGGAAGCGTCCCCGTGCACAGTATAAAAGTGCGCGCAAACAACAAACACATATATACAGCTACGATTAATGCCCCATTTGTCGCAGCACTGATCGTGGGACACCACAGGAGGAGGAGAATAGCCAGGGCACGCATTTTCTCACCATGGACAAGCCTTTTTGGGATGCCTGACGACCAGGTCTACGGCAGGTATAGGTTTCCACCCCACATCATCCTAGACCTGGTCAGGGAGTGGGAAGATGACCTTACATCCCCCACCCTTTTTCTCCCAAGCATTGAGCCCCTTGGAGAAGGTGCTCAATGTCTTGCATTTTTTGGGCACTGGGTCATTTCAGCGGACCACTGCCATAGTGGGGGGGGTCTCACAGGCCACGCAGTCACGCTGCCTACACCAGGTCTTGGCAATCATGACAGTGCGCCCCTCAGTCCGCAGGCACATATACATGCCCAGAACACCCGCAGAAAGGCAGGCCGTTGTCCTGGATTTTTACATGGTGGCACACTTCCCCAAAGTGCTCGGTGCCATAGATTGCACCTATGTGGCCCTACGTCCACCTAGGGCCACTGAGCACATCTACCAAACAGGTGGTATGCGATGCAAAGGGAATCATCACCTCTGTCTATGCAAACTACCCTGGCTCCACCCATGACAGTTTCATATACAGAATGTCCGCCCTGAGCCGGGCCCTGGAAGCTGGGCAGCATGGTGACACATGGCTCCTAGGTGAGTACAAATGCCTGCGCACATGCATGCAAGTCACACACAGACAAATACCCAAACCCTAATAATCTCAACTATTATCACCTCCCCAGGGGACAGTGCCTACCCTCTGAGCAACCACATGATAACGCCAATCCGGAACCCCACCACACCACCCCAGGTAAGATACAACGTGGCCCATATTGCAACCAGGGCCATAGTGGAGCACACATTCGGAGTGCTCAAGTCACGCTTCCGCTCCCTTGACCGCTCTGGCGGGCATCTACTCTATGCACACCCAGTAGTGTGCAGGATCATTGTGGCAGCATGTGTCCTGCACAATGTTGCAACACGGCAGGGCGTACCGGTGGACATGGCGGTGCCTCCACATCTCCAAACACAGGCACATGCGCTGCCCATGGGAGGGGATAGGGCACGTGGCTAGGAAGCCCGGACCCAGCTTGTGGCCACATTTTTCACCTAAACTCCCACCCCTGTGGAGTGCACACAGGCCTGGCACATACCAGGTGACAATCGATGATGACAAAGAGACAGTCAACTGTCACAACCTTACCACCCTGAGATTGTTGCCATGGAAGTGCCACATTGTGTGCATCCCTAGCTACTTAAACACAAGCTATCCTGTGTGACCAAAAGGCACACATATGATACATGATATGATATGATATGGCATTTGTAACCCACCTATACAAAAGTGTTGCAAGGCACAATGAGGCAGGGAGGGGGGAACAAGGGAAGACAGACAACAATCCTACTAGGCCAGGTGTCATTTAGATCACGCAGGGGTAGGTGGAAGGTAAAAGTGCAAGGGGAAGGGGAGGGGGGGAGTGCAGTACAGGGTAAGTAGAATACAAAATAAATAAATAGGCCAGCTGGTGGCAAGTGCAAAGGTAAGTGCAGAAGGGGGGCTGTAGGGATACAGAGACAGTCCCGCAGTTCAGGGGTTGCCAGGGAGGCAGTGCAAGTGGAGAGTGGCTGGGCCAGGGACCAAGGTCGGTGAGAGTGGCCCAGTTGCAGATTCAGTGCATTTTCAGTGAAGAAATTAGCAAGGGAGAGGGAGAGAGAAAGCAGAAGCAAAGAGGAAGGTGTTGAGGTGCTTCCTGAAGCAGAGATGGTTCTCCTCAAGTTTCAGGGAGGCAGGAAGGCTGTTCCAGAGGGAGGCCCCTGCCGCGGAGAGAGATCTACCCCCAGCTTGTTGCTTCGAGAAGCGGCTGACCCTGACATGCAACATGTGAATCACACACACCTGCAAAACAGGCCATGACCATCACTGTTATGTCACTCAAACCCTCCCAAACCACAACATGACATGGCAAGCAATAGCCATACACCAACACAGTACCAATAAGGTACACATTGCCATGTGAAAAATGTAAATTGGCATCAGACAATGATGCCTGACATGGAATCAGATGAAATGACTGACCAACAACCTCCCACCCACAATAAGTCATTCACAAATGCATCACAAAAGTAGTAGCCGCAACATAACAAAGAATGCCTGTCTACATGCATATTGTGCATTGCAAAATCAACACTGCAGCTTCTGTGTGCTGTGTCCAACTCCTGCAACACACTGCTCAGCGCACAGCGCAGTGAACAGCCATTGTGTGTGATGCACACCCTGAGCATCACATCTAAGCGACAGACCACAACAAAAAGCAAAATAGGCATGTACAGGATCCATAATTGGTCACAAAACATGTGCTGCAGGGACACAGTGGGCAGCAGAAGGCAGAGTGTACATGTGGATATCGAACAGTGGTTGTACATGTAGTGCATCATAGTGCAGTGTGCGGGTCAGCGAGGACATGCACTCAACATATGCATGTGCAATCAATTGACCATCAGTGTCCTCTACACATCACATGTGAACATTCACCATGTGTACACCACAGCATGTCAAACCACAACTATCTCCTCACACCTGAAAGGTAAATACAACACATGAACATGCATTGATCAGCAGAACACATCATGTACATAGGATACCACAATTACAATGTCAGGGTTCCCATCACACTGCAGGGCAAGGCAACTATCAACAACAAAACACCCCCTCCCTCACAAATGACCATGACCCACTGAACAACTGCACCTGGGTTATGGAAACAGAAAAATAATATGAGGCCGGGAATCCCAGAAAGAAACACACCAACACAGGTTACAAAGAACATACAAGTGCTTTATTCAAAAGCTACAACAGTTACCAAAGTCAATTGACAAACGGATAGCTATGCGGCTCTCGGAGTAACATAACGAACTTCAACAAAGGTTCGATGCATTAGTGAGAGAGACCGTACATTGGAATACTTGGGCTTTTTATACTCTTTATCCAGCCCTTGGCCAACCCCCTCGCGGATTAACCATTCTAGGAGTCAGGCTCATGGGTTCCTTGCCAGGTCAGTCCTATAATATATGCATTTAGATTAGTTTTGCTGATATAGTTGTACATTTACACATAGGTCAACAATAGGACAAGGTCTCAGTTTGCGACCCCGACAAGTGGCCTGCAGGCATATTAATTATTTGTGTGTAAGGAGGTCACTTTGGCCAGAGTTTTACTCAAAATGTCATTCGGCCTCCATTTTGATGTTCAGGGTGACTTCCACATTACAAGAGAACCTAAAATGGCGGCTTGATCCAAGATGGCGACTTACATTATTTTCTCTAAGGTCAAGACCTTGCCGCAGAGTTTATTCGCATATGATGTTTAGACAACTTGGCGTAGGCCAATACACATACAAATGTTGCGATAGGAGGCATAATATTGTTTCAATTCCGACAAACCCTCCTTTTGGCCTATGCCAAGTGCTAATATAATTTCTAATTCTTCTGTAAATAACTCCATGCATTGTCGTTCATACATCCTGAATCATTATCTGTAATGTCTATAGCCATTAGGTCGTTCATCAGAACCTCTTGTAACACAAACACTTTAGATGCTGTTTCTGGAGCATACATTTTGTGCCCTACTGTGCTCACCACTTGAGAACAACATCCCCCTAGCATTGCACATATACTAGGTAGACATTGGAGACAGCAACGAAGGAATAGCAGGATTCCCAAAATAACCAGGATAACAGAAAGCACCTTCCAACCCGAGGATCGTAGAGAATCCCAGAACCAGGCGCTAATATTCCAATCTCCCACCTCAGGATAAGGATGTGCAAGTTCTGTATTGCTTTGAAAATTGTCGGTGAGGAATCTGGTACGAAAACACAGCAAGCGGACCCCACTAATTTGCATACTCCACCACGTTCTGCCAGGATGACATCTAATGCCATCCGATTTTGGAGCGCTACCAATCTTATTGCCTTTTGTTCTAGTGTCATATTGTAGAGTATATCCGTGGTCCGGTTGATGGTTCTCTCCAGTACTCTTGCTAGCCCTCTAATGTTTTCAGAGTTTGCTATCTGTCCACAAAACGGTACAACTGATTTCGCTATATCTCCCAACACTTGCCCAGGGGTATCTCCGTCCTCGTCCCGCCATGGGCGAGCCTTAGAAACTTCCAATGTACTAGCTATAAATACCCCAGGTAACATGATTCCTAAATAACAGGTTCCCTGCCAATCCTTGGGCAACCAGGGAAATGCTGAACTACCACAAATGAAATAAACAGGCCCCCCTACATACAGAGGCCTGTTCTCCCCAGTCAAATTTACAATGTTCCCACAACCTTCAAAATCTCCCATTGGCCGAGTGCCATTTCTTTGTACACAGAAGGGGACTGAATCGGGGCTATGATTAATAGAGTAGGAAGGGGGCACAGTGTCCTTATTGCCTATCAGAGCCATTTTAAAGGAAATTAGAGTTTGGAAAGGAAAAGATAGTTTATCAGATGGCCTAATAGAACCAACATTAGGTCTACTTCTATTTGCGAAAAGCGAGCATCCCAGGGGAGTCAATTCACGTTTCTCAAAATCATTTAAATTAGTTCCATCAAAGTTCCCTGAGATGCTATCATTCCAACGGCCAAAGAATAGTGCTCTAAGAGAAGCATAGCAAGCAGTCGTTAAAGGTAAAGGGTGAATATACCATCCTAGCCCCTTGTTCCCATGTTGCGGTAAATGGGTGCAAATCCAACAATTACTCTTATTAAAAATGGCATGCGTTGCATTCATTACTATCATTAAAGTGTTATTATGATACTTTTGTCTATGCTGGGAGTCTCTAGGTGACAAGGTGTGAAGGTGTACAAAGGGAGTCAAAGCAGTAGGTACAATCTCAATTGGCAGTAGAGGTTTTAGAGGGTAAATTTCTTCGAAATACCAAAGTCCCACAGCAGTGATTACACAAATTCCAATTATTATTAACACAACACAGCAATACGTTTTCGGGGCCCAGGCACATTGTTCGTTGTCCGAGTTGGTCACCCCCTTATTTACAAGTCCAATGCGGGGAGCAGCGGTGGGGGTGGCAGGCATCGTAGTTTCTCGATCGATGACCCCAATGTTTGTTGCTGGCGACACTACGGTCGCGCGACTTCTTAGTCCTTCCCAACCCTAGCCAGCAGAATCCCTTTTTTTTCCTTTTGTTCAAAAGGACCTTTTCTTTTACAAGAGAAAACTTTCAATCACTTCTTTTTTCCAAATGCACGGAAAAGACCTGTGCCGTAGTTCTATTTTCTTTGTCGGAGGTCGTACCTGGTGGTACCCAGAACTGTTTGATCCGGAAACAAAGTAACGTCACTTCCTGAGGGAAGCAACGTATCGGAGGTGACGGAAGTCGCAGAACTTGAAACAATGTTTTCCTGAAGTGATCTTTTCAAAGTGTGCGGAGATGAAATGGACTGTTCCCCAAGCTCCACGGGCTCAGAGAAATTCTCCGACGCACTCACAGCGCTGTTTGCTACTCCAGGATCAGAGATTGTAGCATCAGCGAGGGGTTCTGCTTCTTCTGTAACATGTGTTGTCGGGTGAGGAAGTTTCTTGACATGCGTCGCGTGGATCCAATGCTTTTTTCCAGCCACCCGCACTGCTGTCTGGGTGACCAACAGCACCTGGTAGGGTCCCCTCCAGCGAGGAGCGAGACAGGAAGACCTTTCATAGGCCTTCACTAGGACCCAACTTCCAGGCTGAATATCGTGTCCTGGGCCCATAAACCGTACAGCTAAAGCTGATTGGACCTGATGGTAAATGAGATACAGATTTTTAGTCAACTGGTTACAGTAGTCTACAAGCAATACATTGTCCACCTCCCTCAATGCTTTAGGCTTCGGAAGACCCCAAATATAAGCAGGTCTCCCCATCACTACCTCAAATGGAGAGAGCGCATTCTTGGTTTGAGGTGTGGTACGCATGGTTAACAATACAATAGGTAAGGCATCTGGCCATTTCAGTTTGGTGTCGGCACATGGTTTTGCAAGCTTATTCTTTAGGATGCCGTTATGTCTCTCTACCAACCCAGCACTTTGAGGATGTCTAGCTGAGTGAACTCGTTTTTCAATGTGTAACGCTGTGCATATCTGCAAAATTACTGCTGCAACAAAATGGGGACCATTGTCCGACCAAATTACCCTTGGAAGCCCAAATCGTGGAAAGAATTCTTTTACCATAGTCTTTGCAGTGGTCATGGCAGTAGCATCTTTAACGGGGTAAGCCTCAACCCATTTACTAAAGGCACAAATAATCACAAGAACATATTTTAGATTGTTACACCGTTCCATCTCAATAAAATCAAAGTGGATGATCTCGAAGGGAACAGAAGGGGGCCCAAAGCTTCCCCTTGGAGTTACTGTCCCCTTCCCCAAATTGTGCTGTAAGCAAATCATACAATTCTGAACATGGCACTGTGCAATCTTCGAAATTTTATCATTCACCCATACTTGTTCTAACATTTACGTGAGCCATCGTAACCATTGCCAGCACATATGAATCAGGGAGCAACCATTTTCCTTCAGATGTATCCACCCAACACCCATCGTCATCTAGTTTCCCCATTCCTTCGGCCCACTTTTTAGATTCTTCTACTGTGGCATCAGTTTGGATATCTCGCACAGACCCAATACCCTCATCCATTACATAGGCATCTTTTGTTTCCCTTAGAGCATACATGTCTGCGCTAAGGTCTGTAGCCGTTTGCCTGGCTATCTGGTTAGCAAAAGCATTCCCTTTTCCCACATCATCTATGACCTTACAATGTGCTACACATTTTATGATCGCTAACTGCCTAGGGAGTGAGAGTGCCGAGAGCAATTGCACTATCAGGGGACCGTGCTGAATCTTGGCCCCATGTGAGGTTAGGAACCCTCTTTCCGACCAGAGCCTCCCGAAGTTGTGAGCCACCCCAAAGGCGTACTGGCTATCAGTATATATGTTTACTATACGCCCTTCGGAGAGTTCACAAGCTCGGGTCAACGCTATAATCTCTGCGGCCTGCATGGAGTTATGCGGAATTCTCTTAGTTTCAACAACCGTACTCAGCATAGTAACTGCGTAAGCAGCTGTAGATGTACCATCTGGAAGTTTGAAGCAGGAGCCATCACAAAACAGCTCCCCTTCTGCATTGCCCAAAGGAGTATCTATAAGGTCTATCCTGCCCTTCGTTTCCTGTTCAGTGGTATACAGGCAGTCATGTAATTCTTCGTCACCGCAAAGAGTATTTTGCGGGAAATGTAGAAGTTCAGCCGGATTAAAAACACAACACCTCTTAATTTGAATGTGAGGGGCAAACAGAATTAATTCATACCTTGTCAGCCGTGCAGAGGTGAGGTGTTGCGTTTGAGTTTTATTCAATAGGACATCTACAGAGTGAGGTACCATCAAAATTAAATCATGGCCTAGGACCATTCCCTCACTCTGTTTTACAGACGCGGCAGCAGCAGCGACAGCTCGCAAACATCTTGGCAAAGCGCATGCGACAGGATCAAGGGCGGAGGAGTAGTAGCCGCACGGCCTATTCTTCCCTCCATGTTCCTGTGTTAACACAGCCAAAGCACATCCATCACATTCATGCACAAACAACACAAAGGCCTTGTCATAATTTGGAGTACCCAGAACTGGTGCAGAACATAACGCGGTTTTGAGAAGCTCAAATGATCGTTGATGTTCCGATTTCCATGGCAGCGGCAGAGAAATGCCCTTCTTCGTCAAAGCCAACATCGGTTTTATCACTAGTGAAAAGTTCGGGATCCACAACCTACAGTAAGAAGCCATACCTATTAAGGCCCTGACTTCCTTCTGTGTATTTGGAACAGACATGCCAGAAATGTGTTTTATTCTTTCAGGTGTCAATCTTCTCCCCTCCTTTGACAGGATTGTAGCCTAAATAGGCGACCTCCTGACAACAATTGAGCGAAGCTTTATGACCATTTTTAGCTAGATGAACAAGCAACAGTACAGTGCCTTCTTTACAAGCACTTTCAGAATCTGCAGCCAAAAGCAAATCATCGACATCATCGACATACTGAAGTAGTGTACAAGTAGGTGGCAATTCAAGGGTGTCAAGCTGCTCTTTCAAAGCCCTACTATAAATGCTTGGACTTTCAGTATACCCTTGAGGTGCCCGAGTAAATGTAAATGAACGTCCTCCCAAGGTGAACACGAACAAATATCCACTCTCTTTGTGTATAGGAATGCTAAAGAAAGCATTCTTTAGGTCCACAACACTAAAATACGTAGCTGTAGCAGGGATCATTGTTAGTATCGTTGTCACATCAGGCACAATTGGAAATTGTGGGGCGACAACTTTGTTAATAGCACAAAGATCAATTATAAAACGGTATGGGATTGCATTGTCGCCTCTCTTGTATACAGGCAAAATTGGGCTGTTACATAGACTACCCGCAATCTCTTCAATCACGCCTCGATGCACAAAATCGGAGACAATGCACTTCAAAGCACGCTCGCCCTCAACCGATATTTTATATTGCGGAATGCGTGGTAGTTTAACTCCATGTTTCAAAACTATCCTAACGGACTCAATCTGTAGTACCCCGACATCATTGTCGTCAACCGCCCATAAACATTCTGGAACAACACTAAACTCAGGAGGCAATGGTCGAGTCAAAAACTGAAAATTGGGAAGTTGCTGTGGTGAAACCGTCAGTCGTACTCCATCAGAGGAACAATGAATTACTGCATTCAATTTTTTCAACAAATTTAATCCCAGCAAATTCTCTCCACAGTTCGAAGTCAGAAGGAAGGGACAATGGTCCGTAAAGGGACCCAGAGAAACAGACACCGGCGAAGAAACCGGACAAACAATTGGTATACCACAAAACCCTACAGAAACATTTGTTTGCCCTAACAGTGGAATGTTTGGAACCCGGGAATGATCAATGGAGCACTTCTGTGCTCCAGTGTCTATCAAAAACTGATGTTTCCTATTCCCCACTAACAATTCAACGTAGGGACCTTTTTGATTAACAGGAATAGGTGAAGGTTCCAAACCCTGCTTCGGGCAGTCCTAACGAAACAAAATGTTATCGGAAGGAAGCTCTTCAGAAAGGTAGGCAGCAGAAGGGTGATCAAATATGTTTCTTGTATCCACACTCAGAATCTGATTTTCCCGTGAAAAAGGTTGCTGAGGATCTTAAGAAAACTGACCTCTATCAGGGCCTCCCGCTCCGGGGTGACCTCTAGGTAGTCTACCCATACTCCCAAATGCATTGCTTGACCTTTGGCGAAGGACGGGGCATTGTGCTCGCCAATGACCTTCCTGGCGGCAATAGGCACATTGATTAATATTCACAGAACCCAAAGGAGTGTTTTCTTTTGGGACATACTGACCTCTGGTCTGTGACGTACCTCCTGTGGGATTTCTAACAATTTGTTGTAATAATACTTTAGTCTTCAAATCTCCTTTCCTCTTCTCTATTTTCTCATTTTCATTATTCACACGGTTCTCATAATACTGAGCCTTGTGCAAAACTTCAGATTGGGATTTCGCCTGCCAAGCGCTCTCAGAGGACATAATCTGTGACTGGATGTCAGGCAACAACCCACGTACAAATTTGTCCACGAACAACCTTTTCCCAGACTCTGTGCCCAGGTCCTGTCCACTGAAATCAGAGAATACCTGTTCGAATCTATTAAAGAACTCGGTGGCACCTTCAGTTTTTCCTTGAACACAGGCCGTAAGCTTGTCCCAAATAATTCTTTTCTCAGGAATTATGGTTTTCAATTTTGCGACAATTCTATCAGGCAAAGTAAGTATTACCTGAGGTGGTTTCTCACCAGCTGGTCTTTCCCCATCAAACCTAGTCATGTTAGCCCACGTATCTCCCAACCCTGGCACATCGTCTATTGTTCGAACCTGCTTCCATAAATCTACGGGCAGGAGTACAGGGAATAGTAAGTCAATGTCACTTAAGGTGAACACAGAGGACTGCAAAATGGACTCTATCTCTTTGTAGAATCCTGTCGGGTTCTTCCTAATATCGGGAATTGATTGTCTAATAGTGTTCACTTCCTGTCGTGAAAATGGGACGTGAACAAATTGCGATACATAGTGTGCAGGGATGTCCACAGCGGGTGCACCAGTCCCAGCGTTAGCGGGAATCTCAACCTTAGGGACAAATGTCGGAGGAACCTCTCTCATAGGCAACTGAGATGTAGGGAACTCTGACCGCTTACTAAGCAACAGAGCCAGGTCGAGCGCTAAGGCAGCTGAACAAGTGTCGGGCGAAAAAGCCCTTTTACAAATTCTCAATAACTCTATAGGACAACTAACCTTCTTCCTTACACATTCTTCCGGCAGGTACTGTACCATTACCTGAATCACCTTCTTCTGCATTTCTACTGTATACTGACTATACGTGTCATATACTTCATCTGGCGGTATCGATGAATCCGAGATCCATCGAATCGCATCTTTGATACAAATTCGTACTTCCTCAGATGCCGATCTACGACACAGAAGGAACCATTTCTGTACATACATACTGTCATCTTCACCATCCTCATCCCGTAATTTTTCAAAGTCCCTCCTATACTCAAACAATCTCTCAACATGACCATGTAATTTCTCCTCTGTGTCCCTCGAAAGTGCTAAAGTATTTAGATCCCTCACCCCTTGTGGGAGATCCGAATTTTGTAATCTACCCCACATTACACATAAATGAGTTCCCAAACCTTTGATAAAAACATTTTTCTCGGGAAAATTGTCCATATTTGATAATGTGGAAAAAACGTTAACTTGACCACCTTTCTCCATACACTGCTTAGCCCATGCAAATAATTCCTGTTTCTTGTCTGCAGAAACAGTATTTCGAGTGACAATCTTTGACCCCGCACCCTGGTCAACTTCAGTCAATACAGAACCACTCGGGAGCAGAGGTGCGGAAAATTCAATGGGGGTGCAACGATCGGCTTAAGAGGAAGGGGTGGTGCGATAGGTGGAGGAACAACAACTAAAGGAATAGGAACGATAGGTTGCACAAGGGGAACAGGAATAACAGCAGGAATGGGCAGAGCACGCGGGAGAGGATCATACGGAGGTGGCGCAGAGGCACCAGGTCTGCGTTCGTTTAACAATTTTTCAATAAATTCTTTGGAAACATGGAAATCTTTAGAGGGATACATTTTCGGGATACCTAGTGAGAAAGCCCTATCCATATTTTTGACTGAATCTGAATGTTTTTCCTTATCATATAACAACGCTTTTTCGGCATTTGCTTTATGACGGCGTGCATGTTTATCCCTACGTTTAAGCTGCTGCAACGCTTCTTTTTTCCAATTCTGCAAAACATCAAATGCTGCAGGTCTGGCCTTCTTTTTTAGCAAGACCGATTCTAGGTATTCAATACGGGGGATCTCGAAACTACCATTGATTGGCCACTGAAATTCGGAGGCATGTCTGGTTTGTCTGTGCCAAATATCATTAAATACTATACTTCCAATGCCATACTTACAGTACATAGTACATGCCGGCGACCCCTCCTATGGTGCCGGGCGGCTAAATTCCAAAGATTGTCGATCGCTGCAGAACAGAGCCCTAAAGCAGCTAGACAATTTACCAGGCATTTCACAAAAAATTGGTGTTACCTGGTCAATAATTGTGTCTGCAGATACAATACGCCAAATTCAAATTGTCAGGGTTAAATAAAGAGCCGGGTCACGACTGCACCTGACCAAACCTAAGGAGGACCGTACGGTTAACAAAGAACTTACCTAACAAATTTTACCTTGTGTTTGGTGGTTTCGACAAATCTGCCCGCCTCAAAAATGGACCCTCGTCAAGATGCCGTGTCAGACCACACGACTATCGTCCAAGGATCGGATCGTGCAGCGCTGCCGAGGTATCGCGTCCCGTTCGGTCGGGCCCGCAGTATCACACCGTCCGATCCCGGTTCTGCGTCAACCTTCAATGATCCGGCATCAATCTTGAGGGTCCCTATTCGGGCGCCAACTGTGGAAACAGAAAAATAATATGAGGCCGGGAAGCCCAGAATGAAACACACCAACAGAGGTTACAAAGAACATACAAGTGCTTTATTCAAAAGCTACAACAATTACCAAAGTCAATTGATAAACGGATAGCTATTCGGCTCTCGGAGTAACGTAACGAACTTCAACGAAGGTTCGATGCATTAGTGAGAGAGACCGTACATTGGAATACTTGGGCTTTTTATACTCTTTATCCAGCCCTTGGCCAACCCCCTCGCGGGTTAATCATTCTAGGAGTCGGGCTCATGGGTTCCTTGCCAGGTCAGTCCTATAATATATGCATTTAGATTAGTTTCACTGATATAGTTGTACATTTACACATAGGTCAACAATAGGACAAGGTCTCAGTTTGCGACCCCGACAAGTGGCCTGCAGGCATATTAATTATTTGTGTGTACGGAGGTCACTTCGGCCAGAGTCTTACTCAAAATGTCATTCGGCCTCCATTTTGATGTTCAGGGTGACTTCCACATTACAAGAGAACCTAAAATGGCGGCTTGATCCAAGATGGCAACTTACATTACTTTCTCTAAGGTCAAGACCTTGCCGCAGAGTTTATTCGCATATGATGTTTAGACAACTTGGCGTAGGCCAATACACATACAATTGTTGCGATAGGAGGCATAATATTGTTTCAATTCCGACAGGGTCATGGAGCTTTCAACCCTCAATTTCACCTCAAGACCATCTCCCACCTTGTGTGTTAAAAGTTGCCTGCACCCTCAGAGTCCACCTTCATTGCAAAGACACAAAATCCAAGGCAGAAAAACGAACCAGAACAGGCTCCAGTAGATGACTTGAAGTAGCAGTACCTCACAAAGTCCAAGTACTACCACAATGATGTAACAACCAAGGTAGCACAGTAAAACAATGTCACAACAGGATGTGAACCATGTGTGGTACATAACATAGAATGATGCACCACGAATGGATGTGTAACTGTCACATCTCCCGTGTACAGGCACAGGAGTGGCACGAAACAACCAACCCCACCGTGGCCTGGGTGCCTGCAAGGTCAAACTCACACAGGCCTCTGAGACCCTGGTGGGGAAGGAGGGTCAGGGATATGCAGTTGGGACAGCCATTGGCATACTGGATAACTGAAAAGAGGGGCAGGAGAGGGGAGTAGGAATGACACGTGAAAGTAGGGAATGCACTAAAATGGAGTACTTGCATTAACACATACACAATCATAACAAACTTGTACATCATTGTCAGGGCCTTCCGGAGTCCAGGCGCAGGAGTGGCACGAACCAACCACCCCCTCTAAGGTTTTGGCGGCTGCAAGCTTGGGGCTTACACAGGCATCCGCAACCCCAGCGGGGAAAGAGGGTTAGGGAACGTTGGTTGGATAGGTACGGGAAGCAGGAACACCGGGTAGAGGGTACAGGGTTAAGAATTGGATAGGACTCGGGGTGATTATGGAAAAAAAAAACATACCAATTTGAATTACACATTCATCCATGCATCAGTGCACCCCCCAGCAAGCCTATGTAGAGCAGTTTGAAAGAAAAACAACAAGACACTCAGCTCTGGTTTTGAGTGCTGGCCTCCTGCTTGCGCACTCTCAGGTCCCGTTACAGGAGCACTTCAATGCTGCAAAGAGAGCCACAGTTAATAATCTGTGCGTGCCCATAACACACAAACGCACCACCAAATATGCCCCATAGCAACAAACTACTCTACAAACAGACAATCTGGTGTGGGTGCTTCGTACCCATACATAACATTCCCCCTGTGATGGTTCATAAACAGTCAATGCAGTATGTCAGGTGCCGGTGGGTGCGCGGCAAATGGAACACCAATGTGTCACGATTCACACAACATGCAATGTTCCCTGGGTAAGCAGACAGACGCATATAGCAAGGTATGACTTCAGAAAAAGTCGTGTCCCACCATGACCGTAAAAAAATAGGCAGTGCATGTTACAAAATGTACATGGAAATGAATTGCACTGCACCCGAGTCTGTCCCTTGCTGTATGTCCCTGTGAGCTGCTCCTTTCCATGTCTCGGAAGGCAACATGGGTGATACAAGTGCCTCAATGGCCCATGGTGGGCCGGAGGGTATGTGCCACTGCCCCTGCAGGTGCCCCAGACAACCTTACAATCAACTAGCCATCTCTCCACCAACACATTTGAGCTGTATTGTGTGCTTCAACACCAATATTCGTCTAAGCTCACCCTCAGTGCTGCTACTAAGCCTGCATGTGCAACTGGCCTGGTGGAAGCTTTGCTGTGTTGCGGCCCCCCTGTGCTGCTCACCTTGCCTGGAGTTCCTTGGAACACTTCAGCAGTTCTAGGATGTATGTCTGCAATCCCTGTGCCTCTGCTTGCTCACACATGTGCATGTGGGCACCAACAAACGTGTCCAGAATCCAGACGTCCAATGGGCCATGTCTGCTGGCAAAGGTGGTCTGGAGGCTCATCCCCCTGCAGAAAGTGCATGAAACACATGATTAATGCTTTAGAGTCATCTGTGTGTGTCTCTTCAGGCATCTCATTACTGGACCATGTCAGAGACGTACATCAGAAATCACACCATCAGTCCGTCTTTCACATCCAAAGTGTGGAACACACTATCTACGGCATGAATTGCAACAAGCACGTGTACAGTAAAGATAAGAAACATACTACACAATGCATAGCAATGAATGTACACATTAATCATGAAACACCCCATCTAGCAAAAGCAGAACAGTGGTCAATAACACTGCAATCATCCCCACTAGGGGTGTTAACACAAGTTACACAGCACCAGACATGCCACAGATATGACAGTCCAAAGCCCTTGTGTAATAGGCTGTTACACCGAACCATCCTTGCGAGCCCATGGATAAGGGAGGCAGGAGTGGCATTTGTGAGTCAAGGACCCCAAGCAGCAAACACATACACAAGACAAGCCTGAAGGGCCCAGCTGGAACAGACAGTGGATGCTTTCAAAAGCCCCAAAGCACCGCACCGTCACATGAAAGCACAATAGACACACAATTTTAAACTATATTAACTAATTACACTAACTATGAAAAACCTACATTACCTAATTAAACTAACTATCAAACAGAAACTTAACTAACTAAACTAAAAGAAAAATCAAAAATGGCCACATACGACCCAGGGGGGGAGGCACCCAGGAGGGGGGAGGTACAGGGTGCTGCTCAACACCCACATGCGATGATGCTGAGCCAAAAAAAAAACCTCCATGGGCTCAACGCCTACACAGCCCGACCTATGTGGGAGATAGATGGTCGTCCAAGTCTGGCTCATCCTGGAAAGGAGGACGTTGCACAGTATCTTGGCCATGCCCAGCCGCAGATTGCCCCTCAACGGCAGCAAGTCTGCCGGACGGGTGAGCCTGGTTCTGTGTGGCGATGTGACGTAGGTCTGCATGCAGAACCTCACGTGATACACGTGCTTCCTCTTGCAAGATAGCACGTGTAACATGGAGTTCCTCCTGCAAGGCCTGGCTGGACAACCGCTACACCTCCCAGCAAGCCTGTAGCTCAGCCGAGATGGTACGCTCAAGCTGTGCAAACCTCCTCTGCCCGCTGCCTCTGGGACATCAGAAGGACACCCAGAGTGGATTTGAGGGAAGCATACTCCTCCCCCAGGGCATCCATGTGCGCCTCTGCGTGAGCAGCAATTGCTTGACACAGAGACAACATTTCAGCCTGGCGTGCCCTGTCTGATGCCGCGATGCCCAGCCTGAGCGAGCAGGCCGTGGACCGTGCCGCCTCCTGCTGGAGAAGCACCTGCCTAGCAGGGGGGAGCACAGATCGGGCCACACGCTCCATGCTCTCAGCGATGTTCTCCATTGCTGCCCCCTGCCGTTCTGAATTGGAAGTCATGTCTTGCTTCCACTCAGTATACTGCGGTTGCGCGCTGCGACCGCGTTGCTGGGCTTGACCCCTGCGGGACCCAAGGACCGGATTTCCTCGCTGTTTTTGGCACCGCCCGCTGCTGTACGCCTACATGCCCCCGTCGACGTGATGTCCCAGGCACATCAGTGACTGGTGTGGAGGGTGACCCTGCGTCCTGATCCACCATGGGCAGAGGTACCAAGACTGTCTGACCCCTCAGTGCAGGTGTCGCAGACAGAGGAGTGTCCACATCAGAATCACTCACCCCTGACACATGGACTTAATGCTCATCCAACTCGACATGGACGTCAGAGTCATCATCAGGGCTGGACTCATAGGCAGCCAGAGACAAGATGGACTGTAGCACTTGGGGGTTTTCGTGGCCTACCACCCCACGACCCCCACTTGTGCCGGGTTGATGTAGTGGTAACAACCCTGTGTCTGGCATGACAAAATCATCCTCCGCCTCCATTGCGTCATCACCTGAAAAATAGAGAGAAAAAAGGTCACTACACAAGTCAGAAGCACACAACACACACACACACCGACAACACACACATCAGGCAGACATGTGACACACAAAATAGAACCTGGCATGCATGCTGGGTCAACTTTGAATTGCTTCTGTGATCAGACCTGTTGAAAGGTGGCAGTTTGCATAGAAGTGGGTCTATGCAGTGCAGCAAATGTGTATGTCACTCACTACCTACATGTACAAGGACTCCATGGTGTGTGTCAGGAAATGTGAAGGCAGTGCAAGGTCAAATTCAGGCATCACGTGCACTGTGCATTCAATGGGTAGCATATCTACAAGCAAAGCACCCTTCCACCCAAGTACAAAAGCAGGGATGCCTAGCATGGTATCAAAAGGCTGAACATAGACCTGTGTATTAACAGGCAGTGTTGACTGGCATCAACAGCTTAATGTGATTCAAGTGACAACACTGCAAATGATAATGCGACAGTAAGCAGGACACAAGATGAAAACTCTGGAGGCCGCCCACGTGTGAAGAAGACACTTCAACAGTCGGACAGAATCATTGGCCATTAAACAGGCTGAGGCCTGTGACCCACACAGATTGTCAGACCCTAAACATGTGTGCAATGCAGTACTGAGCCACAGTTGACATGGGAAGGCTGATGAGATGCCATGCAATGTATGTCACCCAGGACTTGTATTACAGTGATCATCCAGTCAAGGACACATAGGGCCATGCGTGCAATGCACATGGAGCATGAATGGGCACTCATGTCCCTGCGGGGCATCTGTCCTATGCACAGTACAAGTGAGATACCCTGCATCAAGTACTAAGGCTGTACCACACAGCATATGTCTGGCAGATTGTACGCTGGAAGTTAGCATGTACACAGGACGCATGAACAGGAAAGTACCCAATGGCAAGATTGAAGCAGACCAGTACAAATGTGGAACTGGGGTGCAGAGTGGCGGAGGAGGGGCAAGGGAGCATGCCTACATGGAGTACCCGCATGCAGACAGAAGAAACATGCACGTCAGTCATGCGATGACATTGTGCCTTGGCTGAGAGGAAGGTCACCCCACGCCACATGCAGAAGGGCCAGTGAGCTGGAACATGGACCGGAGGGGTATACTGGTAACCAGCATCTGAGTAGGGTGCAATAGTGGTGATTCAGACATTCCCCGTCTGCTCCACATGTCCACCATCCAGCAGAGCAGACATGCATCACGGAAGCATTGCATTACTTGCACATCAGAACCATGTACACGTCACATGTAGTGGCTATCGTGCACAACACATCCCACAAGTAAAATGCACACGTCCTCAACAAACACGCATCAACACTCACTGGACTGGGCATCAAAGTCCAGCATCTCTCCCACTCCTTCGACCGATTCAGGTGATATGAACTCTGCAACGAGTGACTCATGCGGAGTGAACTCTTCCTCCTCTGGTGCAGGCCCACCGCCAGTCACCAGAGTCAAGTTGTAATTTGAGGCATGCTTAGCTTTAGCGCTGAGTTTGAGGTCATTCCAACGCTTTTTGCACTCTTGCGCCTTGCGCACCTCATGGCCGAATGAACTGACATGTTCCGCAACTTGCTTCCAGTGGGTGTCACGGTGGGCAGCTGTAGTCTAACTATTGGCACCCACTAGCATGTCACGGCTGTGGCCCCGCACGTAGTCCACGAGGAAGTCCAGTTCATGCTTGCAGAAAGGTTTCTTCCTCAACGTGCAGGAGGTCGTGGCTGTGTGTGGGGTCCCAGCCTGTGCTGCAGGTGCAACCTTCCTCCTCTTGGACTGTGGCGCAGACCCTGGCTGGCTAATGCCGCCCTGACCAGTATGGCCAGTGGGTTCGGAGGATTGAGCCAAGGGAGTGGCAGGTTGAGGGACGACCAAAGGCCTGTGTCAGTGGCAGCTAGGTGCCCTCTAATGGACCCTGCACAGCAACATCTGCTGTGGCAGGGTCATTGACCGCAACGGTCCTGGTTGGCAGACTCACAACTGGGTTGTTGTTGGGTGCATCTGCCCCTGCAGTTGCCAACACCCGGCAGTTCGGGGCAGATGACATAACAGCCCCAGGGACACGTGTCTTGGTCAGAGCAGCCCTGCATGCCCCTACGGTTTCCCTCCTGGCCTGCTGTAAATCTTCCAAGGGCTCCTCAAGTGCCAACGCAGCCTGCGCTGGCAGACCCTGAGCCTGGGTGGCGGTGTCCACAGCTGCACCTGCAGCTACCACTACCCTTGGGCCCGTGGCAGTCGATGGAATGGACTGCCGGGTCACACGGGCACCAGTGCCAGATGCAGAAGCTGCATCTCCCAGAACCACAGGGGGTGGTGGCATGACTGCACCGACACATGGCACAACATTGTGCTCAAGTGGCGCACCCCTGCCTCTTCCCCCTCTGTGGCTGCCCTGGACACCCTGGAGTCCCCCTACTCCCTGGTCACCATGGCCACGTCCCCGACCACGCCCGCCACAAGGAGTACACCCAGCTGAGGCGCCCCTCACCTTTGCTGGCCTCCCAACCATGGCACAGATGGAGTAGTGCCGGCACAGATGGAGTAGTGCCAATGGGAGGTGTACAGCACAATTGACCTGGGCAATTGGGGTGAAGGGTGTGGGAAGCAAGATGTTAACAGCCCCCCTGCACCTGCAAGGCTGTATGTGACCCCGGTGATGTAGTGACGGGTCACGCAACGCTCAGGCACCCCAAAACTGCAGTAAAACTGTGCACGCAACCCTGCAGCCTACGTGCGTGGAATCAACCTCCCGCAGTATGCAGTGGCACCCAGTAACACTAATAACGCGTACGCGTGGGACACGCAGGCTACTATGACCTCGAAAATGGGTGCGATACACAGGGGCACCCACAGTGGCAAAAATAGTGTGTGCGACTCAGCGTCTGACTAGCGTGATGCAGAAAAACACGCGCAGCCAATACCCCCGCCAAAAGAAGAGGTACGTCCTTGATAGCTCTGAAGTTGTGATGGCACGCGAAACAACAGGAAGCAGCAACACACGTCGGTCTCCACGAAAGGTACGTAGATCTAACGGCTGCCCCCGCTCACCTTTAACCCGTGCTGATGGAAACGCCTGCGCGCGTCACATCACTTACGCGCATGGGCCCTTTCCTCGGATTACACGCATTCACACGCAGATGTGCAGTTTTTTCACGCGTGCTGAACCACTATGCTAATGTCACGAGGGAAAAGCCTGCGCAGGCCCGCGCGTGTCACGTCACAGAGGCGCTTACGCTTGAAGGGCCTTTGGTCGAATGAAAGCGCGTACGAGTGCTGACGCGCTTACGCACTAGGGCCCTTTCCTCGAATCACACGCTGACGTGCACATTTTTCACGTGCCAAATCACTCCGTATCAAGCTGGCCACGCGTTCACACACGGAAGACCACGCTCCTGCCCAAAAGGCCGAATCACTGCCCCCCAGAGCCCCGAGCACGCTCCCACCTGCCATCTGCTGCTGTTAATTCGACTGTTATTTCGATTACCGCTTCCCGCAATAATTAAGAAAGTGTGAATAATCTCACCTTGACAGATCAAGTAGACCGCCAGAGAACAACCAAATGCAGCAGTGAAAGCTCCCCCAGGACGGCCCTGTCCTCTTCGACCTGGAGTGGGAGTAACCAGGGGAAAGAACAGGGTCGCCAGGGAAACCCTCGATAGGGAAGAAAACCCTGGTAGAATCTGGAAGTGTTGTGGATCAGGATGGCTGATGAATGTCTTCTATTAGTGGCAGTGGAAGGCAGGCAGGAAGGCTTCGTCTGGATGCACAAAGGAAAATGGTCAGAGTAAGCTTGTAAAGGGGGAATGGGAGTGGTAATTAAACGATACAGTAAAGATGTCTCACCAGCAGAGGCAGGAGTGAAGAATAGGATGATTGATCTAGGGCCTCGAGGGAGAACTGAATGTGAGACAAGAGCTCTATAAGAAATAATAATAAGGTCAGAATCAGAATCGTGAGAGAAGAAAGGGAATTCTGGTAGGAGGGCACTTACGGCTAGCGGGTATCTCAGAAGAGACAAAATCAGGGTTGGCGTATTTGTGACGCCGATGGATTTCAGGGCTTGGCGAGAAATACCGAGAGATTGGAAGACCAGAATAGAAGGGGGAGCCCGGAGACGAGAGCTGAGAGACAAAAGGTTACAGAGTTAGTCGGACAAGTCAGATAGGAGAGGCAGAAATATTGGAATTCCTAGAAGCGAACTCACGGAGCGTCTGTTGAAACAGAAGCGACGCGAGGAGTTGTCGGCTCCCGTGTTTGATAAAGGATCACGTGAGCAGGCAAGAGCGTTTCAGAGAGATGTGAAAAGACTAGACCGCTACCTTCAGCACGAAAGTCATCTTGAGAAGGATTCTCGGGAGTCGCGTAGTGAAGAGTACCACACAACCGGTTGCGAGCCCACAGAGACCACCTCTCACAATGTGTAACAGCTGCTGCCTGACTGCCTGCTGCCCACGTGCCCTGCTATATGGTGCCTGCACGTCAGCCATCTGCAGGGGTCCAGTTGCTGTGTCCACCCCTGCTGGAACAGAAGACTCCCGACTGGGATTCCATCACTCCACAGCCCATCCCCAGGACCCAGTTGCCCACAAACTCCTGCCTCTCGGGTTGCCATGTCGGGCACTACACCATCTGGCACCACTGGCAACCCCCAGCCAGAGAGGCAGAGGGCCACCAGCTTCACTGTCACCGAAGTTGGTGTCCTGGTGGAGCATGTCCTGGGGGATTATGATGCCCTCTTCGGAACATCACGCGCCAACAAGGAAGGACGGGAGAGGATCTGGGACGACGTAGTGGTTGCCATCAACCCGGAGGGGGTGGCAACCCGTGACATCAAGCACGTCAAGAAGCGCTGGGAGGACTTCAGGTCCAGGAGCCTCCACAAGGCCCGGCACCTCACGGAGGGGGGCCGGGCATGCCTGAGTGCCATCCAGATGAGGGCCCTGGAACGCGTAGGCCCAGCGCTCCACGCCCAGATCCTTGGGAGGCAGACCTGTCTGGAGTTGAGCGGTGAGTGTCCAAGCATTGCTGTGTGACACAGGGCATGTTGCAGTGTGCTGGTAGTCTGATGCTTGCATGTATGTGCGACATAGGCCATGTATGGATGTGTGTGTGTGCAGGGACATCATGGTCATGCATGTGAGACCAGTTATGTGTGAGCCACATGGTTGGTGCATGTGTTTTAAAGCAACATGGGGAGCTCTATGTGGAATGCACACATGAATGCATGGCTGTCTCTGTTCCTGGACATGGAGGGGGGGTGAGGAATGGGTGCTGATGTCATGTACATGTATGGTGCACATGTGTGTGTGTGTGCCTGAGAAGTGTGTGTTACTTTGAAACGCCATGGATGCATGTGACTTTGAAGGAAACATCTTGGTTTACAGGGGCCCTTCTACGCCCGGACTGTTTCTGCATGTGTGTTGTGTGCATTCACCCATGTGTTGTGGAATGACAGGATGGAAGTGACATTTGACAGTGCCACTCATGTGTTATTGCTTCTTGTCTAGGGTATTTTGTACTGTGCCCTGATGCTTGTGTTCTATGTCTCCCTCTACGCAGCATCAAGTGAAGAAGAGGGCGGAGACGGCGCTGTGGAGCCAAGCGGCGGGGATGCCTCCACTGGGCGGCGACGCAAGGCCCAGCCACCCTCCCAGGAATTACCATCATCTGGGAGCGAGGGGGCTGGTGCTGCGTCTGCCTCAACGGCTGTGGCGGAAGGGCCGGGTGAGCCCCCACAGGGGCTTCCAATGACATCCAGGTTGGTGGTCTCCACAGAGGAGGAGGAGCCCGCTACTGAGCCGCACATGGGGCCTGGTGGGGGTAGTACCACTGGTGCAAGTGGTGCAGTCCAGGGTCAGGAGGCAGCACAGGTCACTGCGGAGGGGCCTGTGCATGTCGCTGTCCTTGACCCTGTGACTGCACCATCATGCACCAGCAGGGAGGCCCCGTCCCAGGCCCGTCCGCTGGTAGGGGAGAGTGCCATATCACCTGCCTCTCCACTACCTGCGGACGAAGGGTCCCGCGACCGTATGGGATCCGTCCCGGTGGGTGTCGCGTTGCGCATGCGTGTCATTCGTGATGACGTGCATTCTTCCTGGACGGAGAACGCACGCCATCACGAAGAGCAGCGTCGTGACGTGGCACTGCTGGGAGGGGCCCTGGTCGGAGGGTTCCTACATGTGACGCGCACTCTGGCGAACCTCTCCTCCTCTGTGGGGGCTATGCGCCAGTCATTCTCCACATCGTCTTCTCCCCCAGATTCCACCAGGGCTCCCTGTGGACCTGGCCTGACCAACACAGCCAGCTTGGTGGAGATCCCATCCCTACCACAGTCGGGAGTTGGAGGTCCAGCAGGGGTGGACTCCACAACTGGAGACCAGCAGATGGAGGATGTGCAGGCACCATCGGACAGGGCACATGGACAGCAGCAGCAGCAGGAGCAGGCTGTAGGTGGGAGCAATGATGGCTCGGGGCCATCAACATCAGAGGGGCAGGCATCGGCCGGAGGGCAGGAGGACCCTGGACAGGAAGTGTCTTCCGTGTGGCAGCGGTTGGGCCATGCGATAGATGCGGAGCGGCAGCGGGCGGAAGAGGCACGGCTCATGATGGTCAAGGCGGAGAACTCCATGCGTAGGGCCCTGAGGCAGGCCGAGTGCCTCGAGGCCATTCGCAGGGACCTGGAGTTCCAGATGTCATCGTCCCTGCGAACCCATGGAAGAGGACCGCCTCCGGGACATCGAGCAGGAGTTCGATGATGCCCTGGCCCGGGACATCAACATGTGAGCCATTGGACTTGCCCGCTGCTCTTGTAAATAGTTATTTGGTTAGTATTAGGTTTCCTTTGGTTTTTTTCTTTATTTTGGATCTTTAGGACAATGGACCACATTTTTGTATATAGTTTGTTTATTAGGTAGGAGTTTTTGATAGGTTTCATTTCTTCAGTTGGGATCATGGACCCTGGATTGTTCATCTGTATATAGTTAACTGTTGGATTCTACTTTTTTGTTTGAATTTCCCCATGGAGCAATGGTTTTCACTTTTGTTTTGCCCTTGGATTTCATTTTTGGAACTGTGACTTTGGACACCTTTGCTTTGGATTATGATTTGTTGTTTTTCATTATTTTACAGACAGCAGGTTTTCTTTTTTAATTTCCATTGTCGTTTGTTTGATTTTAATTCCATTCTTTTTGCTTTTAATACATTTTTTTCATCCAACTTCAATGTGTGGTATTATCTCATTGGTTTCATGCATGTCATGATATGGGTTTTGGCATTCACTTGCACCCATTGTGTGTGTGTGACGGACATGTCTTCATTTACATACTTGCCATTGGGTTTGTGTCATGTAATTGGCATTTCTATGTGGGTGGATGAAATACTTGGGTGGGTGTTTGGCATGTGGAGGCTGCCCATAAGGGCCAGGGATCGAGATTGTGATGATGTGTTGGCTGGGGGACATGTGTCGGGGCCTGTTGGCAGGTGCCCCGCACTGCAGTGGGATGGGGGTGCAAGGGGACATTAGTGGGACATGAGTGGGTGCCTGCTGGCAGGTGCCCCGCACTGCTGGAGGGTGGGTGTGCAGGGGGACATGAGTGGGGGCCTGCTGGCAGGTGCCCCTCAGTGCTGGGGGGTGAGGGTGCAAGGGGACATGAGTGGGGGCCTGCTGGCAGGTACCCTTAAGTGCTGGGGGTGCAAGGGGACATGAGTGGGGGCCTGCTGGCAGGTGCCCTGCACTGCTGGGGGGTGGGGATGCAGGGGGGCGTGAGTGGGACATAAGTGGGGGCCTGCTGGCAGGTGCCCCACACTGCTGGGGGGTGGGGTGCAAGGGGGTAATGCGTTGGGGATCACTAGTGCAAGGTGACATGTGGCTTGGCTGGGGGGGGCATGCCCATGGTTGTTGGGCTGCCTGCAGGACATGCCCAGGGGTGCAGGGTAGTCCCCTGTGGTGTGGTCTGTCTGCAGGGGCCGTGGAGGGTGTAGAGGGAACACCTGGGAGAACCCATACTGCCAATTCACGTGTAGGAATCCCATGCACCCCCTAAATACACGTACCCCACTCGCACAGGGCCTATCGCGTGTGGAACTTCCCTGCACCACAGAAATACACATACCCTGCTGAAATCACGTGGTAAACGTACCCCCACCCCAGAAATACACGTACCCTGCTGCAATCGCATGTGGAACTTCCCGCGCACTGCAGAAATACATGTACCCTGCTGAAATTGCGTGTTAAACTTCCCACGCACCTCAGAAATACACGTACTCTGCTGAAATCGTGTGTTATACTTGCCAGCACCCCAGGAATACATGTACCCTGCTGAAATCGCGTGTTAAACTTGCCCGCACCCCAGAAATACACGTACCCTGTTGCAATCGCATGTGGAACTTCCCGCGCACCCCAGAAATACACGTACCCTGCTGAAATCACATGTTAAACTTGCCCGCACCCCTGGAATACACGTACCCTGCTGCAATCACGTGTGGAACTTCCAGCGCACCCCAGAAATACACGTACCCTGCTGAAATCGCGTGTTAAACTTCCCCGCACCGCAGAAATACACATACCCTGCTGAAATCGCGTGTTAAACTTGCCCGCACCCCAGGAATACACGTACCCTGCTGCAATCTTGTGTGGAACTTCCCGCGCACCCCAGAAATACACGTACCCTGCTGAAATCGCATGTTAGACTTCCCCGCACCCCAGGAATACACGTACCCTGCTGAAATCGCGTGTTAGACTTCCCCGCACCTCAGGAATACACGTACCCTGCTGAAATTGCGTGTTAAACTTGGCCGCACCCCAGAAATACACGTACCCTGCTGAAATCGCAGGTGAAACTTCACGCGAACCCCAGGAATACACGTTCCCCGCTTGCCGTGTGCTGTGTGGCGGCCCTGTATACTGGTCCAGGGTTAGCGCAGCCCTTCGCGCTGGATTGGGGATTTTGATGGCTTTTCCTTGCGCAAGGGGCGTTCTTGGGGGCGTTACTGGCGCTGCTGCAGGGTCGCTGCGGCACTCTGCGCCGTGGCTGCTTTTGGTGGCTAAAATCCATGAATACGCTGTGCGCCGAAATGGATTTTGACACATGCGGCTGGCGCAGACTATCGCACGCGCACACTGTGCGCCAGCAGTGTGCGCCACTTGTGCGCTTAATTCTTAATTCTATGAATTACCACCATAGTGTTTATGGAATAAGACAACAATTGGACTACTGTGCTGGAATGGTGAAATTCACTATAAACTCCCAGGAAGATCCACAAGAATTTCTAATGTACTTACTACAAGTACTGGAAAACAAAAACATACCTATAAATGAAATCTTACAGATTTCATAAATGTGGAAACATACATGAACTCTGTGCAACAATGTGACACAAGAACACATCCCCAATGAGCGCTTTGTGCATGTATCAATACCTAATTGTGAATCCGTTCCATTTCAGCAACTTGTACAAAATGCAAACCATGGTAGATTATGTACTACCTGCAATTCGGATAATCGCTCCACCTTACTAATACAAACACATAGTAAATACGTAATACTAATGCTTCTACGTTACAATGCAGATGGTACCAAAACCAACTGCAAGCTGACTGGATTCACACATGGTCAAGTATCACTTGGTAAGAAAACCTTCACAACAATAGGTATAATCTACCACACAGGAGTAACAACCAATGCAGGTCACTATACTGCATATATAAAAAAAGAATTGTGGATGGTTCGAATGTAATGATAGTACCATTACTCTAAAGTAGAGATTACCTGCAAATCTTACAAACGCTTTGTGGGATGTTTTTACCCATGCATCCAAGCCCTACCATAAAACTGTGCAGTACTGGCATGGAAAACATCATGATGGCCAGAACTCCCCAGAGAGTGCACAGGGCAAACATGAAGAATAGGCTGCCACCCATTTTTGCCTATGTTGTGAGCACAGGAGGGCACTGCCTAAAACCACCATTGGGCTACACACACAGTATCCTGAAACCATTGGGAATGGCAATGCTGATTGCCAAAAAGCAACTCAGAACTGTGGGGAATTCATTTTCTTAATCCCAAAAATGGTTGCATTACCAGTACTCACCACTATAAGAAAGCCGGCGTTTTAAAACCACCAGACTTTTGTGTAAAACTGAACAAATGAAACAAAACCAGACCAAGGAAAGACTTGCTAAGAGGTGGATACAATGTAAACTATATTCTGAAATGACTTGAAGGAAGTAATTATTTAATGTATAGGTAGAAATTGTCAGTTTGATTTGAATGTAGAAAACTGGGAACAAAAAGTGACATTTAGCTGAAACCTGGCTTAATGAAACTGAATTCTGCCTGACAACTACCCCCGACAGGAGTTGAAACTAGATCAACAGCCACTCTTCCCAGGCCTAGCTGCATCCTGCCGCCCCTTGCCAAAAGGAGTTGACACCTCTCTGATTAGATTAGGGGAGGAGCACCTGGGAACTGGAAGGGACCGAACAATGCAACTTCCTTGACTCAGGCAAATGTTATATTGGGGGCGTCGTAAAATAGCTTCCTCTTGGGAGAAACTGGGGGGCAGCTGTGCCTCTGTGAACAAGCTGGCTTGGGGGAAGTGAATAAACCAGTTATTCAACCATGTGATGTGGGAAGCCACACCCCTTTTTGACCAGAGCATAATTTTAAAAAGATAGATAACTCATAGTGCGGACTTGTCAGAATTATATAAGTAATATAATTATTTTTGTGATTTTTCTGTGAACATTTTAAGAGGCGTTAGGACCCTGTGGTGTATTCTGGGGGTTGCTAGCGGAAAATAGGGTCTCAATCCAAATGTATGCATGTTAAAAATCTGACACTTCATCATCTGTAACCCATATCCCTGGTGCACATTTCTGTAAAATCTGGAAAGGTTTAGAGGTCGTTATCTGGATGAAAAGGGGAGAATTCTGTCATCAGTGGACACAACATTGTACAAAGACAGGGATCGATGGTTTGGTGCTACATAAAATATGTTAACTGGACCTATAATATTAGAAAAATGGTACATAGATAAATATGTATTTGGGTCAGAAATAGATTTGTGTGCAATCTGACAAGGGGAGGTTCCTCTGACCATAATACCTACAGCATCACTCTGACTCACATTTCCTTCCCCCAATCAAGGGAGAGAGGAGGAATTGGCCAATGATAAGTGAGAGGGGCAGGTTTAGTTATGACCAACGCACACACCCACTTTCCAAAACACATAAAAAGAGACTGCTGGGACAGGTAGAGACATTCAATTCCATTTACTGCGGAGCATGCTGACCGACGACTTCACATCCAGAGATCCAGACTTCAAATCCATCAATCTCCAGAACCTGTAGCAGAAATTAACCCCAGAATTTGTAGCAGAGAGGCCTGAATCCACCAGCTGAATCCTCTTCAGCAGGGCTCAAAACTAACCAAACTATTCAACAGCCGGGCGAGCTGTTTGAAGTTTTGCCGAGAATTTTTGCAAGAACCTGTAGCAGTACCCAGAAAGCGGTGTTACATCCAGAATCCAGAGAGGCTAGACCAGCAGAGCAGAGCTGACCCAGATCGCTGTGAGCAGAACCGGTGCCTGATTGACCCGCCGAGCAGACAGAACCGCAGCCTGACGTGTTGACCAGATCCATGACGAGGCCTAGTTCAAATTTATATTGTGAGTACCTAGCAGAACTGCGCAGAACCAATCTCTTAGTTAAAATAATCTAATCCAAACTATTTTAACCTAAGTAGAACTGCCTCCTAGAAATCGTGTCATCTGTCATTTTTAAAGCTGCACAACTGTCACCTGTTAATTCTGAAGCTGCAAGCTGTCACCTGTCATTTTGAGTTTACTTTAAATCCGAAAAACTACCTTTATTTAATCGTCCGTATCTCTGGAACCGTTTGGGCTAGGAACAAAACTTTCATCTGAAAGCTTAGAATCTAAGCTTTCCAACAAGCCTAGAACCGACTTCCTACTCCTTATACTTTTACCGCAATCGCGATTCACGCACTTGTGAAATTTACCGCGATTTGCGATTTTGGCTCAATTTCTCCACTTGTCAAAATAGCAGCTCCATTCTTTATTTTGTTAAAATCTGTTTGCAACTTGGTAATAACTCATAGAGCATTGCTAAAGTGTGCCTGAACTAATACCAACACACATCTCCCACTCACCCTGAATCTCTAGAGGGAATTAAAATCAGTTGGCACATTTTCCCATCCATTGCCATCACATTTAAAAGCATTTTGGGCCTGTGTTTCAAACTCCTACCTGTTTCCTCTAAGCTTGCTGGGGGGGAACTGAATTTCGTATTGTATTTGATTGTATTCCTGAGAACTGTGTGCTCCTCTTTCCATCTCCTTCAATTTCTTAGATTGCATAGGGGAGGGGGGTGAATTGCCAGAGAAAAAGTGATTATCTTATCTTTTGCTAAAATCATATCAAGTATTTCTGTACTGCATTTTATTCCTCATTGCTTTTCCCTTGAAACCATACAAGTATTTTTGCTACTTTATCCATCCTATACTAACTCCTCATTGATTGTAAAGAAGTGTGCTAGTTCCAGATTACCCATTGTTGATCAACATCATATGTCTAAGTGTACTATCAGATATTATTTTATTATAAAAGTGTGATATATATATATATATACATATATATATATATATATATTGTTTAATTTTTCAAATAAACCTTTTAATTTGCAAAACAAACCTACTTCTTGGCTCAGTGGGGTCAGGGGGATTCTAAGAGGGGGGTGTTATACAAGGGTTGTCATCCAGAGTACTGAACTGGATATAAAAATACATCAATAAGGGTTTTCCTCAGCATCCCAGACTAGGCATTGACTTAGCTGTAGTGTTGATTGAATATCGCTTACAGCTTATTTAATCTTCTTAAAACCAAAATGTATTAACTAAACCGTACTTAAACATTAACTAAACTTCTATTAGAAAACTATAAGCTGTTACAATATGCCGACAGCTAGATAACTGCCCCATGATTCTACAACAACTAAACAGACGAATAAATACCAATAAATTATATAAAAATATAAAGTTAGAGTATGCCGTCTGGTATCTAAGTACCCCAAGATTTTCAATAATCAAACAGATAAATCAATACCACTACATTATAACAAAAAATAGACAGTTAGAATACGCCAAATGGTATTTAACTAACCCAAAATTTTACAGTATCCAAATAGATAAATCAATAACACTTCATTATAACAAAAAATAGACTGTTAGAATATGTCAGCAGGTTTCTAACTGCTCCAAAAATCTGCAACACGCCAATATATAGAGCATTAGACAGAAAGAAACAAGTGAACACTGAAAACAAACAAACAAATAGACTGTAGCATAACAAAAAAAGGTTTTTTTTTAATCCAACATGGGTTTTTTGTTCTCCCACAGACCCAATGATTTTAGCAACAAACACAGAAACTGAGCAAATTGCACAGTACACTGGTTTGTAATCTACTAAATATGAGGGTAAAAATAAAATGGTGATTATTCAATGTTATAAGTTGTTACAAAATACCAATACTAACATGATCTTTTCTTTTATCACAGAAATAAACAAGAAATACATGTACTCCAGTTAATAAATCAAACAGTAAGTATATTATATTAAGTACAACCATCAACGCAAATCACACCCATAGTGATGTATAACTTTGCTGCCTATAAATTTGATCTTGTCCATGCACCCAAGACTATATACCCTGCCCACAACCACCACAGCATATCACACCCATAGTGGCTTATAGCTTTGTTGCTTTAAATTTGTTCTTGGATCCCAAAATTATAAACCACTATGGGTGTGATATGCTGCGGTAGTTGTGGCCAGGGCATAGAGTCTTGGGAGCAAAAGCACAGTTTCGGGACCAAGCCACTGCTCCTGCTCCAAATTTGGTGAAAATCAGTCCAGCGGTTTGGGCTGTAGAGCAAAGTTTTCTCCCCATTCAGTCTATGGGAAAAAAAGAAGTTTTGGGACCCCCCTTATAACTTTGCCCTCCCTAGACCAAACCTCACTAAACTTTGCAAAAGAAATCAGAGTCACCCATATACTTCTTTTTGCAAAGTTTGGTGAGGATTCGTCCGGGGAGAGCGAAGTTATAAGCCACCCAAAAAGGGCCCTTCCTATGGAAACAGCAACTTAACCATAACTACACAGTCACTACCGTGGCTGTGTAATATATATATATATATATATATATATATATATATATATATATATATATATATATATATATTCAATGAAAAAACTTTGTTAAAAGGGACGTTATGGATAAGTTGCGCTACTAAAAACCTATCAAATTCAGTAAAAAAACATTGTTAAAGGGACGTTATGGTTCAAAATAAAACCGAAAAACCCCTGAAATTCAGCAGTTATGGGAAGATAAGCAACCATAACTCGCGCCACCGTGCACTGCTAACACTAACACCCAGGAAATCAAAGATAACATCACAAATGTCATTGATGACATCACTGATGACATCACATGGCTGGCTCTCCCTTTTTTTCCTTTACTGACATATCTAAGCCACATAGTTTTCTTCAGTAACAGTCAGGAAGTAAAAATTGAAAAGGTACTATATTTGTAGACTTAGGGTGAAGTCATATCATATGAAACATATATATATAGAGGAAGACACAGGCTTGAAAGAGAGCAATCCTTTCTGTGCATGAAGATAATCATTAGAGTTGTCAGCACTTTCTCATAGTTTTATTTTTATTACTATACCTTCCCTGTATATGCTCATATTTGTATACATTGTACTCACACTCCTTTCCTTACGGTTCACTGACATCATTTGATACACATACATACAGTAAGTAGCAGCTTTGAAACAGAGCAATCATTTCTCTGCATAAAGATAATCAGTTAGTTTATGAACTCTTTCTGCTACTACTTCTGCTTTTTTGCTTACTTCTCTGTCCCTGTATATACTCATATTTGTATGTGTTGGTGTCTCTTTGTGTTTTGTCTGTAATAATGTAATTATGTATTAAGTGTGTTTTATTAGCTACTTATTACATGTTTCACAATACGCAAAACTCTAATAAGAAAGCAGTTATCATTTCATTATTCTACATGGCAGGATTATGAATATTGCACCTTCATCATGTATACTGCACACACTGCCTAAGTTTCTGCATGAGTTGCTTAGTATACTGGATAGAACTTCATAATAGAATGCTATTTATATCAATGCATAGCTTAATGCACTAATTAGCTCATGATATTTATTCAAATGATCCTTGACACTTTTTGGTCAACATTATAAGAATCCCTCCTACAGAGTTTCCATGAAAAGTAAATGCACATGTGATGTCATCAGTGATGTCATCAATGACACTTGTGATGTCATCTTTGATGTCCTGGGTGTTAGTGTTAGCAGTGCACGGTGGCGCGAGTTATGGTTGCTTATCTTACCATAACTGCCGAATTTCAGGGGTTTTTCGGTTTTACTTTGAACCATAACGTCCCTTTAACAAAGTTTTTTTACTGAATTTGATAGGTTTTTAGAAGCGCAACTTAACCATAACGTCCCTTTTAAGAAAGTTTTTAATTGAATTTCATAGGTTTTTATTAGCGCAACTTAACCATAACGTCCCTTTAACACAGTTTTTTTTTACTGAATTTCATATGTTTTTAGTAGCACAACTTAACCATAATATCCCTGACTTTATATACATGTAACATAGAACATACTGAACCCCTAGCTAGTGATTTCAATGTCCGCGGACTACCGCCATGTCTGCAGACATATTAAAAATCTGAGCGTGGTGAATGTAAATTTAAATAGTGTGCCCCATTTCTCCTTTGAGGTTGGCTCTGAAAAGAGCCGTTTTTATTGTTTTTTGGTTTTTTTTGCAGATGCTTGACAGACACCTGTTATTTTGTATTTTTTTGTATTTTTCTTACTTTACTCTTAAAATCTTCACATAACCTTCTCCAAAGCAACCCTTACATTCCAAAACAGAATGGAATTTTCCATAAAAGATATGAAAATGCCATCTTCTTTAAAATACACAGCATTACTGGAATCAATATTCTATTTATTACAGAAGAACATCCCGGCTCTAGGCATGAAGGCACACATGCCTTGGTTGATTACACACCTAGCATTGTTTTTCTGAGGACCAAAAACTGAACTATTGTCCCATATTGCCCTAGGTACTAATCCAGAAAAAAATTACTTTGGCATTTGGAAGGATGTTCATTACTGCTTGAACCAAGTCTTCCAAATCTGCCAACAAAGTAGGGGCACTGACATAGCCCAAATGGAAAGCACCATAGTGCAAAATACCACATGGGGACTGTTCATCCTGCCCATATCTTCACAAACTTGTACAATTCCCTGTACATTGCAATCAGGCACAGTGCTCCACACCACCTCCATTCCTTTAACACCAAAATTCTTTGCAACATGCCTGCATTGAGCATACTGTTGTAAACCATGCACAAACATATCTCCAAGCACCAACACCCTGACTTTCTCCACTTCTGCCATCTTCACTACAGACAGTCTCTTTGAACACAAATCCACAACCTCAAAATCTGATTGGCTGATCCGTACAGTCTTCTTTCCATGCTGGATTTGCCGGAAAACCCCAGATGTAGCACGCCCTGTCCGCGGACCGCATAACTCTTAGACAGCCCGTCTACCATTTCCACTTCATTCTCTGTGCCATTCCCTCATTGGATAGAGCTAAGCAGGCACACAATACGTGGAACGTCCTCAGAACACCCCCATTTTGTTTATTTTCAAACATTTCAGGACACCGCGAGTGTTCTTAGAACACATTCAACTTGCCAGCGAACAATACGGACAACGTCCTCAGAACACCCCCATTTTCTTTATGTACGAACATTTCAGGACACCGCAAGTGTTCTTAGAACACTTTCAGCTTGACAATGAACAATACAGACAATGTCTTCAGGACACCCCCTGCAAACATTCCAGGACCCCATGCTTCTTCTTAGAACACTTTCAACTTGACACCGAATCCATTCTGTTTATTTATGAACATTTCAGAACAGCCGTGTTGTCCGCAGACAAATCGAACACAACAAAAGCGTCTAGTACATTAAAAAATACAACATTGCACCTATCTCATACTCCCGCACCCTCCCCAAACACTCTTACACACCAACACACTTCACTAAATACAATTTTTAAACCAAGTTTCACCTCGCTTACCGCGGTCGTCCGCGAATGCAAGATGTCGGGCGCCACCAAAAATCTGACGTGGTCCATGCCCCACGCCGTCCAATCAGTGAACACGTTGGATGTCCGCGGCCATCGCGCAACCCGCTCGGCCAATCAGTGCACTGTCCGCGGAGCGAACAGGGAAGTCCGTCCGCGAAGCAAACCGAGATATCACTAATTATTTTGCCTTACATTTTGGTCATTTTAAAAAAAAAAATACTGGACAGATTTACACCAAATTTGCAAAAGCACGCTTTTGGGACCAAGCCTCCGCTCCTGCCGCAAATTTGGTGTAAATCCGTCCAGCAGTTTGGGCTGTAGGCGTGCGCAAGGTTTTTTCCCATTATGTCTATGGGAAAAAACACAAGTTTTGGGACCCCCCCTATAACTTTGCCCCCCCTGGACCAAATCTCTCCAATCTTTGCAGAAAAAATTCAGAGTGGGTCATATACTTTTTTTGCAAAGTTTGGTGAGGATTCATCCAGAGGGAGCGAAGTTATAAGCCACCCAAAAAATGCTCTTCCTATGGAAACACCAACTTAACCATAACTACATGGACGCATTTTGAGGAATGAGGAACAGTGGAATGTCATATGGTGGTTAAGTTGAGGACAGATGCACTTTGAAAGCAGTGCATGTGTGCTCAAGAATAACGAGGATAATTTCACTTCGGCATTGAGTTGCATTGATCAAGTGGGTTGCAATATCCAGTACTGGGGTACAGTGTTGCTGTGGTGTGGATTGCAGTGTATTTAGAGGCTTGCATGTGGATCTCAATTCTCTAATGGTAAGAGGTTCTAAAGGTTATCTTTGGCATGCATTTCCTGAGATGGGCCTGACTAGAAGTATTTCTATAGCATTGTTTGGTACAAGTTAGGGATGAGGAACCCTGCTACAGCATCATTTTTGTCTGTGGATTTGAATAGCTTGGTGGATGCTACAGCAGGGTTGAGGTGCATTGACAGAGTTGTTTGTGGGTGTCACCACTTGAATAGTAATTGTGCTTCATGTCGATGCATTGTTATTACTGTGCATGAGTCCTAGTGCTGCAAGGCAGTGTGTGATGTATGTAAAGATGTGGTGCACTGAAGCTGTGCATGGGAATCATATTAAATTAGCACTGTATGCTACTGTTTACACTGTATGCTACTGTTTAGGATCAAGGTGTCCGATAAGGAATAGCAAGTGCTTTTTTAGAGGGAGATGTCTGGTTTCCAGTAATAGAGTGGCAGGAAGGGATGCACATCAAAGGTTTTTATTAAGAGAGGTGTGTATGTCCTAGTGCTGTGACAGAGTCAGCTTCTGAAGAGCAGCATTGATATGCTCTGAAAGAGTTTCGTCTCAGTGTTGGAACAGTGCAGCAGTTCAGTGTAGGATTGCGGTTAATTGAGAGTGATCATAGCCTCGGTTCCAGACCAGCAAAAGCTGCTGCAGGAGAAGGTTAGGATGCAGCAGGAGATCATTTTTGAAGTTATGATGCTGAAGTAAAAGGAGATGCTTTGGGGGAAAGCGCCCCACTGCCCATTACTATAAACATGTATTTCTCTGTGGGATAACTGGAGGGACAGCCCTGTTAGTGTAATGACTGTGGGCTTGGTAAATTATGAAACAAGGGGGGCGTCCTGCCGCCTTTATTTTGATATTCACAACCATTCATGTAAATTCTAACCTTTTTCTTCTTTAGTGGGGGCTTTTATTATTTAGCCCATTTAGCAACCATGACATGCATGACTCCATGTCTACTGGTATCCTCATGCAGATCTAATGACATTGCACTGAATTAAGTGAAGGTCACAAGACATTTATTGATTAACTTGTGAACTTATTTTTTAACAAATGATTTCTTGTTTTTCTTGTAGACTTTTCTTTTGTCATTATTCATTTGTCATTAATCATACAATACATTAAATAGTGCAAACATATGTACAAGAAGGTTACCATGCATGTTTAACTATCACACATATAGGTACCATATATAATGCACCACAAATAATCACATACAATTGGAACTACAATTATGCCAATTTTTGGTTGCTGTTGGGAGAGTGCTAAATGTCAGACTCCTCTCTCTTGACCTCACTGAGGTCAAACTGCCGGACAGAAGGGTGACCTAACTCAAGGTCTACGTCAGGGGTGGATCAATAGGTCTTGTCTGGACTGCCATGCACCTAAAGTGCTGTGTCCAGTGACGTTTCGGCTGTTGAATCGAATTGCCTTCTTCGGGACCATAGAAAAGGTCTCCATATAGGAGGAAGATATAAATAGGCTAAATTAGTGAAGAGCTCACATTAGTTGGATGTATGTACAACATGTGTTAAAAAATGTAGAAAAGAAAAGATAAATTAGAATTAAACATTTAAAAACCGTATCATGAGATGGTGCTTCTCATGTGGGCACGCTAGTGCTTCACTGACCTTATCTGAATATCTCTATGGGGCTCCCCAAACTGTGGAAACCCAATAGCTCAATGTGTCTATGGCACGGGTCCTGAAATGGCATCTATATAGGAGCACTGGAACTGCTTTTGGAGGCAGAAACATAAAGGGAAAGAAGGAAAACATATTTTTATCTCTCTTATCTCACTGGTCCAAAGAAATGCCTTCAGTGTCAATATCAGCCTGCTGCTGTAAATGCATTCAGCCTTAGAAGAAATAGCAGGTATTACCTGGATGGTGGATGGGGGGCCCTCGTGGCCATAAAATGATAATATAAAGAGGTGGGTTTTCCTCAGTTAGTGTTCATGTCTGGCGGCACCCTGTAATGATCAAGCTGCCACATTAGAAGGAGCACTAAATCTGCCTAACGGGTTGGCTGGCCACGTGTATGGCGGCGCTTATAAATGGCAGTGAAGTTGGAAACGGTGTGGGGTAATCCACTTACCTAGCAATGGGGAGTAATGCCGTGGGGCGGGGTACAATCTGCCGAAAATTCTGGTCGTATGGCTTCTGGAAAGCTACTCAGCGTGTTCTCGGGCAGGAAGGTGGCTGGGCAACGGTCTGTGAGACAGCCGTGCTGTCTAGCTGTATCTCCGAGTTGTTCTTCTTCTTCTTCTTAATTATCGGAAGCGTGGGCGGACCCACGCAGGCGCTTCCCCATCCTATAGGATGATGTGCACCATACCCACTAATTATTATTTGTCTCCATTTAAGCTCACAACTCCTCCCACCTACCCGTCTGCCTCACAAAATCCAACATCACACTACTCCTCTTCCTGCCTCTCTCCCCATCTCCTCCCAATATAATCCTCTCACTCAGCTCAACCACCCCCAAAGCATTCAACCGAACCCTCATCAATTCTCTCTCCGTAACATGTCTTTCACATCTAATCAAAAAATGTCCCACCGTTTCAGGTACCCCACACACCGCACAGTCCCTTGATTCTCGCTTCCCTATTCGAAATAGACAGTCGTTCAGCCCCTCATGACCTATTCTCAACCGATTCAGCATCACCTCCTCTCCCCTTCTCCATTCCGAACTCCCTGCATCCACCTTCACTGACACTTTCCCACGAACACCGAACATCCACCTGCCCTTCACCCCATTCACCCACCTCTCCTGCCATTCATCCAGGACCCGTCTCATCATCACAGCCTTCACCTCATCCACACTCAAAGGCAACCTCATCTCAATCGCTCCCCTCCTCATACCCTCACCCGCCGCCAGATCCACCAACTTGTTTCCCAAAATGCCACTATGACTGGGAACCCACGCCAACTCCAAATCCATACCTCCGCGTACACATCGATCAATCTTCATCCTAATGTCCAAAATCACATCCTTCCTATCACCATCTCCTGCCACAATCGCCTGTAACCCACTCAATGAATCTGAAAACACCACCACTTTCTCATACCCCAACTCATACACCCTGTCAATCACCAATGCAATCGCCACCAACTCAGCCGTACAAATAGACACATCATTCGTCAGTCGTCCTATTTTATACTCCCCAATGCTTTCTAGATAATACGCCATTCCCACTCTCCCAGACACAGGATCCTTTGAACCATCCGTAAACACCTTGTATCCTTCCTTTCCTGCCACATACTCCTGACCCAAAGCTTTGATCTCACCCCGCATACCTCTCTTCTTTGATACTACATTCGCCAACTCCAAGCACACCTTTGGAGCTCTCATCATCCACCTCGGCCTTCTCTCCAAATCCGTATCTGTCACAATCATCAAATCACCCACACCCCACTGTACTCCCTTCTCCCACATGTGAAACCCAAAAGTGCCCCCCTTCCTCCTCCACCGATCCCTGTAATAGTCAAACCTCCAGTTATACTTCAAACATTCACGCACCGGATGAGCCACACTCTTTGCACTACACTTCACCCACCATCTCATATTTAACGCATCCCTCCTTATCCCCAATGGCATCTCTCCCACAAGCACCTGAACCGCATTCACTGGAGAGGACCTCATCACACCCGAACACACTCTCAATGCTCTTGCCTGTACTCTATCTAACCGCAACTTCTGACTCGACGTATAACCTACTGACACCTGACACCCAAAATCCATCACACTCAAAATCAATCCCTTATACAACATTCGTAAACATTTCTGTTGCGCACCCCATTCTTTCCCAGTCACCGCCCTCAACAAATTCAGCCTGCGTTTACACTTATCCACCACACCATCCACTTGCACATTCCAATTCAACTTTCTATCCAGAATCACTCCCAAGTATCGAAACTCTTCCACGCTCTTCACCCTCACACCTTTCAAAACCAAATTCAACTCTTGCTGCACTCTTTTCCTTGAGAACACCATACTGACACTCTTATCCACTGACACCGAGAAACCCCATTTCCCACACCACTCCTCCATGCGTACAATCGCAGCTTGCAACCGTCTCTGTACCAACAACAAACACCGCCCTCTTACCCAGACCACACCATCATCCGCGAAGAAATCCACCTGACACCCAAATCCTGCCAAAGCTCGAATCAACCCATCCACCATCGCATTAAACAACATCGCACTAATCACACTTCCCTGTGGTGTCCCATTCTCCATCTTCCAAACTTCAGACAGCACCCCCCTCACTCTCACCTGAAATGTCCTATCTGCCAAAAATGCTTTGATCCACCGAAACATTCTTCCCTTCACACCCATCTCCAACAGTCTTACTAACAACCCTCCCTTCCATACCATATCATACGCCTTCTCCAAATCCAAAAAGAACGCTCCCACCAACTCTCCATCACATAATGCCTCCTCCACCCCAGTCACTAATCTCACTAATGGATCAGCCACCGATCGATTCCTCCTGAACCCACTCTGAAAGTCACTCAAACATCCATTTGACTCTAAATAAAACCCCAATCGCTCAACCACCATCCGTTCCATAACCTTACACAGCACAACAGTCAACGCAATCGGTCTATATGACTTACACTCTGTAGGAACCTTGCCACCCTTCAAAATCGCCACAACAATCGCTCTTTTCCACAACTTTGGCAAAACTCCATTCTTCCAGATCTCATTAAACAACGCTAATACCTCTAACTTACATCCCTCAGGCAACTTCTCCAAAAATACATACATAATTCCATCCACCCCAGGGCTAGACCACTTCCCCTTTCGAATCGCTCCATTCAACTCTGTCATCGAAAATGGGACCTCATATTGCTCCTCCCAAGGTCCAACATTCGCCACCACCTCTCGCGTCTCCTCCTCTACCACACCCATTCGTATCCTCACCTCTTCTGGGAAGTTCCTCGAACTGTGAACCCCCGCAAAATACTCCCCCAACAAATTCGCATTATCCCCATCCTCACTAATCACCTCCTCTCCTTTCAACAACACAGACATACCACCCTGCGACCTCATTAATCCGGACATCCGTTTGAACTGCTTCCAAACCTCACTCACACCAGAAGCACTCCCCAGAGACCCACAATAGCACCTCCAATATCCTCGCTTTCTTTCTCTAATCACCCTCTGCACCACCGCCTTAGCCTTCTTATATGCCACCAGATCCACCAACATTCCCGTTCTCACCGCTCTTGCTCTAGCCTTCTTTCGTGCCGCCACTGCTCTTGAACATTCCACCGACCACCAAGGAACCTCAATCTTCCCACCCTTCCCCTTCTCAATCTCCGGAATTGTTGCCACAGACGCTGCTCTCATTCCCTGCACCAGATGCTCATTCCATTCATCCAATCCCCCCTCTCTTCCCCTTGGAACAATCAAATCCCGACACACTCCTTTGTACACTTCCCAATCAGCCTTCCTAAAATTCAGCCGACTCCCAGTCATACGTGACCTGATCCCTACCTCACCCCTCACAGTCACCAAAATAGCAGAATGATCCACTCCCCATGTCTCCATCCTCACGCACCTCCCAATCACATTCTCCTGCAATTGCAGCAGTCACCCAAGTCAAATCCAAGCACGATAGCTTCCCAGTCCTCACGTCCAATCTCGTACCCGATCCATCATTCAGCAATACCAGACTCAAATCATCCGCCATGTCTTCCAACAGTTCTCCATTCATATCTGTCCTATCACTACCCCACAACGTGTTGGCACTGTTAAAATCACCACACAAAACACACGGTCCCACATGTCCTCTTATCACTCCAGTCAACACACCCACTTCCACCACCTCACACGGATTATAATAGTTCAGCACCAATACTTCCAATCCTCCTACCCGAATCCCTGCCCCAATCGCCTCTACTGCTCCATCCACCACAATCTCCCTTGCAATCAACCCCTTTCGAACTGCTAAAGCCACACCCCCCCTCTCCCCTCCAACCTATCCTTACGAAACAACTCAAAACCTGGCATCACAAATCTCAAATCACCCCTCAACCACGTCTCCTGAATACAAACCACGTCAACATTCAATTCTTCACACAACACAGCTTTCAACTCCTGTCCATTCCTCAACAAACTCCTCGCGTTCCACTGCAAAATCCTCGTGCCGGCACCCCACTCAGCTTCCGCACTTTAACAACCTTCTTAAACACATCTTCTTCTGATACATCTACAACATTCAAAAACCTCCTCCCAGCTTCCACCACTCCTTTCGTAAGATCTGATGAACTGATGGACGTATTCCCCTGAACCAGATCTAACACATTCACTATAAAGCACAAAAACTCTGTTTTCGAAACAACCATCATTTCTACACCTTTCACTTCACCCACCACTTTCTTTCTTCCCACAACCTCATCCACCACCAATTTTTCCTTACTCACCTCACTCACTACTCGTACTGGTTTCACCTTTGCAACAGCCTGCGCATAAGACAGACCTTCCGCCGCCCTCACCTGTACCACTTCTCTCGCCACCCTGTAACTCTCACATCCCCTAAACGCGGAGGAATGCTCCCCCCCACAATTCACACATTTCTCCGGAGTCCCCACCTTGCATTCCTTAATATCATGCTCTCCACCACACCTCCCACAATGTCTCTCATTCCTGCATGCTCTCGCCATGTGTCCAAATCGTTGACATTTATAACACCTTAATGGCATTGCCACATATGCTTTCACACGGTACCTCTGATAAGCCATCTCCACCACCTCCGGACACTCCGTTCTCTCAAATCTCACTGCCACAGTTGTAGACACCACATCCCCATGTGCATCCCTCCTCCCCAACCTCCATGCCTCCACCACCCCCACTCCCGCCAGTTGCTCCTCCACTTCAGACATACTCATAACCACTGGCACTCCATACAGCACCCCCTTACAAGACACTCCACTTTGATCAAACACTCTAACCGCATGCCTACCCAGGCAATGCACCTCCAGAATCTTTGCTTTGCTATCAGCGTCCGACCCCTCCACCAACAACCGACCCCCAGCCACCACTTGTACCCGGGAAACATCTCCCACTGCTGCCTTCAACCATCTAGCAATCTCTGTCGGATTCACCCCCAGAAATGTCTTGTCATGATTTTCAGGTTTCAACACTACCTTCCACACACTATCAGACTGCATCTTCTCTTCAGACATACTGCTCACTGAGGCTTCCAGCCCCTCCAAAGCGCACTTTCCTGGAGTCCCCGACCCTGAAATGTCCCGGACCAGCCCCCCTTCGTCATCCCTCTGAGGGGATCTGCTGCGATGTCGTCCCTCATTTCTCCCCTTTCCCCCCTCCACAGGTGTAAATTTCACAGATGATGACTTCCCCCTCTTTGCCTCCTCCTCCTCCACCCCCCCTTTCTTTCCAACCTTCCCTTTCCCCTTACCCATTCTTACCGCCTCCTTTGAGCACTCTCACTCCTTGCATCCGACTCCAGAAACCGCTCCTCCTCCTCGAACCCAGCACCCTCCACCCAGTCGCTGCTCCGCCCTGCCTGGGTCCGCCTTCTCAGAGAGTCTCCTCTCTCCTGCAGCAGAGCCACCGTCCTTAGTTCTTGTTAAAGGAACGGGCCTCTACCAAACGCACTGGACGCCAGTGTTTCCTCCCTGGTTCTCTTCCTGGGCAGTACGGCGTTCTTTCTGCTTGTGCTATCTCTGCCTCTAGTGTGTGCCGTCCTCCGACACTACCGGTCTCTGACCTCACCCGGAAACCGGCCGCCGCTGCAGCAGAACTCCACCTCAACAACAATCTCTCCGAGTTGTGCGCATGGGCGAAGCATTAGTGTCTCCATGGGCTTTTGATGCGCATGCGTACCATTTTCCGCGTCCCGTTGCTAAGGCAACCTGGCCCCTTGTAGCCAAAAAAGGACATTATTGTATAACTGGCATCCGGCAACACAATGTACTGTATGTGGACCTTAGCTTGGCCACCATGTAGACATAGATAACTCCAAATGGAAGGCAGGCTCTTAATGCTCGAAAACCTGTGGGAGCATTGCAGAAACTCGAGCATCTCTGGCTGGCAATTCTGGAGTAAAGCATTTGAATGGTGTAATGGCATTGCTCATAGTGCCTAGTCTGAGAACTGCGCGATAAACAGAGGCACATTGTGTCAATGCGTGTTTGATATTCATTGCAGTTCATGGACATTGATGGTGGCAGATGTAGATTTATTTGATATAAGTGAGGCTTATCAAAACAGCCAAGCAACAGAAGTCACATTGTAACCCAGGGGGATACACAATGGAGGCCTGCCCACAGAGCCGCTTACCCTGCTTACCTTTCAATGTTTACTCCTGAGTCCTGCACTGTGTTGCTATGGTTGTGGATTCATACGTTCAAAAAAGAATTGCATATTTCTCATTGTGCCTTTTTGTGGTTTATCACTCATTCTTCGCACTATCAGTATTGGGACCTGCATTGATGAATTGTCAATACATGCAGCAAAACATGAGGTATCAGGAGAGCGTGCTGAGATAGGAATTTGAAATCTCTCAAGGATGGAAGACCTAGTACTCTCCTAAATTTGCCCCCCTCCCAAATTACAAGGACAGTCAAGTTAATTCATTCCAAGAACACTGTCCCTAATGCCCGTATAATATTCAACACCGCTGTATGAACACTTGTCTTTTATGGCTGCACCACTGTCGGTTTAAGGCCATCATGTTAGGTTTGCTCATGTTGGCATTACAAAAATGACATAACATGGTAAGAACATATGTCCATACTGGCTGCCCGAATACAGGCTAGTATGGTCGAATAAAAGCATGCATTGTGTTGGATTTGCCTATACAACCAATGAAAAATGCAATACCACTGAACAAAACATATCCATACTAGCTTCAGTAATGTAGGGAAGTATGACCACATATTTATTTATTTAATTTAATTCAATACACCTGAGGGTCTCATTGTTCTACACACAAAGAACAAAACACAGAGCAGAAACAGACACAGCGTAACACCACCAGGAGACCATTAATCTATCCCCTTGTTAAAAAGATACAGGAAGACACGTAGTGTGACAGGAAGTGTGTTCCATGCTTTAGGTGCCCATGCATCAAAACTTGTGGATCAATAGTTGTATCTAATTGGAGCATTAGGCCCTTGCAAAGATAATAATATGCAGCCGGGCCTTCAGATAATGAGAGGCAGAACCTGCAACGCATGTTTTCATCAATGTTAGTACTTTGTGTTTATTACAATGTTTTACTGGTAGCCAATGGAGGTCTCGCCGTAAGGCAGTGACATGTTCACCTAACCTACGACTATGAATGGCTCTGGCTGTACCATTTTGTATGATCTATAACTTCTTTATATCACTTTTTGCAGTACAAGCCAGCAGGCTGTTACAGTAATCTAACCGGGGTTTGATCAGAGCAGTGGCCAGGTCTGCGCTGTTTGGTGAAACACATCTGGGCATCAAAGTAGGCTCACAGAGTCTTCACATGGGCGACCACTTAAATGTCACAATTGGCAAGGTTGAAATGAGAATAGCTAAGGTGATTTCTTTTTTTTTTTTTTTTTTAGTCTGGGCTCAGACCCTACAATAGGGAGTTCCGTCTTGCCATCGTAGTGGGCAAGTGAGTTGTTAGGCATCCGCCGGTGCACCGTAGTATAAATTGTATTAATTGCCCTGGAATAAAAGTTGTACTTGGCTGTTAAGTTATGTAAAATGTTGCATTTGCACATGATTCCAATAAAAATGCCATTCCATAGTCAGAAAACATGTCCATACTGGTTGCACCAATGTAGGCCTTTACGGCCATGTGAAAGCATGCATCAGGTTGGCCCTTCCCATAATGCCAGCAAAAAAGAGTCATGCCACTGTCAGAAAACATATCCACACTATCTGCACCAACACCACTGTAGGCAAGTATGGCCACATACGAACACTCATGATGTTGGATTTCCACACAATGCTGGTAAGAAATTAAATACCACAATAAGAAAGCATGTGCCTACTGGCTGCACCAATGTTGACCATTATAGTTGCATATACATACTCATAATGTTGACTGTGCCGATAATACCATTAAAATGCTTTGCACACTGCAAGAAAACATTTCCATACTGCCAGCACCAATATAATCCAACAGGCACCCCTCTGTGTGAGGAGTTACCAATATAAGAACACTCATTGGGCCTCATTACGACCCGGGCGGTAAGTACCGGTCATTACCGGCATGGCGCAATTACCATGTCTGTGCTGGCAATAGACCGCTAAAAGCGGCCCATTATGAGTTTGCGGGCACAAGCTTTGCGCCATGCCGGTAATGACCTCACCGTCATGCCGTAAAAGTCTGAACAATCCCCCTTTCCGGCATCGTCTTTAGTGGAAATAGCTTCTCCGGCATCAAAGCCATCGGCATTAGCGGTCACCTCTAATAGCGGTCACCTCTAATAGCAGTAAACGCTATTAACGGTGACCGTAAATACGCAGAACCGGTAGTAGCGTCATCGCACAACAACGAGAAAGAGCACGGCGGCCATCTTTAAAAATACAATCCATTGCCATCCACCACAACCAGGAGCCATCTGACCCACAGAACTCCAACACACCTCCACCACTACCTGTTGCAATTTAGGATGCCAAAAGCAGTGAAAAAAAACAGGAGATCGCCTGCGCAAGGAGCGCTTCTCCAGAGAGGAGCTCACCATGTTAGCAGAGACACTGCAGGAACATGCAGATGTGGTGTTCTCAAACGACATGTCCCGTCCAGCACTGCAGCGTAAAAAGCAGATTTGGGCAGAGGTCGCCCAGAGAGTCAGTGCCGTTGGCACCACACCCCGCACACCCAAACAATGCCGTAAGTGCTGGGATGACCTACGTCTACGTGTGCAAAGTATACTCTTCGCAAACTGCAACCTTGGGATGGCGACAGGCAGAGGTGCGGAGTTGCCCATAAAACTACAACCATGGGAGGAGATATGCGCCACCACCATAGGCACCAATGCAATAGAGGGAGTCGGGGACATGGAGCAAGGAGCCCCGTCATCAGCCGATGCAGGTAGGTGTCTCAAATTAAACAATGCTAATACCACCACGATGATGTCCACCTGAACTGACAGTGCAATGATGTAGAGCAGGGTCCCCCAGACACATAAGTATAAGACAGCCTACAGGCAGTGCAAAGCATCATCTGTCCACATGCATAATGCACCCCATTTGTGTTGCAACCCAGACGCCTCCGTGCATCACCCACCCAAGAGTGAGGCAACCCGTATGTCACTCCCCCCAATGTTAATCATCTACCATTCCATATCAATGCAGCCACCCCAATGCATGCCCGATGCCCGTAGACCCATCACTAACCCTCTCCCTCCTTTGGTCCCCCACAGGCACACATTCTGACAGCGGTGATGAGGACACCGGTGCCACACCACAGAAGAAGGCCAGGGCCGAGGAGGGTGAACAATGCCCCTCAACATCAAGGGGCAGAGGCCAACCTGCACCACCTCAGAAGGCCAAGAAAACCGCAGAGGTCACAGCACCAATGTGCACCACGGCCCCCACAATAACACCCACCCCAGCCACCATCACCCAGGAGGCATTGGCAGAGGGCACACCATCGGCTGGCAGCAGCACAGTCGGTGAGACAGCTGCCACAGCAGCCATATCGGACAACGAGGGCGACGTACAGCTGCATGGCCCAACACCCGCAACAGGCCCCCTCCACTCACCACACCTATCCCCATGCAGTGTGGTGGACGGCAGCATGCACGGGCTGTCACCTGGAGATTCATGGCTGGCAAGTTTCAGCCCCACGCCAACTGCGCCTGATGACCAAATCATGGTGGAAACGTCTCCACCCCATTGACAACCACCCAAGAGGGGATCATGGCTATACAGAGGCGCCAGGAGGAACTCACAGGGCTGTTGACGCAGCATATTACCGAATGTACCCGTGCAAGGGATGACATCAGGTATTGTGCTGCATCCATAAAAACAGCCATCGAGTCCACCTCAAAGGACATTTGTGCGGAACTTGCAGCAGTGCGACACATCCTCTCAGAAATGGTGGCAGCAATGCGGGACATGTATCCACCGCAGTTCCCAGGACAATCTGAACCATCATCAAATGCCAGCTCTACTAGGACCAGCCCTGTGCATCGGTCTAGCAGGAACCTGCACAGATTGGACAGGGGGGCACCTGGTGCTGGAAGAGGGGGAGGTCAGTAGGCACAGCCATGCATACTGGTGCCATGTGGACTACTGGTGCGCGCGACTGCACACCATGTGTTGGGAAGTCAAGGGGGGAGAGGGGAGAGGGTGTGTGGGGGAGTTGAGGGGGGAGGGGGGAGAGGGTGTGTGGGTGAGTTGAGGGGGGAGGGGGAAAGGGTGTGTGGGGGAGTTGAGGGGGAGGGGGGAGAGGGTGTGTGGGTGAGTTGAGGGAGGAGGGGGGAGAGGGTGTGTCGGGTGGAGGGCTTGTTCACTTTGTTATGGTTCTTTAATACACATTTTGGTAACTCATGATTCACATGTGTGGACATTGCTTATTGGGTACGTGTGCTTTATGGGTGAACAGTCTACAGTGTCCATGTCCCTGACACACCCAGTGCCTCGAGTGCCACATCCATGTCACACTCCACGTCCATGTTTGCTAGAAACATTGGTTGATCAGAGTCTGACGCATGTCAAGTCCCTCCTGTGCATCGCTGCCTCCCTGAGGTGCTGCCCCATCCCCACCCTCCTCATCCTCATCGTCAGGTGGTTGCAGTTCTGCATCAAGGGGCAGGGGCACATTCCGTCTGATGCACATATTGTGTAGCATGACACATGCCATGACGATCTTGGCCACCTTCTCATGACGGTACAGGAGTGCCCCACCAGACCTGCTGAGGCAGAGAAACCGTGCCTCCAAGAGGCCAAATGTCTGCTCAATCACCACATGGGTACGTGTATGTGCACAATTGTAGTCTTCCTCGTGCCTGTTCTGGGGGTTCCGGACTGGGGTAAGGAGCCACCTCCTCAAGGGATAGCCTGCATCACCTGCATGTGGGCAACAATGTATAAGTGTAAGTCATCACATCATATGTGACCTTGATCAATGACACCATAGCATGCATTGATTTCCTGATTGCAACCACATTCCCATTCATGAATTGAGACACACGATGTGACTGCTATGTGTGTATTCCTCTTATGGACTGGTGTGCATGCCATCGACTAGTGGCCCCAGGGGGGGTCCAGTTCCTTGTAAGTGCTCATGCACTGTGTTAGTCCACACAGGTTGTTTCCATGATCTGGCTGATGTGGAGTAATTTGCATGCTTTCATCCTGGCACCGTTGATGTCAGCCTCATGATGATGTCACTATGGAAAACAAATGGTGTAATGCACTTTTGTTGAACCTCTTTGTCAGTGTAGTGGTGCATTAATGTATTTGAGCCTCATGTGACTCCTATGTACACAGTAATGGTGGACTTTCCTTTCAGTTGATGGTATTTGGGGCTGTGTATTGGCCATAGTAGTTGCTTGTAGCTGCATTGTGTTGAGGGGGTTACGGTCTGATTAGGTACAGTGCACATGTAGATGGCTATGGAATGGTTGTAACACTGCATCATTTACATGTTAGGGCAGCTTTCATCTTTCATTATGTGGTCAGGTGTCAGGTCCAGTCTGGGCTGCTTTGGGGTATGAGCATGGTCCATTCTCTCAGGCACTCGCAGCCAGGTGAAGAATGCATCTCTACCCCCCCATCTCAGCCAGGTGAAGTATGCATCTCTACCCCCCCATCACAGCCAGGTGAAGTATGCATCTCTACACCCCCTTCTCATCCAGGTGCAGTATGCATCTCTACCCCAACACCTACCCACATCACATATCCATGGGCCTAACATGCGACTCACTGAGAAGCCAGGATCTCTGCCCTGCATGTTGCTCCATGTAGCGTGGTATCGGGGAGTTCTGCAGGACCATTGAATCATGGGTTGATCCGGGGTATCTGGCACAGCAATGTGTGATGATGTTGTTTGAGTCACATACCATTTGCACGTTGATTGAGTGGTATAGCTTACGGTTGCGGTACGCTACCTCCATGGCATGTGGGACCACCAATTCCACATGGGCACAGTCGATGGCGCCAATGCAACCAGGGATGGCAGCCAGTGAATGGAAACCAACTTTGGTGTTTGAGATCTCCTGGGCAGACCGCTGTAAGTAAATGTGGTCGCCTGTGTGGTTCAGGAGGGCATCAAGCACTTGGTTCAGCGTACATGAGAATAATGGTTGTGATATGCCATGCATGTGCCCCACTGTGTGCTGGTAGGTGCCTGTGGCCAGGAAGCGGACCACAGACACTACCTTAAGTAGGGGTGGGATGGCGGTGCATGATTCAATCAGGCTGACAATGTCGTCATGTATCATATCCACAATGGTGGTGATGGTGTCCCGGTCCAGACGGTACAGGGTGTGGATCTGCTCAGGGGTTAGGTTGAATGGACTGGCTCGGATGCGAGGGATTGGGGGCTGCCTGCGTGGTGGTACTGGCTGCACTGGTGGGGCATGCTGGCCCTGCCTCGCCCTCCTTCTCCTCCTTCGTCTCCTCTGTGCTGCCAGTTGTTGTTGTTGTTGTTGCAGCAGTTCCACAGCAATCATATCCTCCAGGCCCAGCATTGCTAGTAGTACTGGAATCATTGTGGAGAGTGACTGGGTGTGGGAAGGGGTGGGGTGTGCTCCTTTTGTGCTGGCCTAGGCTGTATTGGCTCCACCTGTGCTCATTGTGTGCACCTGTGGCAGTTGGGAACACGGCACATGGCCGTTTACGGGTGGTCCGCGATGCCAGAATTAGCTCCATGCCGTTAAGGTACTTTTTGGGCTTCAGTAGGCCGCTGTTTGCATCTCTGCCTGACTTGTGATGTTCCCCTGTTTGCGCCATGCCGGTATTTGCGGCATGGTTGGTCATGTGCCCGCGCTCCTGGCGCTATTAACTGCACCTTTAATTACGGTGCCGCCAATAGCAGATAATCGTGTCATAATCGGCCGGAGCAGTAAGCGATGCCGGTAATCCTTTACTGGCAACATTGTTCACTTACCGCCCGGGTCGTAATGAGGCCCATTATGTTGGCTTTGCCATAAAATGCCACTAAAAATGTATGCCCCTGTAAGATACACACTTGCTGCTTTGCACCATAATACACCCGCAATCAGAGGCTTGCTTCCTGATCAAACATGCAGGTATAAATTATTGATATATACACACTACAGCAGCACTATCTCATTCGCACGCATAACCATACAACAGACACTCTGTATCATTTGCCAAGCACCATTATTTGATTCACAAGTACACCCAAGCAATATACAACTGCTACCTCATTCACATGATTATCCATACAATACAGCATACACACAAACTGCCCATCTTTTTCAAACACACATACAAAGGCAAAGACTTGTTTATGCACTCATAGATACATAAACACATTCATGCATACACATAAAAAAAGGTTTGTGTATTCGTACCTGCAGTCCCAGACTCCAAACTGTGGCTCAGACACTACATTGATTACTATGCTGAGCTTCCTGGTTTTTGATGTGCATGAATGAGCTGAAGTGCCACCATAATGCTCACCCTGCCTTTGCCTCTTAAAGTGTGGGATGGCTCAGGAGCATCAACTAGACATAAATGGCCCTTCAGTACCTCAAACTGCATCCCCGCTGGGCCACGAAAGCCTCGGGAAACAAAAATCTCCAAGGCTTTAAATGGCCCATCATTGGACATGCATGTTGAGGTACACTACTCTGAAATGGAAACCATGTTTCTCCGCACAGTTAAAGCTGGCCCATGGGGATATCTTCAGCTATTTGCTGAATCTGACAGAGCACTCAGTTTTCTTTTTTTTCCAGTTGGCTGGCATACCTCCTTCATTCGGGAGGCAGGTCAGTGCCCCATCACCCATTATGGTTGAGCCACCCCTAGGAAGGGGACACTTCCATCAACACACAAGCTGTCACCATCTTAGATAGGAGTATCTTGGTGGAGGGAGTTCCATAGAATTGCCTAGGAACACCAATCTCATATTGTGGCACTGCAAGTGGTTGCACATTTTTATGTTTTCCTCACTGTCAGTAGCACCATCAAATCCCTCAATCCTGGCTTTCTTTAACTTACAACGTGTGCAAGACCCTGCCGTTACATGGACAGTTTCTTCCTTATTTAATGAGAGTGTGCAAAAGAACAGCTGAGACTTCTCCATTCATGCATTAACATTATTTTTACAAATACAATAGAACTTCCCAATAACGATGAAAAGAAGAATGGTCATTGTCCATGGTCAATGCAGAAACAATAAGTAAAATGTATTGTATACTTTCATGACACTATATTTCGGGTAAAGAAGAAACTAAAATTATTACATGATTAAGGATAATCCTAACCTGGCACTATGAGACAAGTGGCATTCATTGCGCCAGGAAAAATAGAAACTATAATGTCGACTTAAAAAACGATCAAGTTTTTACTGTGAATTTCATAGGTTTTGATTAGTTAAACTCAACAATAACATACCTTTAACAACGTTGTTTCAGTGAACTTCATGTGTTGTTACCAGTGCATGCTAATTTCCTACAACTAATATCATACTTAACCACAATATAGCAACATTTGTGTCCAATTTACAAAGTTTCACATTACATCTTTGCCATGTCCCACCTTCTAGCATCATGTTTAACACTTCTATACACTTTTTGCAACTTTTTCCACTGTTTTTGTGTCTGTCAACATTCACAAACATCTGGCGTCATCGCAGACTTTTCAGACTGTGTCACGTGACCACACACACTCGTGGCATGGTGACGTGTCCGTGAATGCGTCAACACTTTGTGATCAGGTCTGTGCTTCGCGAACAGCTCGGAACTGCTCATTCTACTGATCTAGGAACTTTCAAGCTCAAAATGTTCCCCTCCCTCCCGCAGAGCTCCTAATCCTATTCTTAGCTATTATCAATTAACTATCTAGTACAGAGCACATACTTGGAAGAATATTAACAAAACTGCTATTTATCTTAAACATGGCATCAGCTATTGCCATCCCTCCTCCTGAAGCGCCACCACCACCAGCAGCTGGAGGATCTACACAAAAAAAGGCACAGTATTTCCAAAGATAATGAAGAGGACCAAGAAGGTGAGGTACAGGAAGTGCATACCTCTAGCACCCAGAGAGAATCATGAGTCTGGCAGTTCTTTATCACTGTTGGGAATGTACCAAAGGCTAAAGCTACAAAATTGAAATTCACTGGGTGTAACTTTGTACTCAGTCGCGGACTACCTGGACATTACTCATATGGGACCACATCCATGCCCCGCCTCACAAAATCCAACTACTGCAATGCTCTCAGAAAGATAATTCCTTTCTTAGCAAGTAGTAGACTGTCTTCCTCCAAATCATCATTCTCAACCAATTCTGTAACCACACTGCCTAATTCTGTGGGACACAAAATCTCACCAGCTACCTTGTAAGCAATAAAAGAGGCTGTTGATCCATATCTTTAGAAGACAACAGTCCTCTGTATATGCTGCAACACAGCACGATGCAGGGGGAAGCAATTTCGAAGTGCGCTTGAAGCTGTAATCAAGGAGCATAAGAAACACTGCCCACTATCTTAGAAGTAACAGACACGCAACATCTTCCCCTGTCCACCTGCACCTCCATATTAGTGTTTGGTGCCTCTTCCCTCATTTCCCTCCTCACCTTACGTTCTAACCTCTCCTGCAAACATTGTTTTTTTAAAACAACAAAAGATAGGTTCCTTTAGGAACCACCTTTCACAGTTAAAAAATAGAACTACAAAATAATCTTACAGACTCCATCTACTTTACATTTCTCAGTAAAGTACTTAGACTCAATACCCTTTTCCAACATTTCCATTTGCATTTTTTGTTATGCTAATGGGAATAATGTGGCATTCATCCCCGGTTCCAGGGACCGGAATGGGGGATAATGGCCTGGCGGCCCAAGTGAAGTGCGTCTGTGTGTGCCCTGATGCCTGCAGGCTTCGGCATGTTATAAAGAAATAGATAAATAAATAATGAGTGCTCTATGGGCCATTATCCTCCATTGCAGCCCCTGCGATGGGGGATACAGGCCATTACCACCCCTGGTTCCCAAAGTGGGAACCCTGGGTGCTAAACAATAAATGTTTCTTCCTACATTGGGATACCTCCATCGTCCTGCTGTAGGAAGAAAAATCCTTTTCCAAAATAACCACCATAGAAAGGGAAGGCGGCGCTCCATACAGAGCACCTCTTCCCTTTCCATGGAAGCCTGCAGAAGGCGAAGAAAGAACCCTATGACCATATTACCACAAGCACATTCTTTTTCCCGCACGTTGTTTTCCCTTTTAAACCTATCCCACTTTCAAATAACTTTACCACATAGCCTGTCCCAGGTGGACATGGACACTTTAACACAATTTTTCGTCCCTCGCTGACATGGTCAATGGCCAGATTGTGTGGGTCATGACCGTATACCATGACCTGGACAATCTGATCACTGCCCATGGCCACAGGCTATACCCCAGTCACCAAAGATATATCACTATTTTTGTACCTACATTATGACACTTGTCAAATAATAAAACAAGAGCACATTTGCAAAACCATGCTTTAAAGTCCTTGACAACGCTCCATACACGAGTTTGCTTGAAATCCGCCCATGTTCGATTTTTTCAAAAGTGTCAAAATGTATGTACATACAATAATCATATAACTTAGTCCCCACTTGACAAAATTCATTCAGTCTCTACACAAACTTTGAAGGTTTGGTCAATAATCTTTCTGAAAACTTGTGTCTACATTCGTCAAATGGCAACAAAGTTATAAGCCATCTAAAAATGTAGAGACTGCCCCTCTAATTTACCCCCCTCTTGAGAAAATCCCACCAAACATTACAAACACATTGATATCTAGATGTAACATTGTTTTGCAAACATTTGTGTAGATTTGGCAAATGGCACCACATTTATAGCCCTTACAACATTTTGGCACAACCCTCTAATTGGGCCCCCTCTTGACAGAATCCCAACAAACTTTGCAAAAACATGTATATATTGATTTAAACTTATTATGCAAACTTCTGTGCAGATTTGTCAAACGGCACAATATTTATAAGTCTTTACAATATTTTGCGAACCCCCTCTAAATTTGTTCACTCATGACAAAACAGCTGCATTGCTAATGTCATCAACAATGACATTGGTGTTAATCGTAGCAGTGCACAGTGTGTTATGGTTGCTCAGCTTGCCATAACTGGTGAATTTCTGGGGTTTTTCAGTTGTACATGTACCCAGAATATGGATAGGTTGTTCTTAGTGGAAATTAAAACTGTAATGTCCCTTTATCAAAGTTTTTGCACTGAATGTGCTAGGTTTTTCTTAGGGCAACTGAACTAAAACGTGCCTTTAAGAAAAAAATGTCACTGAATTTCATAGGTTTTCACCAAGATACCCTTAGTTTGTATAGATGTACCATACAGCATGCCAAATGGATGACTGCATGCTGATGGGCACAGTAACCACGGTAACCAAGGTTGCTGCGACTGCCAATAAGTCAGTACCACCCACACCCTCACCCTCACCACTACAACCACCTTCCGAAAGGCCTGGACAATGGAAGAAGCATGGTGATGTAGATAGGGATCAAGAGGAGAACGACAATGAAGTAGAGCAACTCCCCATTGTCTGCAGCCAGCATGAGTGATGGGTGTGGAAGCTGTTTACCAGCGTAGGAGATGTGCCAAAATCTTGTGCTAACCAGGTGAGATGCACTTACTCAGTCACGGAAAACAGCTACAGCACCACCTCCATGCGGCAACACCTCAAATAAAACCACAAGGCGGCAGTCCGGAGGGTAGTGCCCTTCGAACAAGACAGTAGGTTACTTTCCTCTACACCATCCTCTGCATCTGCTCCTGTCAATGCCAGGGGCACTCCTGTGGGGCAAAGGATCCCTAAACCAGCCTTGCAGGCCACACGCACCGCAGCAGACCCTTACCTCTCAAAGATCACTGTATTGTGCATGTGCTGCAACGTGGTACTCTGCAGGGGGAGCAACTTCGAATTGCTTTCAAGGCTCACCCAACATCTTCCTCTCTCCACTTGCCCTATATTATCCCCATAGTTAATGCCCCTCCCAACCATCCCTTTCCTTCCTTTCCTTCTGTGTCATGTGTTACAAGAACAAGAAAAATGCAAAACAACCATGAAAGAAAGAAAATTAGAAAAAGGCTCTTTTCAGAGCCACCTTTCAGAGTTGAAAAACTAGAATTGACAATGACAGGATGCAGACCGCCGCGCAGCCTATAAGCCTCGAGGATATCACGGTACGTAATGGGAGGGTTGGCGCTGTCAAAAAAATTACACTTGTTTCCGGGAGAAAGTGCTGCCTCTAAAAGGAGGCTTTTTGTGCTGTGTGTTTGTTTTTCAAAGGGCTGAAATAGGCAGCACCTACTAGAATAATGCTTGCTGTACTTCCAAAAAGTGCTGCAATGCGTTTTGGATATTTCACAGAAAAAGCTAATTGCTAGCATCAGTAAGATAGGCTCTATCTCTGGGAAACATTTTCGTTATACTAAACGTAATATTTTCATTGTAGAAGTAGGACATGTCAACATCTCTCAAAAAGGCACCAACCGCTTTGTTGACATTGTGCCTCACCTTCTTGATTTGCGGACCAAATGAAGAAGAACACCGCCACATCTGTCTCTGTGCAATGCGAGAAAAAAATACTTGGGAGTTTGGAAACATGTCCATGGCCTGCCCAAGTGCCTCCTTCATCGCAAATTGCAGAGAAATTCCGGTAACATGTCCTAAACTGTTACCACCACAATGAAGAATAATAATGTTTGGATGATGAGCGTCACCGAAGTGGCACAAAAAGGAACCAAATTCAGCCACTTCATTGCACGTACTCCATACCAGTGCACATCCACATAATAGAATGCACAAAGTGCAGCCACTCCTGTTCTGCATGCACTTTTAACCATTATATCTAGAAGTCCCCCAAAATCCATACACTCTGCCTCCTGAACGACACAGCCATAACCACAGGCATCTGCATTCCTCTGTGCAAACTGACCTTCTGCCACAGTCGCTGCGTACACACCACACCCAGAAACCTTACTGACCAATCCTTTAGCCTCCACAGTCCCATTTGCATGTCTGTCATCCTCAAAAGCCCTGTTACAGAGCAGGATTAAGGTAAGAACTGCCTAACCCCTCCTCAAAAGCCCCAGATGTGGCACGCGTGATCCTGGAACTACAGTGCTGTCTGCGGACAGATCGTGCTGTGCACAGGAGTGGGGGAACATATTTCAACCAGGGTAGGGGATTTTCTCTGTAGTGGTGGCTCTGAAAAGAGGCTTTTCTTTTTGTAGGTGCTTTTAAAAAATACTTTTTTGTTTTTTTTTAGGGCTTTTTGTTTTCTTCTCCTTACATTCTTACATGAACCACTTCAAAACATCCTGTAGATAGTAAAATAAAATAGCATTTCCAATGGCAGACAAAGAAATGCCATTTGCACAGAAAAAGCACACATTATGAGAATTATGGATCTCATTGTCACACGAGAACATCCAAGCAGTGCACAAAAATTCACACATATGTCTGTTTATAAAACACCTTACGACCGCTGGCTGGGGCCAAAGTACATTGGGATAGTCCCATACATTTCTAGGTGGTATGCATGAGAAAGCCACCTTGGCAGTGGGAAAAACCTGCATCACTGCTTTCACCAAGTTCTTCAGTCCACGGAGCAAACGTGCACAAGTGATGTAACCCAAATGCAGGGCTCCATTATGCACCACTACAACATGAACAGTAGTGACAGGGCCACATCTCTGCAAAGTGCAACCACATTGTCGAAACTGCATATATGCACACTGCGCCACAAAGCCTCCACTTCTTCCAAATTAAACATGCCAGCAATGCCTCTTTCCTGGGCATACCTGTGCAGATCATGCACAAAGGAATCACCCACAATCAACACTTTGAGTCTCTCCATCTCTGCCAGCCTCACTACACAAAGCAATGAAAAAAATATTACCACCCCTTCCAGTGAAGCACACCCTCAACACCTTATTGGATTATCCCCACAGTCCCTTTCCCATGCCAAGCATGTTGAGAAGGGCAGGATGTGGCACGTGTGCGTCCCCAACTACCGTGAGGGCCGTGCCCCACTAAAGCAGGGGCATTCCTTCTTCCTTTTCCACTTCTCTATTTCCAGCACTCCCTCATTGGGTACTGTTAAACAGTCACACACGCATCCACCAATCACTTCCAAGACCTCTGCATCTAAGACTGTCATCTCTGTGCAACACTCCATAAGTACCTTTCAACACTTAGAGTACAAGTCTTGTGTGATTCAAAAGCACTTCCACTAGAAAGTTCTGAAAACTATCCAAGATTTCTGCATCCAGATTCATCCACATCGGCACCCATCACCATAAAGTACAGGTATCAATATTTTTCTCATCACCTACCATCAAATGCCACTTGCAATGGTTTGTGCTTTGAAAGTTTTCATTTACCCATATCAGCCATTGTAATATCCGAACAGTTACTCTCTTCTTTCCTTCTGTCAATTGTATGACTTTTTTCTTCACTAAGCATCTCCTATAAAATTCATAAAATTGTCACAGAATAGGGTCACTGAATGCATTCTACCAACCTAAACCAAGTACATATAATGCTTGCATTACGACAGGGTGCCTGCACTTACCTTGCACACTTTACAGAATGCAACATTACTTAGAAAGGCAAATAAAATGTATGTGTGCATTGACAACGGTACCAATCATAAATGTGGATAAATAAATACAACTTAAATGATTGCTCTACTCATGTAGCAAGCATATATGTGCAGAAAAGTTAATGGAATTTCACACACGAAAAATATTTCCTTTCAAAGCTGTACACCTTTCCGAACCGTTTTCTCACCCTTCTACAACTAGGACTAATCCATTTGCAAACTAAATACTCGTACACTAATACACACACTTGCACACTTGGTAAAGTGCCAGTCATATGGCACACTTACAAGTAAACCACTTACCCCCTTACCAACAATGCTGATGCTCCCAAGTCCCGATTCACAGACAAAGCCATCCAATTACACACACAAACTAAGTCTTCCTGCCAACACATCCCCCCTACATGTTTAAGTAATGTATTCTCCAAATGCAATCAGTATGCCATTAACAAACATATTTCCTTACTATCTTCTTTCAAAGTTGCAGTAACCACCTCTGTCCTGAAAGCCAGTGGCATGTCAACTTGAAAATGCAACCTAGAGTAAGCCTACTCTTGACAGCCAACAAAGTAAGTGCAGTGCTATTGTGGAGTTTCACCTCTTACTGAGACAGTAGAGTGTTCTTGTATTTTAAGATACACAATTGCACCAACCTACAGGTATTTGCTTCATTCGTATTCATTGCACCTCAACATTTGCCCACTTTGTGTTATCATGTCGCTGCCATTATAGTAACTCCTAAATAGTAATATAACATTCACACCCTACACTAACACACCATTACACAATCACACACCTCTATCTATATTCCTACCCTCATATGCATCCATTCATGTACAGCAGCACACATATACATCACAACATGTGCACACCCACACGTTCTTTTTTTCTCCAACAGCTACTACAGAATGCCTAGCAAAAAGGAACTCAGTGGAAAACATTGCAGAAATAGATCAGCTCAAGCTAAAAACATAGAAAGTAGGCATCCACTTTTAGCAGATTTTGTACAGAAAGTTGAAAGAGAACCGTTAATACAATCACTAACAAAAAAAAAGCACCTACCAGTAAGGACAATGTAATGCCTCTATCAAAATGTAGAAATGAAAAGAAAGGTAGTAAAAGCAGTGCAACTCTCACTACTGGTAATAGAGCATGTACAAATGCTAATGTCATCACAAGGACACATTCCAAAAAAGTAATTTTACAAACATATTCCACCTGAGAGCCCTCAGAACCTTACAAGAAGAGGGGAGAAATCACACTCAACCCTTAAAACCTACCACAGAAAAGTAATCCTGGAAGTTCTTGTAGACAGTGCAATGCTCCTGAAAGGAAAATCATTGCTATTAAGTTGAAACAGAATGAAACCACTAACAAAATGTATTTGTAAACTACAACCACTGCTTCAAAACAAATGCAATATCAGCATAGATACCTTTGCCAACATCTGTACAAGTGAGAGGAGTCACACCACAAGCACAGATTCATACTGCAATGAAGATTCATACAAACAAGAGCAAACAAACCAAATAGCCATACATAACACTGGACGAGGGGATGAAAAGGTAGACAATACCATAATGGAAGAAGAAACACTTCTTGAAAAATGTCCCCAGCAAACTTAAATGCCACTCTCTATGGTACCGAACCAATAGGCCCCATCTACAAATGACCTTGCACATCAATGTGTAACGGTCGCCACAACTCTTTCAAGTCTTTGCAGCAGTTCCGCAATCACCAAGTGAAAGGCAATGACAAAGGAAAAAGTAAAATACTACAAACTATGAACTCCTGTCCAGTGCGCAAATGCACAAGACTATGAGGACATTCCTTAGCCTGCATTTCTGGACCTGCTTGCAAAAGTGCCTTCCACCATATCAAAATGTTGGCAACACACCATTGTAGTGTAAGAAATCTCGTTTACAAACTGTACTGTGCAAAAAGTACTCAAACACCAACTGCCTGGTCCATTCAAATTTTCCAATACAAATTACTACGCAAATGTAGGAATCAATGGTGTATTGCAAATGCGAGTAATTGTTGAAAACATTTATTGAAACAAGTCAGACCTGTTCTGTTAACAAATGATAGTCCTGCACAGAAATGCAGCAAACAATCCTGAAAACAGTTAGTATCTCAGGAATAAAGCAGAAGTAGGACTAGTGTGCTAGAATGGTAAATTTACGTTAAACAGACAAGTATAGATCCACGGGAAGTTGTAATGTACTTACTACAAGTACTGGAAAGTAAAAACGTATCCATAAATGAAACTTTCACATTTCCTACATGTGGAAACATACATGCACTCTCTGCAATCGTGTCATTCAGGAGGAAGTCCCTAAACAAACGCTTTCTCTATGTATCTGTACCTAACTGTGATTTGATTCCATTTCAACAAGTGGTGCAAAATGCAAACCATAGCAGGTTGTGTAGGGCTTGCAATTCCGATAAATGATCCACCTTACATATACAATCACATAGGCAATACATAATATGAATGCTTTCAACATACATTGCAGATGGAAACAGAAATAACTGCAAGCTTACAACCTTCACACACTGACATGTATCACTTGGCAACAAAACATTCACAATAATAGCCATAATCTACCACACAGGCAACACAGCCAGTTCAGGCCACTAAGCTGCACACATTAGAAAGCACTTACAATCTTTGAAGACGTTGTAAAGGAATTTGTTTCATTTCATCAACGAGAGGCCCGAAAATCTCCTTGCCCAAAGGCACTAAAATGGGTAAAATGGCCCGGCTATCCATGTATGCGCAGCCAACACACACACAGCCTGCCAACATTCGTAAGACACTGCGGATATAAATAGTAGATAGGGCCTGTAAATGTACATTTATATATTGTGTCAGCTGTACATTCATTGCACCATGTATAAGGTACCAGCATGTCTCCAAGTACGTAATAGTAAGTTCTACGTAACTACAGTACTTACAATTGGAAAAACATGATGAATCATAACACGTTTCCGCCTGAATTTGTTTTTGTAGCCGCATGGTGGCCAAAAATCAAAACCTAAAATACCTCTCTATCAACAGGAGAAATGCTTATTGTAAAATAGGCTTCACCAGCATGCATGAATTGTTCCCAATGCAGACGTTCTATGAAATTTGAAAAGAAAATGAAAGATAACTTAGTGTCGTTGCAGCACAATTTTCCGTAAATGTAGTCTGCAAGTGTCAAGTACGCCATACAGAGCGATTTCCTTGAGACACAGTATAACCATGGAATTTGCAGAAATTATGTAAATACAACTGTACATGTTTATAGGGATTAAAATTTTGTAGGATACAGTTCTGTGTGCATAACTATTAACGTACCATCCTGTACACTTTTTCTGTTTGCAATGTACTGGGTTTTGTAAGAATAGGCTTGTACGCTGCATTATAGTGCCATTTCTGCAGCATTCATCCTAAATGAGTACTATGATTGTTGTTGTTTTGTTCACATGGTTCTCCAGGCCATTCAAACCTATATATGGAGCACAACAGTGAAAATGAACGCAACCTCTGCACTGAACCACCACAACTTATGTTCAATCGAGTGCCTAAAGATTGGTTGTATTGCCTTTACAATTACCTTTCCAACACTTAACAGTTTTACGTGCCTTCATTGTATTAAAATGAATCATGGTCACAGGTGCATGTAGCACTCGGCAGGCACACAAACATTGACAGCTAATATTTTTTTATGCAATGTTTTGGAAAACCAGCTCCTGCATTGTCCTGCAAATCGAAGTGGTCCCGTAGGAGAAATTGTTCTTTGGTATGTTTCTTTGGGCACACACAAAGAGAATGTGCCATGGGTCTGACGACACTCGCTGGCACTTTCATCTGTTATAGGAAACAAACACATGAAAGAAGGGTCTGTTGGTAACGTCTGAAAGATGAAGCGCATGTGTGTAACTGTGGAAGGAGAGTGGCACCTACAAAACAGACAGCAAGCCTGAGGGTGAACATCCAAAGGTATTAAATAACGCACAGTAGCTCACCCTAAGGTGCATGACCCCGCCATCTAGGGCCCTTTGTAACATCCTTCCCGCAGAGACCTTGTCCTTTACGCTGCCACTGATAATGGCTACTTAAATGTATTCTTATTTTTCTTTGTTCACAGATACCGGATAACTTACTGCCCGTGTCACACCTTCTACATGCCAACAGACGGATTTTGGAACAATCAATACAAGGTCACCTTAAACTGTGTGTTGACCCTCATCGTTATCTGGTACGACCGCTATGGCCCTGTATGTCCATTTGCATTTCCAGAAATAAGAAGTAACATGTATACCTTTATGATGTAAGACATCACAAAGGCAACAACCATGGGCGTAATTTTAGGGGGGGAAGGGGTGTTTGTCCCCTCCAACTTTCAAGGCACTCCATTTTGTCCCCATTCATTTGGCTGGGGCACCTTTTCTTCAGATGTCATGTCCCCCCCAACATTTTCAGCAAAGTTACTCCACTGGAAACAACTGTCACCTTTCCTAACTTAAAAAGAAAGTGTGTTCTCCCACATGAACCACCAAGGACCATACATTAATCATTTTGCTGCTTTGCCAGATGACAAAAGACGTACACAAAAGCAGACACAGCATTCTACGCTGAAAGTTACCTGTAAAAAGAAAAAAAGGGTGCATTTCAAGCAGCTTACACTTTCTTGTGAACATTCTATTAAAAATAAAACCACTGGCAACAGTACACAGACGAGTTCATAAATTATTCAAATATTCTCTGACCAGCTACTGTGTATAAGAAGACAGGAACTGTACGTTCTGTGTGTGCATGTCTGTTTTACCTTGTGTTTATTTTCCTGTTGTCCGGGCGTAGGTGCTCACATGGCACGTTGGGCTACGCTGGGCATGAACGTTATGAATATAGCAGTAGTACACGGTTTGACCTACTGCTGTCTGCAAGTAATGTCACTTATGGGGCGCGAGTTGAGATGTAGTGGCTCACCCTCACTTAAAGTTGGTGCAAGTGATGCAAACATAACTGTAGCACAAAATGGCAATGCTGAGCGCATTCTTTGCACATCTGAAAAAGTACACAAAACACAGGTAATAGTAAAATGGGCAACCGTCCCGTATTTTGTGAGAGGTAACCATATTTATGGTTTTGGCCGGTGATTTGCTGGCACTCTGTGCGGACCTGTAAACATGCCGAATTTGCCCGCACCCTCTGCCGGATTAAAGCCTTTTGTACCCTGAGCCCACACTTCTGTGTAATAATTGAATGCCAGGGCAGAAGGGCAGTAGGGGAGCTCTGCCTAGGTATGTGGCATGCTGCTCTCCTAGGATGTGTGGCATTTGAACATGTTGCTCTGTGTGAACAGAGCATGCCAATGACAGCAGATAAACATCAATATGAGCCAGGGGGGATATTAGCAAGCACTATTGTCCTTTAAGAAATGTGAACTCGAAGTGATTACAAGCGGCAGTGCAGCATGTTGTCTTTCAAGTAACACTGTAATTGTCAGAGTGAAGTGTATATTGTTTCTCGCACAGTAATGTGTCAAGTAGTAATGTACCTTCCATGCTGGATGGGGGAGAAAAGAATAACAGCATGCGCATATAGCTTAAGATATTTGTATAACCAATTATGTAGTGCAACGGTAGGTCATTGTGAAATGCTTCTTTTGTTGTATTGGGATATGTTGTTTTCCAAAGCATTTCAATAATGAAAACATTTCATAAATACATATGTGAAGTACACCTTCAACTGTATGTGGGTGACTGTACATTGTCCATATTTAAAATGTGTGATGCTAAGGAAATCCTTTCATGTCACAACATCTTACTGCACTCTCTAAGCAAAGGGTATCATCAGGGGCAAACCATAGGAAACACAAATGGTGTCATGTCGCTCACTAATGTGCAACAAGTCTAATGACCTACACTTTATGGAAGTGTACACATTTCAACTCACTTCTGGTGCTCTACAAGCTCTAAAATGTCCTCCACAACCATTCTGTAAAGGTGACCACCCTCGGAGAGATGCAGAGTTAAAACTGTGTACGATGCAGCAACATAAGTTTATAACAACTTGCTTTCGGCCATGTACCCAAGAGGCTAGGCCTTGGCCACACCCACTGCAACATAATGCAGCCATGCATGCAAACATGTGGCCAGGTACCACAACCCACAAATTTAACACAACCACGAGCCACCAGCATTCCTACCCAACCCCCACAACATAATACAGCCATGCATGCAAACATTTAACCAGTTAGCAGAATCCACAAACATAACACAGCCTGCGGCACCCCTACCCACTTACATTCACATAGTATTTTGCTACTTTCAACCAAAACACAAAATCTTCAGAACATTGCCCCTGCACCCAACACTCTATTAACTACTGACAACCAATATATCATGATACGGTACAGTACTCAGTAATCTGCAAAATGGTAACAACCCAAACACATAAAGCATCCACTGGAACCCTATGCACTTCTATACACACAGTATTCTATCACTTCACCCACTGGACAGACTGCAGGACGGAAGGCAACCATGTGAAATATACTTGTAACCAGTGGGCATACTTTTCGGTGCAAGGAATCTGGCCATGCATGCAAGGCACTAGGGGCTTACCACTCACAACACAGCATAGTACACCCTATGCAAAAATGCTCATGTCATATGCAATCCACTCCCCATCTCCAATTGAGCCTGCCAGCAATCACCACAGAAAGAGTTTGCCTCAGGACCTATCGTGCCATAACAAAGGCTGCCTGCAGTCACCACAGAATTTGTCCATTCAGTCTATGGAAAAAAAAAAACAATTGGGACCCCCCAATAACTTTGCCCCCATGGACAAAACCTCACCAAACTTTCCCCAAGAATTCGGAGCGGGTGATATACTTTTTTATTGCAAAGTTTGATGCAAATCCGTGCATGGGGAGCAAAGTTATAAGCCTTCCAAAAAGTGGTCTTCCTATGGGTTGAGCAACTTAACCATAACTACACGGTCGCTACCAAGGGCCGTGTATTATCTATATCTATATATATTCCTCAAAGCAGATATGCCTCAGACAGAGCCTGTGGTTTGCTATTGTGATAGTGATACTTTTTTGGTTGGTGTAGTTTAAAGGGATGGGAATCCAGCAGCTCGAATGATTCCATGCTTAATCCCGGTTCACTGTGATCTGCCGAAAAATGGAATAACGAAAACGTTATTAACAAATCTAATATTTTAGTTTTTTGGGGGTCCTCCTCCCAATGCCCACATTTTCCCTAGCTGTATAACCTCATCCTAAACACTTCCACACCTGTTGTAATCCCTTAACCTACCCCCATATATATTTTTAATGCAAAATCAGGTGTTGTTTTTCGCTATTGTAGGTTCATTTGAAAAGTAATTTGTTATTTCCAATTTGATAAGGTCACTGGATACCCTAGACCCTCCCCAATGAGAAATTAAGACGTAATGACATCCCCTTTTTACCTGCATTGGGGCTGTCATTATTATGAATCCATGTCTATTCTATATAATATTTTCACATTCAAAAAGCAGGCAGGTATTTCATGGGGGTTCAAGCCTCTTGGTCTGAAGACACTGTAGATTTTCCCATACAATGTATGCCCAAAAGTCTGACAAAAATGGCAATGATATTAAATAAATGAGCAAACAACCAACAGTGACATGTAACACCACCATGAAAATGATCACTATAGTGGGTGCGAGTAGCTGGGATTTTCTTAGCAGGAACTGGCATACGTCAGCATAACCAGTTGATATTATCCCACTAGCTCCGAAAGTACTGTGAGTCCCTGGTATTTTGTGTGAGGACATAGGTAGACAATGCAAGTGACTTCTACATTCTCAGAACCAATTTGCTAAAAATGTGGTAACTCTGCCGAAAATGCCCCTAAAAGGTGAAGGTAAATGCATACAGGTGATGGAAAACCTGATGCACTCTGAAACACAACACAATACCTTCACCCGAGCCAAGCACACTTTCCAACACCATGATGCCACTAGCATTTGCAAACTGGGGCATGCATCTCCCCCAGTTCCACATTGAGTTGCAGAAATTCAGTCAGCCATGTCAAATAAACTGGATAAGATTAGAGAAACCATAGAGATTAAAAAACGTGCTCTGAACATATCAGACCAGCAGGAGAAGATTATACACTCCCCAGCAAAAAATAAAGATCAACCGGTAATCCGATTTCTACCCATATCTGAAGAGGAACTGGCAAAAACTATTAGTCAACTAAGCACCAGTTGTAAAGGCGATCCTTGTTCTGCCATTATAATTAAGGAATGCCTACCCACCTTAATACCAGCTCTTACAAAATGTGTCAATGCCTCATTTGAGTCGAAGGTAGTGCCTGCTAATCTGAAAAATGCTTGGATTACACCTCTACTAAAAAAGCCAAACCTATGCCCGCTTACCACATCGAATTATACGCCTATTACCAACACTGCCTTTCTTCTTAAAATTCTAGATCGGGTGGCATATAACCAGATATCCTCATTCATGGAACAGAATCAAATTCTGCATATGTATCAATCAGGACACGGAAACAGCACTACTAGCCCTTAAATCCCATCTCATTCAGGGTATGGATAAGGGCCAGATTGCCTTACTGATGATCTTGGATCTTTCGGCGGCTTTTGAACTGGTAGACCATTCAATACTGTCCACCAGGTTAAGAGAAAACGCATCCTTTTCGGAAGAGGCTATACTTTGGATATCATCCTTTCAAAAGGATAGGGAAATTAGAGTTGCCAGCAAATTGGCAGAAGCAGATCCAATGCTACTACTGTTTGGAGTCCCTCAGGGAGCATCCGTGTCTCCGTGTTTCTATAACATCTTCATGATCCCCTTCTTTCAGATGTTGGAGGAGGAAGGGATCGTGTTTGCCAACTACGCAGATGACACGCAGTGCATCCTTCCCATCTCAGGAATTTACCAAAAGGACATAGCTTTCATTAATGCAATTTATCTGAAAATACAAGACTGGATGGTATCCAATGGCATGGCCCTAAATAGTGCTAAAACCAAACTTCTTTTGGTAGGCTCGCCAAGCAAATTGGATACGTTAAGAGCAGAATACAAGAACATCAATCTGGACAATTGTATTATCAAAACCTTGTCCAAAGTTAAGACCCTGGGCGTATGTTTGGATACACACCTTAATATGAAGGCTCAGGTGAATAGTCTTGTCTCATCAGCCTCTTACTTTCTTAAACTTTTCCGTCATCTCCGTCCATTTATTTCTGAAAACAACGCTGAAACCTTGGCGAGAGCCATCATTGGCTCCAAATTAGACTATGGATGTAGTCTCTTGGTGGGTACCCCTCAGACAGAGATTCATCGTCTTCAGGTAATTCAAAATGGGGCCGTGAGAATAGTTAAGGGTTTAAGTAAATGAGATCATGTATCAGTGTATCAGATGCCAGAAGGAGTCTTCATTGGCTGCCGGTTGGAAAGAGAATTCATTTTAGGTTTCTGCTTATCACCCAAAAATGCATTGTTGGTAAAATGCCATCATATCTGAAGGAGGCCATAGTCGTGAAGGATAAGGGTATGTCTCTCAGATCCGACAATTCTAATATACTCAGTGTACCCAGGCATAAGAATAACAAAACAAGGCAGGGGTCATTTGAAGTTGCAGCACCCATTGCATGAAATGCCCTTCCCACGGCATTAAGAACGCTGGCCTCAACAGAACTCTTTAAAAAGAAACTGAAAACACTGCTCTTTGCCTAAACCCCCCCAATGGTGACTCGGTTTAGATAACTATTGTGCTGTATTTGTGGTCTGTTTGTGTTTATTAGTCTGCGCCCATCAGCCTTCGGGTACCAGGTGCGCAATACAAATCATTTAACATAACATAACATAACAGAAGCAGGAACAGCAGCACAGGGCACAGAAAGGTGGTGGAAGAGGAAATGCTGTGGAAGGCTAGGGCACATTCCCCTATTCAGGCCCTCACTCTGGAAATTAATTAACACCCAGCTGATTACCTAGTACCAGTTGGACGGGGAGACCATTGCAGAGCTACCCACCCTGATCCATGAGGACACACAGAACAGGATTAAGGTAAGAACTGCCTAACCCCTCTGCTGAAGGTTATATCGGTCCAACATATCCTTGCAACTGACAGCAGCACACTCTGGGCATTCTGCATGGCATGTCCCAACCCACATTTTGATATGTGCTTGTGTAGGTGCTGGAAGCACTCCTGCACCATGCCTCCTGGCACATCTCCCCGCCCTCCACTAAGGCATAGATACATTTCATGAAGGCACAATTGCATGCAGCAGCCCACCGGCCCAAAGTAATTGCTGCTCTGGACTGCACCCATGTGGCTTTGTTTGGCCCCAGACATCCAAAAAGGTATACCACAACCGAAAGCAGTAATATGCATATATTCCCCCATAGTGAATAGCACAGCATACAATAACTGGGATGAACAATCATGCTGTAGCACAAAACATGGAAAATGCATGCACAGAGTATCGATCAATATGCAACACAGCCACAATGAACTGTGACTGACACTTTTGACCTTTGCCCATGCAGGTGACTCTGGATACCTCCAGTTACCATGCATAATGACACCTGTGCAAAATCCATGTATGCCTAAAATGAGGCACACATCAAGAGCAGGCTGTGCATAGAGCAGACCTGTGGGATACTGAAGGGCTCTTTCCAGTAGCTAGAGAGTACCAGAATGGCCTAGATGTACATGCCAGAAAAGGTTGGACAAATAATTCTTGATGGTGCCATGCTGCTGCTCAACATCCCCCTCGCCCCTTATGAGGAGATGCCTCCACAGAAGACAATAACTCAATACCAGCAGGTGCACTGCTGCCACAGAGTGTGTGGAAGGAGAGAAGGCATGGTCCTCAGGTGTGGCAAGAATGTAGACATTTATTTCTGAACACATTGTTAATCACCTGTTGATCAACTTTTTACTTCGCCATTTCTTGAATACATGTTATTCACACAATAAGGATTGTCCTACAATTGCTTCAGGTGAACATGTATTAATTTAAGCGGTGTCAAAACATCTATCTCCAACATCCATACCCACCCACTGCTGCCTTCCCAACCCTACAGCCATATCCACCCACTTCCCCATCCCCAAAAAATCATATGCACCCACCTGCCCATCCCCAAAATGCATAACCACCCACCTCCCAGAGCCCCAAAACCTCATACCTAACCACCTCTTCCGTGCCTGGTGAAAATGGTGCAATTCAGTGTGTCATTCATTTCCTTGGCCTGTTGCCCTTACTAGGCAGTTCTGGCTGTGGGTGGGTCCCATTACTCATGGAGTGATGCTGTGGGCTGCCAGTTGCAGATCACTATTTTGAGGTCACTGAGGTGGATAGGTTAGACTCTGGCCGCCAGATGTGCTGCAGTGTCAGTATCATGCTGGCCTGCAATGAGTCAGGGAATGCTGATATGCCCTCCATCAGCTCTTTCACCCTCTGTCTCAGGCGGCAGTTGCCACTGATGATTGTCGTGGCCCCAACACAAGGACTTCACAATCCTCCATGTGGCACCTTGAACAGTCATGCATTTCTTGCAGGTGCTGTACTTGACTATCTGTAAGTTTCTCCATGTTGACCTGTCACTGCTGCATCATGCCCAGCCTCCTCCATATTGCATCAAAAGAATGCTTTGCAATGGGTTTTGGGCTATGGGGAGGGCTGGGGCTGAAGCAGGGGGGCCAAAATCCCTGTGACCTCCACTTGCATCACTGTCTCCCTCTAATTCAAAGTCATACTGGATATGCGCTTGGTCATCTTGCTCAGGTGACAAGGGGGTGTCATTGGCCAGATGGGTGTGGGTGCAACTTGATGTGCACTGGTAGCAGCATTTGGCTCTACTGACACAACCAAAGGGGCTGGTTGTGGAGTGGTGGTTGCAGCGGCTGGGAGTGGCATGTGCTATGCTGCTAGGTAGGCCACATGCATCACTGGTGTAGACTGTGGCACTGTTCCACAATTTGTGCAGCTGGCATGGCACCACTGGGTCCTGGTGCCTTACTCATGCCCTTTCTCCTGCTTTTTCCACTGCTGGGTGGTTCAGGGTGGAGGTTGTTGTCATCCTACCGGTGGTCCTGCCATGGGAGGTAGATGGGCCTGCATTCTCCTCCTGAATCGACTGTGCACCTGTTGGGTTGACAAGTACATTCTGTAATTCAGCACGTATACTTGTACGTGGGCTCGCAAGTCACTAATGATACATGGTGGAAGGTCATCATACACATGTGGTCAGATGGGGCAGGTCGATTGCTGGCTAATGCATATGTTTAATGCAAGGTGGCTGAAGGGTCTGCTGAAGGTGTATACCCCATTGGCATGAACCATTTTCCTTTTGGGCTGCCATTGTGGTCTGTACATGTGGTTGCGCTGGGGTTTCACTTTGGCACTTGACATTTTCCAGCACACATGGTTGCTGATCATATTTGCATGGGCTCACATGCTGTACTGCAGTGCATGGGTATGTGCACAGTTGCTCACCTTCCCTTGGATACACATTTGATGGCATTGCCTTTGGGTGCTTTGGCATGTGGACATTCCACTGTGCATTGGGCCTGTGGGGGTAGATGGATTGACTCTCATTCGAAAGGAGGAATTCATGTTGTGCGCTCCATATGGATGTTAAGCATGGATGCAATATTGTTAAAATGTTTCAATGTTGCATGTATCTAGGATAGTTAGTTGAGGTTTTCTAAAGGTTACTTTTAGTGTTATTAGCATAGAGCTTCATACAAAGTGGGAAAAGGCTCTTGAATGGGAAACCCATTGTGAGGGGATGCAGTAGTTTTGAAGACACATACATAAAAATAAACATGCACACATTCTTCTTCAAAAGACTGGCTGGCTAAGGGGGAAAGGTGACAGCTGAAACAACATGGGACCGGCTATTTGTAGCTCAAATAGAATGAATAGCATGGGAATTGGTGAGTAAATGGCCAAAGAAGCTTCTGCCTCATGGCAGTGTCAATTTGGGATTAGTGTCTAAAATTGTAAACATGTGACTGGAAGCGAAAATGACTGCTGGCCTATGAGAAGGTCAAATAGATTAGCAATTATAAAAGTATAATGGGAGGAGGCCAGGTGGATTGAATGGTGGTTCCATAATGAAAGTGCATGAGAGGACACATGAATACATATCCAGGATGTCAGAGTGTTTGGAAAAACAATGTAGTGCCTGATCAAATAAGCCTTTTGTTAGCTATCTATAGCCTCATAAAGTGTGCATACATAAACCATGCATGTTAGGTTTAGTGTTGCAGGTCTGTGACCAAGTGAAATGCCATGTTAGGGTTGTGTGTTTTGCAGAAAGAAACCCAAGAATAGGGTTGGGCTTGTATTTGAAATGTCATGAAAATTGTATGTCTAAGGGAATGATGCCACAGTGAAGGCAGCCAATGAGAATGTGGGGATTGGATTTCCTTGTATATGGCCAACCCATTTGTATTTTAAATGATGACTTTGTAAGGGAACATAATTGAGATGTGGAAGTGTTAACTGTTCTGGAAATGTATAAATACTGTATCTGTTCTATGGTTCAGAGAGACTCAGTTTAGTTCAATCTCCAAGGAGTTGTCTAGACACTCTCCCAGCAGCGTTTATAAAATAAACATTGTTGAATGACAATGTGCATTCACTCGCCACCCAATGCCGACAGGAGCTGGAGCTCCCCTGCGCCGAGGTGGACTGCTGGAGCAGCACCCACTGATCTATTTACGAAGCGAGGTAAGCTCCGGGACATACTTCCAGCTGTACCAAGCCCCTCCGTGCTTTGCTGCAATTTGCCTCAAATTGATATGACCATCCCCCGTTTTGTGCATGCCCACGCACTCCACTGAAGCAAAGCTGTTTCTGCCCTCAACGAGAGATTATCCATGTGGGCACTCGTGGTGCTCAATGCTCTAAGATGGCCACCGCCCCTGCTGCAACGCATCCTCTTCATCGTCCAGCCCCACCAGGGATATAGCTGCCAGCTGATTGGCTGCCATATCCTGCCTTTAACCCAATTGCATGTGCCGACATGCGGAAGCCGGCAGCGGAAGCAAGGCGAGGAATTAAGGCTTCGGCTCTGACTGAGCTGAGCACTCGCCACCCAACGCCGACAGGAGCTGGAGCTCCCCTGCGCCGGGGTGGACTGCTGGAGCGGCACCCACTGATCTATTTACGAAGCAAGGTAAGCTCCGGGACATACTTCCAGCTGTCCCAAGCCCCTCCGTGCTTCGCTGCAATTTGCCTCAAATTGATATGACCATCCCCCGTTTTGTGCATATCCACGCACAACACTGAAGCGAAGCTGTTTCTGCCCTCAACGAGAGATTATCCATTTGGGCACTTGTGGTGCTCAATGCTCTAAGATGGCCACCGCACCTGCTGCAACGCATCCTCTATGTCGTCCAGCCCCACCAGGCATCTAGCTGCCAGCTGATTGGCTGCCACATCCTGCCTTCAACCCAATCGCATGTGCTGACATGCGGAAGCCAGCGGCGGAAGCAAGGCGAGGAATTAAGGCTTCGGCTCTGACTGAGCTGAGCACTCGCCACCCAACGCCGACAGGAGCTGGAGCTCCCCTGCGCCGAGGTGGACTGCTGGAGCAGCACCCACTGATCTATTTACAAAGCGAGGTAAGCTCCGGGACATACTTCCAGCTGTCCCAAGCCCCTCCATGCTTTGCTGCAATTTGCCTCAAATTGATATGACCATCCCCCATTTTGTGCAAATCCATGCACACCACTGAAGCGAAGCTATTTCTGCCCTCGATGAGAGATTATCTATGTGGGCACTCGTGGTGCTCAATGCTCTAAAATGGCCACCGCCCCTGCTGCAACGCGTCCTCTATGTCGTCCAGCCACACCAGGCATCTAGCTGCCAGCTGATTGGCTGCCACATCCTGCCTTTAACCCAATCGCATGTGCCGACATGCGGAAGCTGGCGGCGGAAGCAAGGCGAGGAATTAAGTCTTCGGCTCTGACTGAGCTGAGCACTTGCCACCCAACGCCGACAGGAGCTGGAGCTCCCCTGCGCCGAGGTGGACTGCTGGAGCAGCACCCACTGATCTATTTACGAAGCGAGGTAGGCTCCGGGACATACTTCCAGCTGTCCCAAGTCCCTCCGTGCTTCGCTGCAATTTGCCTCAAATTGATACAACCATCCCCCGTTTTGTGCATATCCAGGCACACCAACTGAAGCAAAGCTGTTTCTGCCCTCAACAAGAGATTATCCATTTGGGCACTCGTGGTGCTCAATGCTCTAAGATGGCCACCGCCCTTGCTGCAACACGTCCTCTTCGTCGTCCAGCCCCACTAGGCATCTAGCTGCCAGCTGATTGGCTGCCACACCCTGCCTTTAACCCAATCGCATGTGCCGACAGGCGGAAGCTGGCGGCGGAAGCAAGGCGAGGAATTAAGGCTTCGGCCATGAATGAGCTGACCGACTGCAGCAGGCGCTAGGCAATGTCCTTATACCTGTGCACCCGCTGATCGTATACCTAGCAGTGGCCTGCTCTCACCCTTCTGCGCAAGGTAAGGCCACCCAGCACTAACATCCTCATCCTATACTGTTGCGATCCATTAACTATCCACCCCTTAATAGACTAAGCTGACCGAGGTTGCTTCCATCTCCTCCTTCACCACCTACTAAAGCCACGTGTCCGATTCCCACCCATACTGAACTAACGATTACCACCCGGTCTAACTCTTTGCTCGCTGGTTCTCTGTTCTTGGCACCTGCACCCTTTATCTTGAGGCACCAGCACACTGACACTCTCCTCGGTTGTACTGCGCACCGCTCAGCCATTTGGCCTTACATCTGGCCTCTGCCTACTGCATGTGCATTCTACGCTGCCTTGAGCACTTGCCTTGCACATGTACTTAGCCTTATTGTTTGATTTTTGCCTTGCACATGTATTCAGCCTTATTGTTTGATTTTTGCCTTGCACATGCATTTAGCTTTATGGTGTGATTTTCGAATCTAGGTGAACACTGCCTTGCACATGCATTTAGCTTTATTGTGTGATTTTCGAATCTAGGTGATTACTGCCTTGCACATGCACTCTTTCTATTCTTTGAATATTGAATCTAGGTGAATACTGCCTTGTACTTGCATCTCAGCCCTACTCTCTGATTCCCACATCCAGGTGAACCCTGTTAGCATAGGCATTTCAACCCTACTCCGTGAACTCTGAACCTAGGTGAACCCTGCCTGTATCGGCACCTTAGCCTACCTGAAGCTTGGAATTTAGGTAAAATCGCGCTCGGATACGTATCTCAGCGCAGAAACTAACATGCATCTAGTGTGCCTACCTTAGCAATGTGCGTTTAGGTCACCCGACCTTCACCAGCTATCACTATGTATCTGCCGCTACTATACACAGTTCTACTCAAAACTATCCTCCACTCGATTACCTCTCATAGCATGAACACAGCTCAGCACATATCCAGCCACTTCATGGTAATGTACCCCAGAGCTAGCCAACATGACCGTTAAACCATGCAACCTCCAACAGCGGAACCTAAGACTCTGCGCCAGACTACCTAGAATTTATGACCCTTTAGCCAACCTCCAACCAGCCACTAACTACAACAAGTACACCCTCTGTACCGCTAATATCCCATCCCATAGAGTCAACACTGGCCAACACCGACTACAACTTAACAGCCGAATTCTTAGAGATGTCCCATCCTCTAAATGCCAACAAAAGGCCCCAATGCCTTCCAACCCTACCACCCCACCCAGAATAAAAGGCACCCTATTAAATGCCAGATCCTTGGTAGCCCACGCCACCGAAATAGCAGATACAATCCTAAATGAGAACTAGACTTCTTGGCCATCACAGAGTCTTGGCTCCATCCCGCAGCAGGGCCAGCTGTCATGTTAGCCACCCCCGACAACTACATCCTTATTCGTACGGATCGCACCACATCTGGAGGTGGTAGCCTAGCTATAATTGTCAAAAATAGCTTAACTCTTAGACTCTCCTCACCCCATAAAACAAACTCCTGCGAATCCCTCACAGCTAAACTCACCATTGCCAACAATCAAACTGTTATCATCCACCTGATATATCGCCCACCAGGCCCTATAGGCTCCTTTGAGGATGACCTTACAAATCTACTCTCTGACAACCTAAAGAACTCTACTCAAAGCCTCATCCTAGGCGACTTCAACATTGGATTCAATGACCCACATGACCCCAATACCCTACAAATCAATAACACTCTTGAGGAACTAGGATTCTCCCAAAAGATCACTGCTCCAACACACATCAATGGAAGGACCCTCGATTGGATTGCCGAACATAACTGCACAATCAACATCACATCTATAATGCCCAAGCTATGGTCTGACCACTACGTGGTATCCTTCACCGTAGAAGCTACCATTCCTACTAACAACAATACCCTAGCCCCCACTGCACCTACCAGAAATAAGAAAAATATCACCCCATAAAATCTCATCCCCCTTATTTTACCCACCTTAAATTCCATCTCAGATCAGACCGACCCAGCCTCTATGGTAGAAATATACAACGAAGTGATGCTCGCCTCTCTGGACATTATTGCACCACTAAAAGTGAGGAAGAGTAAACCCCGCCAACACCTAAATGCCTGGTTCACACCCCAGCTCAAAGAAATCAGACAAAAGAAACGCCTCAGCAAAAAAACCTGGAGATCTGTCCTATCAGACACCAACAAAATCAACCTAAAGAAACTAGCCACCCTCTACAAAAAAGAAATCATCTTGGCGAAACAAACCTCTTATAACACCTGTATCACTCAAGCTAAATCCAACACAAAAGAACTATTCGCCATCCTGAAGGACGTCGAATCCCCACCCAAGTCCCTGATTCTTGCATCAAGGACAAGAACTGGTGCACAAGTATGCAAAATGCCCCTACCAACAAGATAACTATACTTCAGACGAAGATCAATAACAAAAAGTGTCCATAACTGCCCCAAACGCTGTTAACCTAGACCCTGCTATAAACCCATTACCAACTCCGAAACCGTTAGACAACACCCCCTTCCACTTTCGCAAAGTATACACCAAAGAAGTTGAGAAAGTCATCCTCACCCTCAAACCTTCCAATTGCCAGGGCGACCCATGCCCAGCCCAAATCATAAAAGACGCCACCCGTGATCTCTCACCTTTCATTACTAAACTTATAAATGCCTCTTTCACATCAGGCACCATACCTAGCAACCTGAAAAATTCCTGGGTCCTCCCCCTCCTCAAAAAGCAAACCCTGGACCCCTCTATCCCAACTAACTATCGCCCCATAACCACTGTGCCATTCCTATTGAAAATACTAGATAAAGTTGCCTACCAACAAATTCAACACCACCTGGAACTAAACAACCTCCTAGGAGTCTGACAGTCCGGCTTCAGACCACAACACGGTACTGAGACTGCACTCCTAGACCTCAAGGCACAAATAGACACACTTAGAGATAACGGCACGACCTCACCCCTACTACTCCTTGACCTTTCTGCCGCCTTCGACCTGGCAGACCATACCATACTATGCAATCACCTGGTCTCGGCAGCCCGCTTCTCTCAGGAAGCAGTTGCCTGGATCCAGTCATTCCTAGACAACAGGACAATGCGAGTATTCTCTCCCCTAGCAGCTGCGGATCCCGCACCCATTACTTGCGGCGTACCCCAAGGATCTTGCGTATCGCCCACTCTCTACAAATTCTTCACAAAGCCCCTTTACGATGATCTAGACGTTCTTGGTATCACCTACACCAACTATGCAGATGATACACAGATCCTCATCCCGTTGACGGGAGATTATGACAAGGATTTGGCCTTTGTGAACAGAGTCTACCTCATCATCCAGGCATGGATGGCCGCTCACGGTCTATGCCTGAATGATGACAAAACCGAACTCCTCATTCTAGGCACCTCCTCCAATATACAAAAATGGGCACCAAATATGACTCCTTCCTAATTGATAACAACACCATCACTGTAGCCAAAGTAGTTAAAACCCTAGGTTTTTACATAGATTCCACGCTCTCATTCGATAAACAAGTGAATGCCATGGCCTCAGCTACCTCTTATACATGTAAGCTAATCAGAGCAGCTAAGCCCTTCCTATCACCCAATAACTGCGTCATCCTAGCAAGAGCATTACTCCTATCGAAACTAGATTATTGCAACGCCCTCTACATAGGCAGCAACAAAAACATCACCTCTAAAATTAAAAAATTGCAAAATAATGCCCCGAGAGCCGCCCTAAACTTCCCTAAAAATGCCCACATATCAGTCCTTAGGAGATCCACCAACTGGCTCTCCACTAAAGATAAAATCCTCTTTAAAACAGCTTACCTCACTCATAAATGCCTTAACCATGCAGCCCCGCAATACCTAATAGACAGATTCACCAGAAAAACGCCGCCCGTCCTCTATGAAAAGCCAACTCCAACCTCTTACTAGTACCCAGATTTAAACTCACCAAATCTGGCGGGAGTAGCTTCGCTGTTAAAGCAGCACAACTGTGGAACTCCCTCCCAACCGATCTAAGAGAAGACCTCCCCTACCAGAAATTCAGATCTAACCTGATCCAATGGCTAAAAGATCATGATGTCTAACATCTTGCTACCGTCATTTAAGATCTCATGTATTTTCTGTATATTTAGCTGTTCTTTATATTTGTCACATCTGCATATTGTAAATTTCCTGTACATACACACCCTTATGATCCTTTGTCTCCACTTGTCTACAGCACTGTAACCATAGCTGTACCCCTTGTTCATTTGCAACATGTACCTAAGTTGAACAATCCTCTTTCTGCCTTCGCGCCCGTATACCCCCGGGTCTGGTGCGCAATATAAATCAATAAACAAACAAACAAACAAACAAACAAACTTCTTGAGAAGTGGCCTATTTTGGAGTGCATAGATCTGAGGTGAGTCCTTACAACCCCATCTATGCTGAGGGACACATGCATGGGATGGTAATTTGCCCATTGCATTGTCATAGGAAGGAGGGCATTCATACTCATCAGCTTCGCCTTGGCTGCTGGCCCCAACCTCCGCACTCCCAAAACCCTCAATCCCCTCCATGTGGAGGATGCTGCTTGCCTTCTCCTCCAAAGGGGTTTACAGTACTGCCTCCTGTGGCAGATGTCTCATGCCTGTATTTTGACAGGAGGCTGCAGACCCTGGCCTTGAGGTAATTCCACCTTCCACCTTTTTCATCAGTCCTCGCTGTCCCATGGGACTTTGCCCTCTGCTGTGACCTTATCACGGATGCTGGCCCATATAGCAGCCTTCCCCTGGCCAGATGTGTTACTGTGCCTGAAGCCATAAAGCTCTTCAGCACTAGCCACTACCTCATCAGTGAAGACCTGCAGCTCTGCGTTGGTTGCTGATATTTTATTTTTTGTTTTCTGAGACACATATGGGGCATCTTCCCTTTTCCTTTGTTCTGTGATATGCTTTGCTTCCTTCTGGGTCCGCGTGGCAACTGGAAATGGGGGATTTGGAGTGAATTTGATTTTTCAAAATGGCCACCATAATAATCGCCATTTCAGCGATGACAGTATTTCCACCAGCTGTAATTCCACTGGCTGAATTAGCGTCAAATTTATTAGCGTTAGCAGTGATTCTGCCAATTCCAGACAGAATTACTGCCTGACACTCATTTACATTAGAAGTTCCACCAGACAAAATTACCATTACTGCCACTGATGTGTAAGTGCTCCCGCCAAGTTGTAATACAACAGTAATTCCACCAGACACCACAGTGGAAACAGTAATTCCGGTGAGTTGGATTACCACAATATTACCATCAAACTCATGATGAAGAATGTGTAAGAACAAAGGCTGGTCATAATCGCACCCCCATTTGGCAGGAATACTAGAGACGATCATGCCACTACTGTGGCAGTAAGTGATAATATCTAGTGTACGGTGGAAGTACCTAGGCATAAAATGGCAGAAATACCTGGCATATTGTCAGAGTGTATGAACATGTGAAGACTGTGCCTGGTATGTGGTGAAAGTAACTGACCAAATTATTAAAATACCTGAGCTATGAAGAGAGTACTTGGAGAGTGTCCGCAAACTGTGCCAAGATCTGGCATACTGGTATAGCCTTAGGAAGTTGATTATTATAAACGGTCATATGTTGATGTTCTTCTTTTTTTATAATGTTTAGCACACAGAAATCAATGCTTTGGTGTTCTAGGCTAGAGAACGAACACTGAACATCACACAACAGAGAGTGAGGGGTGCAGGCATAAGGGAGAAGAGAGAGGGAGTAGAGTAGGGACAGCAGAATCTACCATGTACACAATTTAAGGGATCCATTTGTCTACACACAGGTTGTAAGCGTCACATCTTCCCAGAGAGGTGGCCTCATTACACGGTTGGTGGTGCACGAAAACATGATCGGTAATTCCATTATCTCCACTTTTCCTGTACCGCCAAATGGAAACCACCGCAAGCATTACCAGGCAGGGAGTTTGCACACTGAAATACACCCTATCATGGACGATTCTGCAGGGTCACCCACTTATCTCTAGTATGGAACTGGACGCTCATGGGTGTTTCAGGCTGAGAAGCAATAAGTACTGAATTGTGGGTGCACTGGTGCCTAAATTGTTGGCCTGCAGCAAAGATTCCCTCACCTTGTCGCACTTGGAGTGCTGTGAGTTGACCTTACAGTAGCATACAGCACTATACATGCAACACGTGTTATATCTTTTTGTTTTGACAATGACGTAACACACACTCCCGGTACAGTAACCCTGAGCTGTGCCACGACTGCACTCTGAGAAAATATTACAGCATATTGTCAGAAAAAAAACACTATTCCTCCCAATGCACCCGAAGTATGTTATCACCATTACAGTGGTGATTTTGCACAGTATGAAAACAGACATAACAGGGCATCTTATTTTAAGTTCATTTTAAAAAGTAATATTGGGGGAAAGAACAGAAGACCTAAAGCCCCATTGACATAGGTTGATGCCTAATACACGTGCTTGCCTGGTAACTCTTAGTCACCAGCTGACTGCTTAACTCATGTGCACATAGGACTAAAAAGATGGTCACACAAGTATTTATTTGCCGCCCACAAGCAACAGTAGTTAGAGGGAACATTGGAACCCAAAGATCTGTTTCTTCTGTGGGCAATACTATATTGTTTAAATGTGTGTGCTGGCCACTGATGTGCTGTTACTGCTGGGGAAGCTCCATATTATAGTATGCGCCCCAATATTAAATGCTCACAGACAATTGAAAATAATAACAGCATTGTGCACCCTACAGCCTGCCCTGTGGTCCCTTAGTCGGTCTGTCAGAATTCCAACATACCGTAGGAGCCTAGCCATGTCACACTCGCCACCCTTGTATGCACAATGTCCCCTCAATATGAAGGCCGCATTCCCATGGGCACATGTAATGACAGTGCCCAAATGTTGGACTGGTTCCCACATTGGGGGATGCCTCTATCACTGCTGTTCTGATTCTAGTTGTAACCGTAACACCACTATCTTGGAGTTATCTCTCTTGCATGAATTAGTATCAAAGGCAATTTAGAACTCTCAATATGGCAAGTTGTTTTTACATTACATTTCACCCTATGACTTTTCTACTTCATGTGAAATTGTGAAATCCTACCTGAAGTTAATGTTGTGTTTGCCAAGGTGTTTGATATTTGCTGATTCTGCTTTATGTTATGCTATGCTATTCAATATTCATACTGCATCCATCACCACCAGAGGGATTTTACAGTACCTGACCTTGACTGAGAGGTGGAGCATTGTGACTCTGCCACGGTTTCCTCAGACCTTGGTCTGTGGAAATGGCAGAAGGGTTGGGGGAAAGAGGATGAGAGGATTGGTAGGGGAAAACAAATAGGAGGATCAGGGCTATGTTAGCTGGGTTGTGTGTTTCTTTAATGTAATAGTTATTAGTAAGCAAGAGAGAACGTTTCAAGAATGCACAGGCCTTTAAAAAAGCAACATTTAACTGGTTTGTCAGTCTCTGGATCATACACTGTCTATTTCTATGTAAATGTGGCGTGTGTGGTTGTGTGATGGATTTGAGATCTGCTCAAGAGAGCTCTTGTCATTTGGAGGCTTTCGGGCAGCTTAGTTTGTGAGAAACGCTCTCTGTAAGAAGGAAGGGAGATGGATTTGCCAAGCCAGTTCACAGATATGTCAGTGCAAGGTTTTGGATTTGTATATATGAATGCTAGAGGAGAACATGCGTGAAGTGAAGTGGTAATGACGAGGGGAAAAGCAAAAGCATTTGTGACAAATAATACTATGGTCTTAAACTATGCTGAGTAAAATTCAACCCTAACTTTCAGACAGCAGCGGATCTATAGAAAAGGATTTTAATATCCTGGTTCCGTGGCATTGAGATAAGGTCAGAGTTCATTTGGAGCCTGAGCAATAGTGAATGGAAACTAATTGCAGAGTGCACCGTTTGGGTGAAAGTATGGTGTAATGGTGAATGTTCACAATTCTATGTAAGGGACATACCTATGAATTTGCGAAAGACGTAATCATAATAATTCTGCTGCTTCACACACTCGATTTGAGAGAATAACCCTTTCAAAGGGTGCTCTAAGCACTTGATGTGTGGCGTCTGGTATGGAGTCTGACAGCAACTCATCTCCAAATTTCAAAAAGCCCAATAGAGGACAGTTATTTGCAATGCGAAAGATGAGAGGGACTCCAAAAAGTATAGATGTGTGATTTAAGGGACTGGCTCTGCTGTTAGAAGCCACACCATACAAGGCAAAGCATGTGTAATCTGGGGCGCTAGCCCTATCTTCTAAAGTCGTATCCATCCTAAAAACTAAGATGGCAATGGTAGCATGAGTGTCTATGAGGGGCATCTAAGTAGTGATGCGTGTAGACATTCAGGCAGGTGAGTCAATTACTCCCATCAACCGATAGCAGTCAAAGTGGAGTAAATGGCTAGACTACAGATGAGGCTTTAGAGTAAAATACAATTGCTACTATTTATATTTATTGACTGGCACAACAAAATTTTAGGGATACGAAAAAGCAACCTAAAAATGATAAGCATTGTCTTGCTTAAATAGAAAATGACTTCAGAAAAAGGCCACGATAGACCCACCTAGTTTTCCCGTCGCCATGCTATACATAACGAGCCATTTTGCCTGAAAATGCAATATTACTGCCTTAGTTACTCTGTTTTCTGACATGGGCACCGGCCTTTTCTCTGAAACGACTGCTCAGTTATCTTGTTTTTTTTTCGAACTCTATCTATCAAGCATTTTCTATGTAAAAGTGTTCAGGAACTGACACGTATTCTTTCCTTGCAGCTTTTGTAATTAAAATATAGAAATAATCAATTCCTTCCATAACTGTATTACTTTTGCCATTTAAATTATTGACTTAACTATACGGGAAATGTATAGAGATAAAGCTGAAAGTCAATTATGCATAATGGAAATAGGAATTATGCATCACTTTGCATTAGGCAGGCTCAAAATCTCACAATGCACCTAAGGATTATGTAAACGAATTGCTTTTGATCATCTGCCAGACTGAATACAGTCCATGCCTTCAGTAAAGAGGAACACGTGATTGAAAATATGCTCAGGATGGAGTAGACAGACAGCTATGCACATGTTTCCCTCATGGATTTTTTTTAAAACAAATTATCAAATTCTCGAGGGAAATCTCAAAGTATTGTGATCCAGGTAAAAGGCACTATGATCAGTCACAGTAATTTATATGGAAGCGGAGAGAACACATAGCAGAGCCAATGAGTCTGCCTTTTGCAAGTCTGTGTATTTTGTACTGTATATGGGATGCTTTGGATGCTGTGGGTAGATTGACGTGTTTTCTGTGTTTTTGTTTAGACATGTGATGTGTGTATGTGGTGTTGTTGGAGCAGATGTAAGTATGGTTGGAGTTTTGTATAACATGTATCAGTCAGCAAGAGAGAATCAGCCTCATCATGAGTTTGGCGGTATTTCAGTAGTAAATCCGCTGGAATACCACCCAACAGAATTACATTTACCGCCACTTGGTCATGTGAGTTTACCACAGAATTACAAGTGGTGGTAGGTGGTATAAATTGCCATTTTATGTACTCCTTAGGGGAGGTAAATCTGACACTTTTCCTCCAAAACATCCAAGGAATTACCCACCAGCTGAAAATACAGCCTTGAGGTTAGTCCCTGAGCAGTCACTGGGCCCTACCTGAAATCCTACAAGGATTTCTCTGAGATTCTTTGAAGGTTGTGGCGACCAAAGCCTTCTTATATGATTTTGGAACTCCTAGGGGAATAATCTGTATACAAACCACCCCTATTAAACAGGGCCATCTTAAGCACTTTTGGAGCCTTGGGCACGGACATCTTTGGGACCCCTTCCACCAAACCAGAGGAATTAAGGGATAAAGAATACTGGTTGCGCCCCCCACCCGTCGCGCTCACAACCTATAGGTTGATATGCTGTCTCGCAGCATAATAAGCACGTTTACTCCCCTTAAATCCCATTACCCTCTTCATTCGGAATGATAAATAAGTAGCATTTGAAGACCAACATTAGCAGTCTATGAAGAGGTTACTGTTATGATATGATAGGTTATTTATATATCGCCTATACACAATGTGTTTCAAAGCGCTTCACAACAAGGGAGGGAACAAATGAAAATATACAAAATTCTTACAGGCCATGAACAACAAGAATGTGAATTGAACTATCGTACTCGGCCTAGTGACATTTCAGATAGTGCAAGTGCTAAAACACACATAGGAGGGAAAAGGGGACAGACAGGCGACTACTGTTCTAGGACTGACAACATTTCTGGTAGAGTCGGAGAATTACACAAGGTCAGGCAGAGGGGAGGAGAAAGGAGGGAGAGGAACAAAACAAGCGACGATCGTACTAGGCCTAACCACATTTCAGATAGTGTTGGAGGGGGAGGGGGTGCATACAGGATGCTTTTTTTATCAATAACATCCAGGAAGGTATGGAGCCTGTAGTATTAAAGCAGGACCGTATGGAAAAAGGTACATGTAACCCATAATAGACAGAGAACTCACATTAGCTACCTTACAGAATGCAAACGTGCTCATGCATGGTTAGAGACCACCAATTGGAAGGAAGGAGAACCCTACACATACCGTAGCATAGATAGTAGAGTCAGATTAGAAGCTACCAGGAAGGTGTCTTTATCCAGACATGCTAAGATTAGAAGTGGGATATGGTTCTCAAATAGTGTTGCCATTAGATATCAAAGGGACACATGCCTGTGGTGTGCAATATAAATATGCTCACTATTAACACAGAGAAACCATGAATAAGGCTTTTATGAAGATCATACAATGAAAAGGAAATCACTCTGAAGGACTGACAATTATGAAAGGTTTAGGGACTGGCAATATTGAGAGGTCAGGCAATAGAAGATTAAATGAGATGTCCAGGATCACACATTGGTTAATGGGGGAAGGGGTGAAGCTGGGATTTGTGCCAACTCTGCAATTTCTGCATTTTAACAAGTTCTTTTCCAGTTCTTACCATGAACTAAAACAATCTAATTTTATTTAAAAAAAACAGACTTGGAAAGTACACAAATCACATTACTAAACATCACCATTTTTAAACCATATATTATAGAAGGGTGTTATACGAAATGGGAATAATTCTAGCTTCATTCTCTCCATCATCAAGGGACGTATATAAGAACCAGCATACCAATCGATGTGATTTAACAAATTTAATCTGGGTTTGTCATTTATATTTTAAACCTTTAAATACCTCCAAAACAATGGCTTGAGACATTTTCATTTATCAACGTGCGTAAAAAAGTTTGACTTTTACCAAAAAGCAAACCGTTTTTTGTGTCAAACAAGCAGACCTTTTAAAATATGCTTGCCCGAGGCCTGCAACATCTGGTCCGCTCTCTTCTGTCTTCCAGCCCTTCCACCCAAATGGCCTACATAAGAAGAAACCTCAAGTAGTGGGCTAATCGATACCAGCAGCATGCAAGAAGGCAAACCTCACAGAAGACAGCACAGTAATATAAGATATATTAGATGATTTTACCTTGATCACTGTATCGTCTGCTGGCATATCCAGGATACAAACATGAATGCTTTTGTTCTTAATCTTGAATTTGGATACTTATTCACCTCTTGGACTAACAGTTTATGCCATTGTTGTAGGCAATTGCCTAGGTTTTACAACACCCCATCTGAATGAACCTATTTCTAGACCTTCACCATACAGATGATATGTTCGTTTTTATAAGCAACCCCTATCTGGTGCAGGTACATTGCTGATAATAGCAGATGCTGTTCTGCAAAACCAAGTACATATGCAGGCAGGTTTATAAACTTCAGACATAGGAAAGGCTCAGCCAGCCTTGCTGGAATGTGATATTCCAACTTTGCATATGAACACATATCCTTGCAATGGGTGTTTCACACACTGAGCTAACGTCTGTGCCATTGTGGCACTCAATTTATCAATATGCATTTCACCATTGCCTATTGCACATGATCAACATAATTCCCAAAGGAAGGAAATAATGCTACAGAGTTGTGCCGTAAGGAATACACAAACTATGTATACCACAGTGAACACAGAAAGCAATACATGATGAATTGATGCAGCAGAATGTACTTGTAAAAATAGAAATGCTTTAGCTGGGTTTAGAGCTTCAGCAGCAGCCCATAAAATATCCTGATTTGTGCTATTTAAGACTGGTGAACAATGGAATCTTGCTTCTTCAGATCAGCTAGCCTTGTGGGCCCCCCTCCCTCCAAGTGCCCCTCTTGCCCTCCCATAAAAACATCTCTGCTTTCAAACACCTAACCTGAACTGCAATTGCCTAGTTCGTTTAGCAGGTTAGAGCAGGGAGAACCCAGATAGCTTTCAGAAAAGCGCTCAGTTTACTTGAACATTTTATAATTATAATCGTTTTTTGTATAACATGTTTATTCGAACCTGTGTGGCTCTGCGTTGTCTTGTTTACAATACAAATGTGTTGCACCTGAGCCGCCGCCGCCCCACCAAAAGACAGTATTGAACATCTGCCAATGTATTCCAGAATGTCCTTTGATGATGTTTGTTTGGGTATTGAGACCCAATGTGACAACTTTCACTTTATTTCAGAATGTCCCTATTGTTTATGTTTGTTAGGTATTGAAACCAACTGTGACCTCATTCTCTGGTGTGTTCCTTGGATTCACGTGTAGATATTAGATGTAACTGTATATGATTGTTTAATTGATTGATTGATATTTTATTTCTATCGCGCTCGTACACAAGTGTTTCAGAGCATGACAAGGCAAGGGAGGGGAACAGGGGAGAACAAAACAGCGATCTTACTAGGCCCAGTGACATTGAGAAAGCAGAAGTGCATGGGAGAGGTGGAAAGTGCAAAGCAGAGGAGAAACAGATAAATAACAATAAATAAATAATAAAGGCAACAAACAGTGGTCATGCAGCCAGCAATTTGCAAGTGCTAGGTTTAAGGCAGCAGACAGGGTAGGTCTGATAAGTGCAGGAAGAAAAAAAGGGGGTGCTGTATGGGTACAGATACAGACCCCAGTGGAAGGGGTGGCCTGGAGGCAGTGCGGGAGGGTGGCAGGATGAGCAGGTACCTGGGCCCAAAAGACAGAGGGTGGCCAGGTGCACGGTGCCAAGAGAGAACAGATCAGCAGGGGAGAGGTGGAGCGAAGGCAGAAGAAAAGAGGAAGGTCTTGAGGTGCTTCCGGAACCAGAGATGGTTCTCCTCAAGTTTTAGAGTAGCAGGGAGGCTGTTCCAGAGGGAGGCCCCAGCCGAAGACAGAGATCTACCCCCAGCTTGTTTCTTAGAAAAACGACTGACCCTGAGTGAGTTGGAGGTAGAGGAGCGAAGAGCTCGAGAGGGGAGGTATTTTTTTTATTTTTTTTAATTAATTTTATCGGTTTAACACAAACCTTTAAAATATTTACAAAAAAACACAAAACACAACACATCAACGTATCACAGTCCTTTAGGAAGACCCCTCCCATTTTCTCTTCCTAGGGTCGAATCAAAATCCTCATTGCTCGTCAACCAACACTGAATTCAAAAGAATTTCAATTATCGTTAGAAAACGAGTCAATGGTAGTATCAATTTCATGGCCGTTCGTTGGAACATATTGGCCCACCAATCGTCGGCACAAAGGGAGGGGTGATTTAGGCTCCAAGGGCCCAGGTGATATGTCCTTTCTGATCGAAGTGCCGTGCAAAATAGCACCAAATGCTTAAGGGTTTCCTTGTCCTTAGTGCATAGTCTACATGTTAGATTGGAGATATTCATATTTTTCCATGACGCCAACCGCTCCTTGGTTTTAAATACGTTTAGGGCAGTAACATAAACACTATTCGAGCCTGAGGATCTGGAAACAACTCGATGTAACGTTGTGAAGAGTTAAATGCCCGTGTTTCGAGCGGCGCCTCGCTCATCATTTTTGCTTCAGTTCATTGTGAGCAAGTTTGGTCCCAATCCGCACGCCAGATTTTTAATTTGGCGGCGTTCGGGTCATTATGCAGCATGTTCAGACTGATTCCAAATTCACTCAGAATCTCTTCACATCTCCTGACCCACAGGGCCACCATGCTGTTATTTGTTGGCGTCAGATCGTAAAAGATGTCAAATTGCGGTATTTGCTCGCTCCGGCGAGTTTTGCGAAACAGACTCACCAGAGTCCAGCATACCCTTGCATGGAGCGAAATGAGCGACAGTTCGTATCTCACACATGATGTCAGGATACCCCTTGGGAGAGACAATACCTTAGACCAGAAACAATTCTCCAGCGATGCCCAAGTGTCGTGGCTACATCCCAAGGCGTTTTCAGCGCCATATAGAAAAAACGGGATTACCTTTTGCTGGTAAAAAGCAAGCACCGGTTTTAATGAAAATTTTCCAAATTTCTTATGCATGATGACAGCTTGACTTGCCAGTTGCTTGCATTTCCTTTTGGTTTCAATGACCAATGGACTGTCGTTGATTGACGAGTTTATTAGCATGCCGAGGTATTTTACGCTCTCGGCTATCTGAATGGTCTCTTGACCCAGGTACCATCTCTGTTTTCTAGATTTTTTACCTCCTTTACTATTCAGATTGTGTAACAACAGAATTTCGCATTTTTTAGTGTTTATCACCAGATGGTTAGTTGCAACATATTGGTCAACCGCGTTCAGCTTCCTCTGAAGGCCGACAGGAGTTAGGTCCATCAGGACCAAATCATCGGCGTATAGCAGCCAGCGTAGATGGGACTTTGCTACTTTTGGTGGAAAAGAACTTATTGAATCAATCGCTAAACCTATATCTGATATGAATAAGCTGAATGTTGCGGCAGCTAGGGGACATCCTTGTTTTACCCCTTTATAGGTTTTGATTGGTGCTGATAAAGTTCCAGAACTATCCAAACGGATTTGTATGGAGGTTTCAGAGTGCAGATCTTGGACTGCTGCTAATAAGTCAGCCGGACATCCCCAACTTTGTAGTTTTGACCATAGAAGAGGCCTGTCGATAGTATCAAATGCACATGAAAAGTCAATGAAGGCCAGATAGACCTTTGTATTAGACTTTATAGCCTCCATCTTCATCAGATTCAGAAGTAGCAGGTTTAGTGAGCAGCCCACTTGCTTTACAAATCCCGCTTGCCTTTTGTCGACATGATTAGACTCGACTGCCCATGCCACGAGTTTTTGCTGCAATATTGTTGCGTAGATTTTCCCCAAAACATCCAATAATGCCACTGGGCGATAGTTTTTTGGGCATGTTCTGTCTCCCTTCTTGAATATGGGGAGAATGACAGCAGATTTACAAGATTTGGGGGTCCTGTGGCACTTACTTATTCTATCAAATAGGGCTACGCATATGGATGCCTATAATTCAGGTTGTTGTTTGATAGTAAAATTGGTAAGGCCATCAGGGCCCGGTGCTTGTGAGTTTTTTGTGTTCTTGATTATTGATACAATATCCTCTCTTGGAAATGTCAAAGCCCACGGTTTCAAAGATGTTTCCAATGTGACAATTCCTGGTGCCTCTGCCTTGTAGAGAGTTTCAAAGTGGGCTATCCATGCGGATTCCGGGACCATGCAGGACTGCAGAACCAATTGAGGGGCTTGAAAGTTATTGATGAGCCTCCAGAAGTCCCTCGAGTTTTTGTTCCTTAGTGTCGCAAGCATCTGTTCCGCATCGTTTTGCACCAGAGCATATTTGTGCATCATCAACCAGTTCTTATATTTTTGTTTCACCTTCTTTATTTCCAGTTTTCGAGTAGCAGCATCTAGGGACTTAGTTCTTCTAAGTGCAGCACGCATCCTTCGTTTTTGGATCAGGATCTCGGGATCGAAATGATGAGTCCGAACCATGTTTCAATTTTTTAGACCTGTCTTTACGGTTTTGAATCAAGTCAATAATTGATCGTATTCCAGATCAGCACTTAATTGACAATACTGGATCATCACCACATTGACTTCACTCTCCTCCAATCTTAAGCGAACTCTATTGGATTCAACCTGGAGTTTATGTGGCCACTTTGGTCTTTGCTTGCCTCCAGATGTTGCAAATTTCATGAGTAACATGTTATGGTCACTGTTTGCTTTTTCACAGTTCTTCAGCGAATGTATCCTAGGATGCAAAGCTTCAGACACGAACATGTAGTCTATAATGGATGATGAAACCGCACAATGCCATGTGGGCACAGGTGGAATGTCACCACAGGTGCTTCCGTTCAACATCTGAATGTTACGTAGACCCATTTCGCTTAGCCATGCTTGTGCCAATGAGCCTAGATCTAGATTTTCTTGCTTTAGATGTTTAAATCACCGCAAAGAATTATCTTGGACCAATCTAATGACTCCACCCGAAGATCAATTAATCCTGTTATCTGATCAATAAAATCCATTTTGCCTGCCCGTAGATGGTTCCAATACAAGTTCAGTATTACAATCTTGTCTTGCGTATTTTCATGAACACCGGCTCTTTCAATGGTCGTCTCTTGAATATAGGGAGAATGGTTGACAGAATTTAAGATACGCCAACCCGATGCTCTTCTCACCATTGTCAGCAACCCTGACATAGGACGCCCATGTTTTGATTTTATAGCCGAATTTATTACAATCTCAAAATCCGAGGATACCAGCAGCTCACTTAACCAAGTCTCCTATAAACACACGATATGTAAGTTGTCCAACCAGCTTGTGTTAAACAGATGTATAAATCCTCATGTGTTCCAGGAGGCTAAACAGTACTGCGTGGGGGCTTCATTATCCTGGCATTATTGGGTATTTTTTGTGTTTAAGGCCCCTGCTAGCCATTGCCATTCATGATTTCCTGGGATGGAAGTTGCAGTTTGAGTATCCTCTTTGATGATATCATGGGAGAGTTCGCTTCTTTTGATTTTAATTCTTATTTGTGCATTCTACCATCACTCGTTGATATATGAGTTTTCCTTAACGGACATGATGGTTGAGTGCATTTCTGATCAAAAACTTGCTTCATAGTCGAGTGCTCCTGTGATTGATTCAACGCTGTGTCGCTTATCGGAACCTTTGTTATAAGAACGCTTGGTTATGCTTCCCTTAGATCTTCCGAGTTTCCATTGGAGGTTGGTCGAGACGCATCAGGCACAGTAAATTTGTAAACGTCGAAACCCAATGAAAACAATTCCACGTTTTGCTCCAAAATTGAAGTAGTAAGTAAGTTCATCAGTAAATGGAGCACTACTTTGTCATTCGTGCCTTCAACTGGAAACTCCACGATTTTTATGTCATTTGAAGTTATGGCACGTAAGCTTGGTACAAGGTGAAGTAACTTAAGTACAGTTCCTCGATTCAAGATCAGATTATCAATTGGTTCTACGCTCTCAATTATCACCTTATGAGGGCAGTTCGTAGTCAAGATTGACTTTGACACACTTTCCTTTGATGTTTGGGGACATCTGTCAGCCACAAGCCCTTTCATCTTACTTCGATTGTTATCCAAAGACTCAACGGCAGTACATCTGTTCAATGCCCCATGGGAATAATTTTCATTTACTAATTTGTTGCTACGACTTGAGCTCGACCGAATCCTCCTCAGTGTATCAGCTTGAGAATTGGCTAAGCATTGTTTTCTCTTCTCATCCATTGTGAGGAACACTGGGCTGAATACAGGAGGAGGCAGAGAATTATTGCTATCCCGTACTTCAATAATTTCACAAGATCTTTCATGCGACCCACATTTTGTGGCAGGATTTCTGCAATCGTCCTTATCAATGCGAGGTTGAATTTTCGCAGGTTTGTCCAACATTGTGTTGTCCATCAGCTGTGCAGGCTTCTCCTTACATTGAAGAGGTGCCTTACTTTGGTGTTCTCCCATATTGTGTGGCAAGTCAACGCCTATTGGAGAGGCAGCTTCTGACTCCACGTATTCGGGTTCGTCATAAGTTGACAGGTCTAGTAGTTCCATTGCGTTGTTGATGGTTGTTGTAATACTCTTAGTTTGTGACTGTTTAACAGGTATTGAGTTTACACTATTTCCTTGCATTTGGGCTTGGTTTATAGGTGGAATAGAGCCTATGGATGTCTTAACCAAGTCAGTAGGCACTATCTGGATCAATTTAATGTTCCGCATAAACCTCTGCGCTCCATTTGAAGCATTATTTTTCTTTGCTTTTTGATTTTTTGATTTCTTACTGATTATTTTTACAGCAAGTTGCGATTTCAGTGGTATTATCGCATATTTTTCCGAGGCATGGAGCCCTCCAGAAAAAATTGGAAAAACATCAGATTGCCCCACTGTGGAGGGAATTACTCTATCTTTTGAAGTCGGTTCCATTTGTATGCTGACTCCTGAGGTTGAAGCCGTTTGAGGGTCATAGCAGGTTTTGTTGGCGGCATATCTGGCCTGCTCAAAGGCTGTGTGGAAGGACAAGTCTGCCACACTTGGTGCAAACAAAATTACCGAAGAGCAGGGACCATTCATCGTCTGAGGCTCTGAGGCATTATTTCCGACGTCTAATGATGCTGCAACACCCTTCGTAAGTGCTATTGAGGGCTCTTCTCCTACCAGATTAATCGATGTTGGGATTGAAGACTGGAGACATTGATATTCTTTTACAATCGAGGCCTCAGCTTGAATATGCTGGTGTTTTACAGACTTGATGTGTTCTTGATCAGCTTGGGGTCTGGGTTTAGCACTAGTTTGCTCCCCATCAAGAATGGCATACTCGGCGGACTTTTGCCAAAGTGACTGATTTGTTTCGTATTTGAATAGGGCAAGTGTCTCTCGGGCAACTTCTGCGAACAGCCTTTTGTCGGATGAATCGCTTTTTTTACTCTCGCTTAGTAAATTAAAGGCTGCATCCAATCTTTTAATGCTCTCGTGTTGCTCCACATAGGAGCGATCACAAGTTTTTTCCAGTTGAATCAATTTGGAGTTCATCATTGCCACAAAAGTTGTTAAATCTTTAGTTGCCTCATGTATATTCTCATAGAGTTTCATAAAAGGGGCCAGTGAAATCGACGAGGAAGTCATTAGAAGGGCTTGCAATTCAGTCGAGGACAACCCAGCCGGTATTTCAGCTCTTGTAGTTTTTCTGTTGAGCTTTGGCGATCTGCCAGAATGGTACTCCTTGTCTCTGAGAATTTTGGGGAACGGGCGTTCCATCAATGAAGAGTCCATAGAGTCATTGTGAGAGGAGTGCTCGTTGCAGTATGTTTCGTCGATAACCCCATTTGCCTTCCTGTTTAATATGGCATGTCTCTTTTGGGAGTTCAAATGAATGTCAGAAGTCTCATGCTGTGACTCCTCATTTGGCAAGTGGTCAAATGTCTTTGGCCATTTGTAGCAAACCTCCGACCAGATATCGGCCGTTGCCCCCAACAATTGGCTATTATTTCGTTTTAAGGCTGTTTTAGCCTTAATGTCCACAGGGAACCTCTGCTCTAATGCTTACTAGAGCATGCTTTGTTCAAGGGCACTCGGTTTTGTAGAACCTTATTCACAACTCCCAGTGAGTCTCTTCTTGCAGCATTCATGTGGCTCACATTCGACTCAATCAGGTTATCAAGCTTCAAGCTCTGATCAGAACGTTGGCTTCCTGTATTTACAGTACTTTGCTGGTGAATTGAATCATTAGCAATAGCTTCATGAGTTTCACTAGAGGACCCAGTGGCCGATTTAGTCCTGACACACACTGGCGAGCTCGCAGTGAACAGTACTTCTGACTCCTTTGCGATAAGCATAGAGTCCTCGCAGGCCAGGCTAGGGAGAGAACAATCATGTATACAAGACGCTGCGGTCTGTATTCCCACTGGGTTACAGTCTTTCAACAAAGCTGATTCTTTTCTTGCACTGTGATCTCCACCAGGGGGAGCCTCTCCCTCTCCCACTGTACAGGAGCCTTGTTTAACCTTACGCTGAGAGGCACCCTGGCCGTGCTGAGCCGAACTCCTCCTCCCCCTCCCCCCGCAGTCCGGTCTCTCCGAGACAGCGTCCACAGGATCGCCGGTGCCCACAACCGGCAAAGCCGAAGCGGGCGCGCCGCCGCCACACGCTGACAACCCAGCCTCAGCATCAGCTGGAGCCTAGAGGCTAGGCACCAGCGAAGAGACGCCAGGCTCGGCACCCATACCAGCCGCGCACAGCGCGTCGCCACCTAGGACGACACAGGACTCCTCAGCAGCGCCAGCAGGCAGGCGAGTTTCGTCCCGCGAATTAGCAAGTTCAGTTGTTACACTTAATACACTAAATGGTTCAAATACTGTGTCGCACAAAGTGTATGCGTGAATATGGATAGCAGCTTCCAGATCATGGTCCTGTTCATGATTTAGATCAGAATTGCAGTCGACTATGTCAGAAGAGCATGTGTGATAGCGACTTACTTTCTGCAAGAGTGGAACATGCTGTACAGCAGTGTCGTCTATTATGCCGGCACAGTCCCGTCACCTCTGGGCTCGAGTCCTCAATACAGGGGATGGCGCCGCCGCCATTATTCGCCAACTTGCCACTCGCCAAACAGCCAAATAGCGTACTCAGCCCTTTCCGCCTCAGGGCTTCACGCCGCAAGGGTCACAGAGGCGGCCTTAAATAGTCAGCTGACCAGCACTTGTTAAAGGCACACGCACCTCTACCCTTTTCTCTGGGCTTCTCCGGGTTCTATGGAAGTAAATGAAGTAGAGTTGGGTTGAGTCTGCTTCCTGCTTCCTTCTCCACTCGCCACAGCCAAACAGCATCCTCAGCCCTTTCTGCCTCAGGGCTTCACGCCGCAAGGGTCACAGAGGCGGCCTTAAATAGTCAGCTGACCAGCTGACCAGCACTTGTTAAAGGCACACGTACCTCTACCCTTTTCTCTGGGCTTCTCCGGGTTCTATGGAAGTAAATGAAGTAGAGTTGAGTTGAGTCTGCTTCCTGCTTCCTTCTCCACTCGCCACAGCCAAACAGCGTCCTCAGCCCTTTCCGCCTCAGGGCTTCACGCCGCAAGGGTCACAGAGGCGGCCTTAAATAGTCAGCTGACCAGCTGACCAGCACTTGTTAAAGGCACACGCACCTCTACCCTCTTCTCTGGGCTTCTCCGGGTTTTATGGAAGGAAATGAAGTAGAGTTGAGTTGAGTCTGCTTCCTGCTTCCTTCTCCACTCGCCACAGCCAAACAGCGTCCTCAGCCCTTTCCGCCTCAGGGCTTCACGCCGCAAGGGTCACAGAGGCGGCCTTAAATAGTCAGCTGACCAGCACTTGTTAAAGGCACACGCACCTCTAACCTTTTCTCTGGGCTTCTCTGGGTTTTATGGAAGTTAATGAAGTAGAGTTGAGTTGAATCTGCTTCCTGCTTACTTCTACAATCGCCACAGCCAAACAGCGTCCTCAGCCCTTTCCGCCTCAGGGCTTCACGCCGCAAGGGTCACAGAGGCGGCCTTAAATAGTCAGCTGACCAGCTGACCAGCACTTGTTAAAGGCACACGCACCTCTACCCTTTTCTCTGGGCTTCTCCGGGTTCTATGGAAGTAAATGAAGTAGAGTTGAGTTGAGTCTGCTTCCTGCTTCCTTCTCCACTCGCCACAGCCAAACAGCGTCCTCAGCCCTTTACGCCTCAGGGGAGGTATTTGCGGAGGGATAGCTGAAGGTATTTTGGACCCAGGCCCCAGAAAGCCTTGTGGACAATGCAGAGGGTTTTGAATTTAATCCTTGCATCCACTGGGAGCCAGTGGAGAGATTTCAGAGCTGCAGACATATGATCCCAGGGCTTGAGGCCAAGGACAAGTCTTGCAGTCCTGTTCTGGATTAGTTGTAGAGGGCGGAGAGTAGAGGCAGATAGATTTAGAAAGAGGCTGTTACAATAGTCCAAGCTAGAGAGAATCAGAGCTTGAGATACCATGAGCTTCTGGGGGAAGGAGAGGAAAGGCAGAGTACCTCTGTGGAGGTCCAGTCGGAAATTTGACTTTTTAGAGACCTCAGAGATGTGGGCGGAGAAGGAAAGAGTGGAGTCAAAGATGACCCCGAGGTTCTTAGCCTCGCAGGTGGGGGTAGGAGGAGGGCCAAGGGAGGCCGGCCAGAGAGTGAGGGGAAAGGATGGTGAAGGTGTGCCGATGAGGAGGATCTCCGTCTTGCTGGCATTCAGACAAAGATCATTGGCGGCACACCAATCTTGAATGGCAGTTAGGCAATCAGAGATGAGAGAGGGAGAGGAGCTGGCAGAGGGCAGCTTGAAAATGAGTTGAGTGTCATCAGCGTAGCACTGGAAATTTAAGCAGAAAATGGCAATGCAGTGGCCGAGAGTTGCCAGGTATTGGTTGAAAAGCCAGGGCGAGAGGTTAGACCCCTGGGGAAAACCACAGGTAGAGGGGAAGATAGAAGAAAGGAAGGACCCAAGTTGGACCTAGGAGGGTCGATCTGAGAGGAAAGAGGTCAGCCAGGCCAGAGCCTGATCAGTGATACCCAGGTTTTCACGGAGACGGTTGAGCAGGATGGTATGGTTGACCGTGTCGAAGGCAGAAGAGAGATCGATGATGATGAGGACAGATGGAATGTTAGACTCAAGTTTGGTGAGCAGATCTTCACGGATGTTTAGGAGAGCAATTTCCGTGCTTCTGGCAGCTCTGAAGCCAGACTGGTGGTCATGGAGACAGCCAAAAGAATTTGAATGAAGGTTAAGCTGAGAGTTACTGTCTTGAAATCCAGGTTCATTAAATTATTTGTGGGTCTCTGATCTTCTGGACACTTTTTGATGATGACTCCCAAACTGAGAAGAAGTCATGGGTTTGGCAGGATTGGCAAGAGCTTACATTATTGTAAAACAATGCCACACAGATTTCAATATTAGAAAATCATCAGAATTCAAAACCATACAAGATATCACAAAACAAAGTTTGCCTCAGATAACAAAGCAAAACTACAATGAAACACCTTCAACTTTCTGTGTTGACTTCGTTTCCTAACAAAATACCATGAGAAGTGAGGTAGCTTCTGAGATTTTGGGGTTCTGGATTGCCACAAAGAAGAACATGGTACACACAAGCACCGTCTATGTATTATTGTCACTCTGACAGCACACTGCTAATCATTGCTCAGTCCTGCCTGCCAAGTATTATGCCTGAAAATATTGGTGGTGTGGAAGGGCCCTGTGCTCATAGAATGTGGGTTCATAGACCTGGTTCACCTTTGAGGGACCTGCTGTTGACTGATACCCATTTGGCTTGAAGTAGAGAACGGAAACATTGGTTTTTCTTTCTTTTCTTTCTCTCTTTCCCTGGCTCCTTTGCCGGTTTTCACCCACAATCCCACCCCTGCCTTTTCTTCCTCTCTTCACCTGACTCCATTCCTTCTGATTGGCTGGCTGTAGGCCTGCTTACTCACACGCTCTGGCTTGGGATGGCTTTTCCCGCTGCGCCAGCAGTATGTGCATTCAGGTCCATCTGTGGCTGCCCCAGGACAGGTAAGGGCCTTTTCTTACCCCCTCCATCTTCCTTCTTCTGCTTTGGTTTTTTGTTCTTTTCTTTCTCTCTTTAAACAGCTCATTTGCTAGTTATCACTGGGAATCCTATCCTTGTCTTTTCTCCATCCACCCTCACACCTCCACTCCTTCTAGTTAGTTTGCTTTAGGCCTGCTTACCTACACGTTCTGGCACAGAATGGCTGTTCCATCTAAAGTGGCTCCTGCATGTGGGTCCTGCTGTGGCCACCCCAAGGCAGGTAAGTGCCCCTTTCCTGCACTCTCCATCTTGCTTCTTCCCTTTGTTTTTTCTTATTTTTCTTTCTCTCTTCTCCCAGCTCCTTCGCTGGGTTTCACCCGCAATCCTACCCCTGTCCTTTCTCCCTCCCACCTCCTGTCTTCATTCACTCTGATTGGCTGGCTATAAGACAAACCACCATCTTAACAATAAGGCCCATGACAGCCTTGCCCTGACAGCCATTAGCTAAGAGCCAGAGGCAAAGGGCAGCTCCCTACTGAGCGGCTCTGCTCTATGTTTGCTATTTTCCCCTGGGAAGCTTGAAACAGACTACCTAAAGCAGAGGATAAGGTAAGTGTGGTGCGTGTGGGAATATAGACATTACTGTACTCCATTCAAACCCCACCACTCTTATTACTTGTTCAAATATTGCCCATTTGTTTAAGGTAGCAATTACTCGCATTTAGCATAACAGTGTAAGGTAGCCTTACCTTGCTTTTAGCCCATTTGTGTTAGTCAGCCAATTTGTGCTAGTCAGCCATATCTTGCATTTAGCCTAATTGTGTAAGGTAGCCTTACATTGCTTTTAGCCCATTTGTGTTAATCAGCCATATCCCGCATTTAGTCTAATTGTGTGATGTAGCCTTTTCTTGCTTTAGCCCATGTGTGTTAGTCAGCTATGTCCTCCATTTAATTTAATTGTTTCAGGTAGCCTTACCTTGCTTTCAGTCCTTTGTTTAAGTTAGCCATTTCTCGCATTTAACCTATGCAAGATAACCTTACCTTGTTTCTAGCCCATTAGTGTTAGTCACCCATATCTTGCATTTAGCCTAATTGTCTAAGGTAGACTTACCTTGCTTTCAGCCCATTTGTGTTAGTCAGCCATATCCCACATTCAGCCTAATTGTAAAAGGTAGCATGACCTCCCTTTTAGCCCTTGTGTTTAAGGTAGCCATTTCTCGCATTTAGCCTAAATATGTAAGGTAGCCTTACCTTTATGTTTGCCCTTTCATGTTAGTCAGCTATATCCTACATTTAGCCTAAATGTGTAAGGTAGCCTTACCTTTGTGTTTGCCCGTTTGAGTTAGTCAGCCACATCCTACATTTAGCCTAAATGTGTAAGGTAGCCTTACCTTGCTTTAAGCCCTTTGTTTGAGGTAGCCATATACTGCATTTATCCTAATTGTTTATGGCAGCCTTACCTCACTTTTAGCCCTTTTGCAGAAGGTAGCAATTTTTAGTATTTATTCTCACTGTGTATGGTAGACTTACCTTGCTTTAGCCCTTTTGTGTTAGTCAGACATAGCTCACATTTAGTCTAATTGTGTATGGCAGCCTTACTTTGGTTTTAGCCATTAGTGTTAGTCAGCCATATCTCACATTTAGCCTAGTTGTGCAAGGTAAACTTACCTTGTGTTTAGCACTTTTGTTTAAGGTAGCCATATCTCACACTTGGCCTAATTGGGTAAGGTTATCTTGCTTTTAGCCCATTTGTGTTAGCCATATCTCAAATGTAGACTAATTGTACAAGGTAGCCTTACCTTGCTTTAGCCCATGCGTGTTAGTCCCCCATATCTTGTATGTAGCATAATTGTGAACGCTAGCCATACCTTGTTTTTAGCCCATTTGTGTTAGTCAGCCATATCTCACATTTAGCCTAATTGTGTAAGGTAGTCTTACCTTGCTTTTAGTTCATTTGTGTTAGTCATCCATATCTCGCATTTGGACTGATTATATAAGGTATTATGCATTCATCTAGCACATAGATCACATGTGAAACATAGCACTGCTCCACCTACATAGTTGGAACCCAGGAAGTAGATTGTAAATACAAGGCATTGCATGCAGTTTACATGTTTGTAAAAAGTTAACAAACAAGATCTAAACTAATTTTAAGTACACTTAAGAAAATTATGTTTGTGAAATGTTTAAAATAGCTTTTTAAACCGGTTCAAAGTTAAGGTTATGCAATGGTTTACAAATCTGAGATCCTTGGTAAACTGTCATTTTCATTAGAATGCAATGCCATGTTTTTGTTTTAACTTAAATAATTTGTATGCTAACAATGTTTCCCGGTGTTTGAAGGCAGACCTCTCAATCATGTAAATTGTAGGATAGATGACCCTTAAAAACAATAAAACTTTCTAATGATTCTGGAAAAACAGTAGTGAATGCAACGTTTGTGTTCATCCATGGGGCTGCAGCATTCTTTGATTTTATCAGAATATTGGGAAGTCCTTTTTAGGCAAATGGCAAATCACATATGTTCTGGAAGCTTTTAAAATCGTGACCATGATTTGTTCTCCTAAGTACAGTGTACACATATATAAACTGGTAATTTATTACAGTAAATCATAACTGACTTAAACTGCACACTGTAAAACATCCTAGTATACATTTTCCATGTACACTGTGTGATGAATCTTACAATGTCATCAGTACTTTCCCAGGGAAAGTCTCTCCCCATGTGGCCAAGGAAAGGCAGAAACTACCTGTTCCTGACCATGAGGGTGGTTATCTGAGGGAGGGACACACAAGGGGAGACGACCCTCAAGGGAGTGGAAGGGACATACCAGGTGAGACACAGTATCCCCTGTTTCCCTTGGGAACTGAACCCCTTGACACTATTCACCAATCCTCTATGTTTTATGGGGGCATTTTTTGGGGGGAACATAGTTTATTGAGGACAGTGTGCATTCTGGAGTGCAGGGGACGCTAACGCTGTGAGAGGTTGATTCGATGGTCTCTTGGAATCTGTCATATTTTTCCTGAGTTACTGGTACCTCGTTGTCGGGAGATGGTTACGTACAATATTTTACTACTTCAAAGAGGATTTTGTTCCTGTTACAGACTGCTGCAATGGTGGTGGAGTATGTGAGAAACTTGAAGGTGTCTCCCAAGCTAGTCCCCAGGGATCTGTCATCCAGTTGGCCAGGACACCGCCATCGCTATTAGATCCAGTTTCTGGGGATGGACCAGTGATGGAGGATCACCTGGATGGGGGGTCCTTTGGGAATGGGAGTGGGACACTGATGGCTCAAACGCGGTATCCCCCTTCTTTCAATACCTTTTCCTCATCCTACCAACTAGGATGTTTGAAAACACTGCCCCCCCTTTCTGACACAAACACTTTCGCACAACACAAAAGACAATGGACTAACACCAGAGCTGTTTACCTGACATGTCCAAATACAAGTGTCAGGCAAAGTCTGGCAATTGACCAGAATCACACACACCTGACAGCCCTTTCCTTTCCCCACAAGGATAAAAGGCGGAGCACGAGAGCACAGTACGAGTAATGCAGACCACAAAACTTGAGAGCTAACTCACCACTGCAGTTCAAGAGGAGGAGAAAGACGGCACATACCGAGAGGGTGACATGGAGAGAAGTGACCTTTCCCTTTCTGATCAAGGCCAATGAAACCAAAGGAGAAGGAATCGTAAGAAAGCGAACAATAGCCAGCGTGTGTTGCAGCAGATATCAATGGTACATGGGATCCTCCTCCACTGATAACCAAGCCAGGGAGAGACGCTTGTCTCTGTGGTACCAACCTTGACTCCAAAGAGAAAGAAAGCCAAGCAGTTCATCACAGCCAGTGAGTCGAGGGGAGAATCGATAAGAAACTGACCTGTGTTGAACAAAAAGTAGCAAGCGGCTAATTGAAATGTGAAAGCATAAAGAGCTATTGATGCTAGAAGGGGGAAAACCATCAACCAAGGAGTCCGGCATCATGTGGGTGCTTAATCAAGAAACTCTGGATGATTCTCTGATTGTTGAAACAGCCATAATCAGAAGGCCTTGGTAAAATGCAAAAACGGGGTCAAAGTGGTCATACATGGGTCTTATAAAATCATCTGTACAGTGGAAAGTATTTGACCAACAGATGATTTTGAAATGAAGGGAAGTGAACCCTTGATTGTAAGAATTGGGGAAGTGAATCCTGCATGGTAAGAAATGAATGATAAAAGCATGATTGATAAAGTTGGCAGGAGTAAACCCGCCGGAGGGATGCTGACAAAATGGAGTGAAGCCTGAAGTCCCTATGAACAGTGTGCTGACAGGAGTGAACCCGACCGTGGGATGTCCACAGTAAAATGTTTAGCAAAAATTGGCAAGCGTGAACCCAGCAGAGGGATGCCGAAAGAAAGGGCCGAAGCCTGAAGAACTGTTTAAAAAGGCATTAAGATTGGTGAAAGCAAGAAAAGCCATAGTAAACTCAAAAGGAGGAAGACGATTGAGAGGAGTCTGATCTAGAAAGAGGGAGTTCCAGGGGTGGAAAGTCATCACCCAAAAGTCCATTGAAAAGGAATTTTTTGTTTGCTTGTTTTGTTGAATATAAGGCCCTCGAAGGCAAGACACTTTTGTTGAAAAGAGACTTAACCATCAAAGAACCTCATAGCTGGTATGCAACTGTTGGCTCGTGCTAGGAAAGTTTGAGTGTGTGCTCTACTCAGGAGATCCACCTTTCCCTGTGCTCTAAACGTGGGTAAGGAAGACCTCTGGCAATCACATTCTGACATATTATTTGTGAAAACAAAATGTCTTTATTGAAATCCCTATCCCACACTGTTTCTGTAATTAGTTGTGAGGATTTGGCAATAGTTTTTTATTTTTTTATTTTTTTTAGTATATATCTTTTATTTTGACAAGGTGGCACAAGGACTAACTTATTGTTCATTTGATGGTTGAAGCTTGCTCCCATTTTAGATTTAGGTTTAGGTTAGCTGTTTTTACACTCTGTATTTACAGTTTAATAAACACCCTTCAAATATGATCACATGTGTCTGTCTTTACTGTTGTCACCATGAGTTCCTTACAAGTAGTAAGCAGCTTTGACCTTACTAATCAGAATCATATGGTTTGTGCTGAGAGATTTGAGGTTGTTGAGGTTGTGTTGGAATGAGGGATCATTTGGGCCCCCTCGCACATTCAGCATGTTATGAACCACTTGCTCTTGCAATAGTGGGCAATGCCTCCATTGCCCTTAGGCTAACATTAGCATAGGTGGGGCTATTGTGGGACACACTGCGCATCCATTTTGTGTGCCCTCGACTCCATCTTTGGACTAGGCCTCACTTCGATAGTAAGAAAAGTCTTCTCTCCCCTCTGCAGCGCCGCACACAGTGCACTCATGGCCCCAACCTTTTCTCCCCTGTCTGAAAGCTTCACAACTCCCTTTCTCATGGATGCGCCGGGGATAATTGAAACAAACAACACAATGTATCATCTCACTCTTCCTCTGTGATCACTGCCCTGTGTGTGAACCGGCTCAAACCATGCCGTATAGCTCATCCATCTCCACAAAACTGCCATTGCTCCCACGGCCCTGCTGTTGGAAAGTTACTGTCAATGTAACCTTCTGTCCACTAAGGTATTCTCTTGATATACCAGAACTGAGACCCTGCTGTGCAGCCCGCCCCACAGTGCCCCCAATAAACCCAGACCTCTGTCTCAGTATATTGTCCCCTGAAACCAACACGTGTCACTATAACTCCCCACTTGCCTTGATGTGCTCAGACCCACCCAGCCACCCAGGTTATCACAGAGGACAAGCCCACTACACCTTGTACCCCATAAAAAGTCCCAATGAAAGTTGATATAATCACGTGTATGCAATTTATAGATTTTCTAGATTTATTCAAAGATATACTAATGATTGTTGTTTATGACATAGTGAAGGGTAGTTTTTCATGCTAGCTTAGTTAGTGTCAACTCTATCTCTCCATGACCTCACCCTCACCCCTCCTGGACACATGTAGCTGGACGCCATGATGCTCACCCTCCCGTCATCTGGGGAACCAATCCAGAAGAAGCAGCACCTACATTCACATATGTATCTATGCTGTCCAACCAATCCTGCGTTATCGTAGTACCCTATGTTAGTTGTGTCATCTATGACAATGTTTTCCTTTATAACTTTCTGCAATTGTAATTTTTGCCAAAGTGCTCTCGAGGCAGCAGAGTTCTCTAGATACCAATTTTATATAAACTTACTAAACCTCGAAACCTGTCCTCCTAGTCTCATTCCCCACTGGGGTGTCTTATATTTGTTTTTGGATTTACATGTGTAAGATGGGGAGTGAGCCTTTATAAGGTCTCTGGTTTATGGTTTTTGCGCCACAGTTTCACTAGGGCTCTGATTGAGCGTTTGTTGGAGGCTAGCTAAGGGGTGTACCATGGGGCGTATGGTTTGGTCTTAGCCAAACCAATGAGTTTGGTCTTAGCCCAGCTGGATTTTAGGGGGGGCATGACTGTAGCAGGGTTGTTGGCGGGTTCTTGAACAGTACATCATTCTGCCAGCTTTTATGTGCATCATTCTCCCAGCTTTTAAGCATTGCAATAGTAGATATAATGTCCTGATTTTATAATACTCAATTTTGTGACCTCAGAAAGATGAAAAACGAAGTCAGCCCTGTTATGAATTCAAATATTCTAAAATGGTTGGCATCATGTTAGGCAGCAGCACTTTCCTCATGAGCAATTCAGTCGTCAACTGAAATGTAGGACTAGCTGTACATTCTGATGGTAATGATCCAGCCATTACGCAAAACGAGATAGTATGTGTTCTAGTCCTGCATTGCAAGTCTTACATGGAAGGCTGAGGATGCTTCCAATACCAGCTGTAATGATTTTGCAGACTTGACAGAATATAACCAAAATGGTGGGATGGGATAAGATAACATTAGCAGCCCCATTACGGCATAACGCAAGGTTCAGGAGCTATGCAAAATCCTCGACATTGGAGACTGGGAAACAAAGTGGGTTCTTACACTGGGAGGTGTAATTCGCCAACATCATTTAAACCCTTTACACATAATGCAAGAGACCTATGGACTGCTGGGTGCAAAGTATTTTCAATATTTGCAGATAAGACATACCGTAAATAAAAATCTTAAGGGCAGATATGATTTACCCATATCCATTCCCCTGGAAAGGATAGTGGGGAAAGCCATGATAACTAAGAAACCAAGTTCGACCATATATCAGGTCATTAGGGAAAATACCTCGAATGAACTGTGCAAACTGAAATCTAGATGGGAAGCAGATGTAGGGGAAATTGAGATGGGGGAATGGGCAGTGGCCCGTTTTGCTATTAACTCCAGATATTGCTTAATCCAAATAGAAATCCTGCACATGATCTATGTTTCCCCATCTAAAATGCATAAGTTGAGTAAGTGGGAAAATGGAAAGTGCCCATAATGCTGCACACATAAAGGATTCAAAATGCATATGCTTTGACACTGCCCACAAACACAACATTATTGGGGGATGATTGTCAGGAAACCAGACAGAGTTTAGGGATGGTCGATGCAGTTGGTGCCTAAACTACTATTCCTGGGAGGGAGTGCAAAGTGATATGCACTTTTCCGGCCATAGCAAGCTGCTAACCGCCATAGTCTTGATAATTGCCAAACGGGCATTGCTAGACTTTGGGGAACTTTAAACTCCATGATCTCCACCCCCAATCAAATGCTGGAAGAGGGAAACTGACCATTTCAAAGACTATGAGCAAATAATAATAACTAAAGAGGTTACTCTCAAAAATACAAAAAATGTGGGGTAAATTGATATATCAGGGTTAATACACACAAAGGAACAAAATCAGTGTCATCAGTTATCTTTAACAATAGATGATTAAGATTACATAATTAAGTTTGGTAGATGTCGGCTGGGTTTATGTTGTTGTATGGTTGGGGGTGGTTTGAGAACTTGAAGATTATTTGGTTTCTAAATGGTATTATGTGCAAATTCAAATAATAATAAAAAAAATGTATACAAATATTGGACTAGATGAGACTTATAATATGTTGGCCAATGTACGTCAATGGATGTTCTATGACAGGCTTAGTCCATGAATATAGATATAGGAACATAGTCTAAACTAAGTGACACCATTCAAAGCAGGCAGGAAGCTGTGGGCATGTACGATATGCACGCACGTTTGTAGATTCAGAACATTACATAGTGTGCATTTACTATCACTTTTAAATTGTAAAATAGTCTGCCCTGAAGAGAGAAGTATTACTAAATAAATCTGAACCTACACTTTCAAATATTCCCCAGTCCAATTTGGTTTGTACTTTTGAATCTGGGACATGTAGTCTTGAATTTCCCCAGTATAAATTCAGGATAACAAGTCCTACAATAGAAAGAAAAAAAACAACAGGACATGACTATCATCTCTCCACTGGAATATGGCATGTTGGTATATGAATACATATTATTTTGTTTTCAACTACACCTTCTTGTTTTGAATGGGCTTTGTGAAACAGAAACATAACAGAACAAACACGAAGAATAATGTTAATTTAAAATACTTAGACATTTCTATGGGTTCCAATGAATTGTGCACAGACTAAAAACAGTTTGCTGTGTCTTTCATCCTGTTCATCTACTGTTGTTAACTGCACCATCCAGAAGCATTTTGGTGTTTTCCCCACACCCATAGATAGCTTGTTCTGCTGGCACATTTTAAGAGCAAAGCCAACTTTCAATTAATAGAAAGGTTGTGTGCGAGTGCAGTAGAAGCAGCTGCTGTAAACTTCCAGCCGCTCGGGGCAGGCATCTGAGGTCATCAGAAATGAAGATGCGCAGTTCTACCAACAGACATTCTGAACATGCCTAATTCATATAGCCTCGGAAGTGCTTCCTCCTTTCGGTCGCGGCAGATTACAATGTCTGAATTCCTGTGGAAGAGCTGGGTGGGGGCAGGTGAATTTACAGCCTGTGACGCTGTCGAGGAAGCAGGAGAAAGATATGTCACGGATTTCGTAGGAGCCGCATGCACACGCTGCAAATGCAACTCGGAACTGTCGTTTAAAAAGCATTTAATGGGCACATTGGGTACATTCATTTGAAGGACTCTCCTCTGCAATCAGGGATGGACTGGGAACCAAAAGAGGCCCTGGAACAAATGGTTAAAGTGGCCCTTTAGTACACGTTTTCAGCAAGAACGAACCCTTTTCCTGTGAAATAAAGTAGGTTACCACAGAAAAGTGGCCCTGGGTGGCCGCCAGGGGGTGCACGGATGCGGTCTTCCTCCGTGTGAGCTCCGACCTGTGACCCTCAAAAGTGGCTTGAGCCCCCACTTTTGGGCCCCCCCACCGCATAACAACGGATCCACTCGACGGGGGAACCGGACCCCCACATGCTGAGCGAAAATCTGGTGAAAATCGGAGTTCTGTAGCCCGAGTACAGCCTCCGGGATCGTGCCTCTCCCTCCAGGCCGTCAGCGCAACTTCACGACGGAGCACTGGGACCTGCGAAGCCCGGGACTGCTGGCTCCGCCCTCCGCTTTCCCGTGGAACCACCAAGTCACGCAGCAGGCCCCCAAGGCAGTTCCCGCCTCAACGCGCAGCCCCCGGGCCCTCGTGGAGCAAGGAGACCCCCGACCCCAGAGGAGGAGACAGCCCTTCCTGTTCCTCGATCCGCGCAGCAACTCCGTCGCACCCGGCACAGCCTGAGGCCCACCGTCCATAAGAGTGAGTGCTCCCCTCCCCATCCACCGATGCACTAGGCCATTACAGACGCTGTGCCCGCTCCCAGAGACGCCTGCCCAACCTCGACCTTACGCCCATGCACAGTTGCCCCTCACGAGAGAGAGTGTGTGGCGCAACCCCAGTCATCTGCCAGGGGAGGCTGATCGCGCCATTTCCTGGAGAATATCCCTCACCCCTCGTCGGACTCTGTACGGTGTCACCAGCCCCATTCCGTCGACTGAGCAAGCCACGTACCACACACTGACCAAGAGGATCGCACCCAACGCCTCTGGCCACTGGATCTGGATTTGGATGCTAGCTAGGCCTCCCCTATTCAACTCTTCCTCCAAACTCCCGACACTGAACCCGCCACAGAGGGTTGGGCCCCCACTCGTGGGGCATTTCCACACCAAGAGACACTCCTGGAACCCAGGCCACCCGATCTGAGACCCCCCACCACGCAAACCCAACAAGGCCCACGAGTCAATCCACATTCACTCCGCCACATTGTGGAACCCGCACTGAACCTGAGGTCTGCACAGAACTGAACACAAGGTTAGGCATCCGGAGGGTAGAGCCCCTGACCCCAGGGCGTGTGCCACCTCCCAACGCTGGACCCTCGTTACCCAGGACTCTCCGGAGATTGCCCTGCAACGCGCTCCAGTACTGGCTCATTGACTTGGTGTTGAGGGTAGTGCCCCCGTTCCAGGGGCGAGTGCCTCCTCGCACCTACACAACGCATGAGCACCAAATCCAAACTAGCCAAATACGCCTACACCCCGCCACATCCCGAACCTAGAACTGCCCGCACAATGTCAGCGGATCCCTCCGAAACAGAGGCAGCGGCTACCAAAGGGGACATAGCTGCCGTCCTCAGCGAAATCAGAAACATGGGCGCCAACTTGAGTGGCAAGATCGACAAAATGAGGCTCGAAAGTGTCGAGAACAACCAAGCCTCAATTGACACACTGGAAACCCAGCTGGACGTCCGCATGAGCAATATAGAGAAAAAAGAAGAAGACATCCAGCTGAATATAGACGATTTAGAAAACAGGGAGAGGCATAACAAACTGTGATTTTTGTGTATTCCAGAACGGGAGGGGGAAACAGAGGGGACCTTAAACACACCATACATGGCATCATTAGAATCCTAACCGCGGATGAGAATATCGACATACCCACAATAGAAAGAATACACAGAGTGGGAGGCCCACCAGGGGGTCCGAGATCGGTCCTTGCCAGATTTCATAGATATCAAGACAGAATGAGGATTCTCACTAAAGCCAGATCAGGCGACACCCTCACCCTTGGCGGAGCCCAAATAACCATCTTCCAGGACCTATCCTCGCTCACCTTAGCCCTGCGCTGCCTGTGTGGCCCGCTAACCAGATGGCTCAAAGACCAGGGCACAAGATATAGATGGGGTTGTCCCTTCTCCCTAACGTTTGAACATGGCAGCAGGAAGGTAATACTCCGCTCCGAAGAAGAGATTTGTGATTGCATCGCGGATCTCCTCGACACCGGCCCCAAAGAGGGGTCACAAGACGAATCATCACGATAAGGAGCGCAGCTGGGACCCGGAGGCCCGAGAAGGAAGAGGAAGAAGGTCAAAGGAGCTAGAAAATACAGACAACCCAACGACACGCCGGAAAATGCCAAATGAAGTGGCAGGCACGTATCTTCTGACCCGGCGAGGCCTATTCAGGAATCATGGTCTCGTAGTCCCTCTGTCACGTTAGAAACCGGCACATCACAGCCACCAGAGCCGGCCCGTGATTAATTTGTCTCCAGGCCCAGGAAGGATGATCGACCGGTCGCAAGCGAACCTGAAATCGCATGTATCACTACATTCATTATTCAGTGATAATAGTTGTTGTTGTGTGTTAAGTTGTAATTTGAGTTGACATTTTAAGAACGGGGGTGGGGGGCTTAAACTATTGGTGAGATGATATTCGTGCTGGGGGTCGTGTGGTTACGACCCTCACGGGTGGTCCGATAGTAGGCCGGTTGCAAGCAGCTGGCTCGCCTCGGACACCATCAATCCAAGTTTAAGTTCCTTGTAGGGGAAATGTTGTGCCGAAAATTGGAACTGCCGACAACGGGTATTGAGTTCAATGCCCGGGAATGGGAGGTGAGGGGGGCAATCCAAAATTTTCTGAAGTCCCATTGGACGTGGGACAACCATCAAAATACTTCCTCTGCGGCGATTTGCGATACGTACACAGGCGGTGTGACCAACAAACTCACAAGACTCACCACTCATTGGTGGACAAGACGAATCAGGTGACAGGCATGGCACACTTAGAATTGGCACGCTAAATGTTAAGGGCTAAATTCCCCTACCAAAAGATCGCTAGTTTCCCGAGAATTCAAGAGGGCCAATCTAGATATACTCTTTCTGCAAGAAACTCGATATAGTAATGGAGAGGAGAGGAGGGTACTCCACCCAAATGGGGCACTGAATATTGGAGGGTTGGTGTTCCCGTCAGTAAATCAATTTGATTTGAGCTCTTGAGGTCCTGGTCAGATGTGAGCGGTCAGACGCTGGTGCTAGTTGGCAAGATACAGGACACCATCATCACACTCGCTTCTATACGTGCCTAATACCGGATAGTCCCGGTTCCTTCAACAGGCAATCCCCAAGGTCATGAACGAGGCAGAGGGTGAAGTAATAATAGGAGGTGACCTCAACACATGGATGGACCCAGTTATGGACAGACAAGCAGGCACCCCATCCACAACCCCTTCACAGGGCACCGGACACTCCCGGATTGTAGATATGATGAACGCCTACAATCTCACGGATGCCTGGAGATGCATGAATCCAACCCAAACAGCCTTCACCTTCTACTCCACACCTCACGCTACGTTCTCTAGAATTGACTACGATTACATAACCGCAGCAATAGCCTTAGCAATGACGGCAGCTACCATATCGCCCATTACTTGGTCGGACCATGACATGGTGGTGGTCAATATAGATCAGATCGCTCTCCCTCGACGGAGTTCCAAATGGCGATGCAACGAAACGCTTTTCAAGGACACAGTCTTTAGAGAGCAGCTGGAGTTGGACATCACTCAATACTTCGAGCAAAACAACGTAGGTGAAACTCCCATCAACACAGTATGGAAGGCAGGTAAAGCCACATGGAGGGGACTTCTCATTAGGGAGGGAGCACGAAAAAACGAGAACGCCTGCTCATAGAAAACAGATTGCGAAATGAAATCGTCCAACTTGATCTCGCAGCTCAAACGGCGGACTCCGAAAGACCGCAGAAGATCGGACAAGCTAACTCCAAAAGAGAAGAACTACGGCAGCTGGAAACAAATAGCATTATTGTGAGTGCTTAAGCTGTCGAACCCCTTCGTCTTCCCGTCCCTCCACACTCTCCTCACCTGAGTCTTCAGAGTGATGTAGATTCCGCCGGCTTAGGTAGTCCCTTTCTTTTTTAGGTAGCACTTGCCTGTCTCGGTGAGAAGCCACAGTAACTGCTGACTGGACAGCCGTCCTGGGGCCCCTCTTCCGGGAACAGGCCAGAAAACAGGGAAAAACCCACACGTGGGAAAAAACCCTTAGGAGACTTCTGGTGAAGAAGGAGGTGAAGATCCAATGTGGCAGATGGGCTGGAAGAAGAGACGAGATCCTCAGGGTTGACCACAGGAAGGAAGTCCAAAACGACAAAACTCTGATGAACGGGAGTAAGGTGCAGGAGAGAGGAGAATCCCTATGAGAAAGGGATCCGCCAGCCGAGGCGAGAAGGAAGCCACGGAGCAACCGGCCCTAGGAAACACGGGCGCGGTAGAAAGGGAGCGCTTCCAAAGAAGAAAACAAGACAGAAAGAAGAAAGAGAAAAACTGGATAACAGCGACTGCCGGGAATGAGGGGCAGATAGCTTCCGGCAGTGCTACGATTGGCCAATGGCCCGAGACCAAACACAAAGAAGGGACTGCAATGCCCTACCTGCCGGGTTGCAGCCTCCAACGTGGAAGGAGCCGCCACCCGCGGTAGCGATTGCGGATGACAATTATTCACAAGCTTCAATGCCTGAAGCAAAAGCACTACGAGCATGGGAACAAAGCAGACACCTTACTCGCTGCAAGACTCCGAGGCCAACGCCGTGAACGATGGGTTCCAACGGTGGACGATACAGATGCAGCCCCAGACCATCGTCCCCCCAGTATCCCCGAATCCTTTGCCAATTTTTATGAGAGACTTACACTTCACAAGACACACCACACCCAGAGGCGATAACAGACTATCTGACCAAAGTAGCCATGCCGACCCTCCCATTGGAAACAACACAAGCCATGGAAACCCCTATCACGGGAGAATAAATTACAGACGCAATTAAAAGACTTCCGATGGGGAAAGCACCAGGAACGATGGATACACCGCAGGATTTTACAAAACTTTCCAGAATGCACTCCTCCCGTTTATGGTGGACCTCTTTAACAACATCCTCAGCACTGATGTGGCACCCGACTCCTTTTCTGAAGCCCTAATAACGGTGATCCCTAAACAAAGAAAGGACCCCAAGCAATGTGCCTCCCTCTGCCTGATATCGCTCCTGAATATTGATGGCAATATTTACACGAGGGTTCTCACCGCGAGGCTCGAGGCACACATGCCCACAATAATTCACAATGACCAAGTAGGCTTCATCCTAGGTAGACAAGGTGCAGATTCCACCCGCAAGACCCTCCACCTCATACACGAGGCCAGAAACCTGCCAAACGCACTGTTTTCGATCGACGCAGAGAAAGCATTCGATTGAGTCGAATGGCACTTCTTAGAGGCCATGCTGAAACAAATAGGCCTGGGACCCATTCTTCGACGAGCAATCAAGGCAGTCTATACAGCTCCAAGAGCCGCTGAAGCAGTGAACACCCAGTACTCCCGTTGGTTTCCTCTCAGGAGAGGAATGAGACAAGGCTGTCCCCTCTCTGCGATTCTCTTTTCGCTCTCACTAGAACCCCTGGCCCGAGCCCTCTGAGCGGATACCGCCGTTGAAGGAATGCAGGTGAATGGCAGAGAATACAAACTAGCCTTGTATGCAGACGACATCTTGCTCCATGTGGTAAACCCACTCTCGTCAATCCCAAGGGCGATACGCCTCATTGAAGAATATGGGACACTCTCCGGCTTTAAGATGAATAAATTCAAATCCACTCTCTTCCCGCACCATGACACATCCCAGGAGCAGCAATATGACCTCGAACGCCTTGGCCTGATTGTCAGAGGCCCCACATTGCGATACCTGGGAATCAACTTAACAAGAGATCTTTCTGAACTCTATGAGGCAAACTTCCCGCAACTCCTAAGCGCTCTCAAAACAGATCTTGCAAAATGGAAAACCCTCACAATTTCCTGCTTGGCCGCTTGAAAGAAATAAGACGCTCTCACGCTTCCTATATCCCTTCCAGGTCCTCCACATCGCAATCCTGGACCACTTCTTCAAACAGACCAAGAAGGCCATACTGGAATTCTTGTGGGACGGAAAGAAACCCCGGATAACATATGATATCCTGATACTCCCGAAGGAGATGGGCAGAGTGGGTCTCCTGGACATCGAACGATATTACCAGGCGACTCAACTTAGGATCCTGATACCACACCTGCGCAATAGAAAGGACCTCCAATGGGTCGAACTAGATAATGATGTCCTGCTCCATGTTACTCTTGCGGAGTGGCTATGGGTCCCCAGAGCAAAACTCACTAAACGCTTACGTGACCACCCAATACTGGAACATCTGGAGGAAGGGGAAAGGGATGACCGGAATCACGACATGGCCTTCTCCACTAAGTCATCTCTGGTCCCCTGGGATCCGAGAGGAAATCCCCAAACACGCCAGATACCAGACCTGGTTTTATGCCGGCCTGGAGAGAGTAGGCCAACTGTGGAGAAACAGGAACTTCATCTCGACCTCAGAACTAGAGGAGGTCCTCCAAATCCATCCAATTCCAATCTTCTTGTATCTACGATTAAAAGGGGTCATGTCAAGGAAGGAATGGATGGAAACCACACAACGAGAGCTGACACCTTTCTAATCGATACTGGACACGACCAACTCATCGAAAGGTTTAATAGCGCGCATGTACAAGGCCCTCATCACCAAAGATCACACTCCAAGTCTTCGCCTCAAAGAGCGATGAGAAAAGGACTTTAACAAATAATTTGAACAACACACCTGGGACAAAATCTGCAAAACACCAGCTAAAGTATCAATCGCCACCCAGTACAAATTACATGCTCTGAAACTGCTCCATTGATGGCAGTATGATCCTTGCAGACTCTCAAAAATGTTCCGAACATCTAGCCCAAAAATGCAACATGGACGTTCATTACTGGCACATGTGGTGGAAGTGCCCCAAGGTGCGCATCTATTGGCAAGAGGTCCTGGGATGGATTAAACAACTAGATGGCTTAGAAAGAGTCCTATCCCCTCTCCTGATCTTATTTGGCCTTGAAGAAGAAGAAGAAGACAGAGTGGTACGCGTAAAAGGATGATATCTCCCCTCTTGTTGGCGGCAAGAGCTGCCCTAGTCACCAAATGGAAGTCCCCGCGCCTACCTGACAAAAAAGACTGGCTGCAAATCGCTATAAATATATACACAATGGAGAAAATAACCGCAGTCCTCCATTACAAGGCCGCCCGGCAGGAGGAAGCCTGGATGGACTTCACTGAACAATATATTACAAGTATGGCCGGTACCGACTCACAGCTCTAACCATAACGCCACTCAACGGCCCATATCCATAAACCGAATAGCGATCTATGTACTGCTTAATAGCCATCCCTGTCACAACCTTCACATAGAACCTATAACACAGACATAGATCAACGTCACACCGCCACTTAAGACAATTACAGTTAACGCCGATATCCGAAAGCCGTCAAAGAATGGACATGAGGGGGGGTGGCGGGGGTTCGTACTATATATCCATCGAGAGTGGACATGTATGTTATTATCAGTTTGTTATTGAAGTAGATTGCGGTGATCTTGTGATATAACCAAGTTTGCTCAGTTATGTATTCATCTGACTGTTCACTTTTGATGTAAAAACCCAATAAAATTCAATTTGAAAAAAAAGGGCCCTGGGTGCAGAAGCCTATTGGGGAATCTCCAGAGTTCCCATAGGCCAGTGCACCCCTTGTAAAGCCATGCCCAGCTCAAAGGGGAACCAACTTAGACATTTCCCAGGAGGAGGGGCCTGCTTCCCAGATATGAGTCAGTGCCATTGAAAGGGCATTAGAGACTGTTTTTTCCCCGAAGGGTGTCCAGGCCCCAAAGCACTGGTGTACACAGCTCTTCTGCATGGTCCACAATACACCCCAGCTTCCATATCAACCCTCCTCTGCTTGTGTCCCGGGTGTGTCCTGATGTACAGAGCTCCACTTCTTCCCAGCTAGGTTTGCACTTTATAAACCTAATACATACATAGGACTGCATGTCATAGAATTCAAGAATAAGCTACTCACATCCAACACGGGACCACTTAACCATGTTTTCGGGTGATAAGCATTTGTTTTGATACACTTAACAAACATATAGCCCATAGCACAACTATTTATTGCAGCCAACATTTTTGCACAAAAACAAATAAAATCATAGATGCGTCTGGTTTATGTGAGAGGTGATTACCCGCACTAGTCGATTTTCACCCTTTTGCATTCTTTGCCTTGCAGTTTTAATTTCCACTGTTTAAACGCAGAACCACAGGTCCCAGAAAGCGAGAAAAATCAAGGCTGTATGTGATATTAGTAACCAAATTAGGTTAACCATATTTTATAGCTCAGTTGATGGTTAACTTTTTGGGACTGGGAGAAATCCAGCTCTGGAAACGTTCTATAGGGGAACGGGTGTGTAACTGGATAACTTGGATATTTATTTGTTTCAAACATATGTGAATATATTCACTGAATTCGTACTGCTCTGGCCGTTTTAAGCATTGATAATGATTCCATGCTATTTAGGAAGAGTAAAGCAAGCTTTGTTTTCCAGTCAACTGCACTTTGCATACTGGGAATTGAGTGCTCATGTTTAAAACCACAAGATCAACTCCCAATACCCTTTTCCCTACCCAATCCCTCCCCTGTCCTCCTCCTGCCTTCCTTCCCTGTGATTGGCTGGCCTGTGTGGTAAGCCACCCTCTTAGAAGACGGACCCACAATAGCCTTACCCAGGCAGCCATCCAGATAAGTGCCAGAGGCAAAGGGCAGCTCCTCTCTGGGCAACTTCCATCCTGTTTTCCCCTTTTCGATCAGTAGGCCTGACACAGAAAACCTACAGTGACAGAAAAGGTAGGTGTGGTGTGGGCTGGGCGTACAGCCATTACTGTACTCCAGTAGAAGCACAGCACTCTTATTACCTACTAACATATAGTTACTTGCATTTACCGTAAGTGTATACGTTCCCCTAGTTGTATGTTATCCCCATTGTGTGTCCAACCTAATTGTGTAATTTAGAAATATTTTGCATCTAGCCTATCTAGCCTAATGGTATAAGTTAGCCTTACTGAATGAGTTAGCTATATTTTTCATCTAGCCTAATTGTGTAAGTTATCCATAGTTGCATTCTATTCGACTCGGCCCCCTGCTGCACTCAGAAATAAGTATGGTATAATATTTGCATCGTGCTGGGCTCTGCTTCCAACTGCACTCGGGAATAAGCTCCTGTTAGGCAGAATCACATGCAGTACCCTTTGGGAACACTACACACAATTAAGACTAAAAGTGCACCTTTGGTACAAGCAGGTACTACACAGTAATGTGGTAGCAGTGGCTGAGCAGCCATACTTATCTCACAAGTAAAGTGAGCAGTAAACGAGGTTACACAAAGGATTAACAATCACAGTGGTTCAAACAAACACTTCTTCAAGGTTTCTTGCTAAAAGAATATACAATGATATACGCAGTCAGTTGGAAAACATTGCACTAGTAATAACAGCTCAATATCACAATCTAATATACTACAAAACACAACCAATCAGTTTCCGAACAAGTTCAGCTCCCTGACGTGGGAGCAAAATGCACTTCAGTTACTTTTAAAAAGGGATAAAAAGACAAGGTTAAAAGAATTAAAGCACACATACTTTCAGAGGAAGGGCAAATAGATTCAGTTCACTACAACTAGCAATTCAATTCATTAGGCCTGGGCCAAAGTCAATGGTTCAGAGTCTTGGATAGGATAGCACAGTTTTGGTAGTACACGGTTAAGTCTTTGCCACGGTTTTTAGAAGTAGTTGGTCAGACGAAAAGTTATATATCGGCTTAGGGAAGGGCGAGCCTTCAAAGTTGGGAACGTTTCACAAACTTTCACTGCAGCAGAAAGGAGTTCTTGATTGCACTTGCACAGTACCTTTTAAACGAAGAAGAGCTGAAGCTGAGGCAGTTGTTACTGGCAGTTCCTGCAGATCTCGTTGTTCCTGAGCTTTCGTCGTGGGTAAGAAGAAGGAGGACGTTGTGAGGTTTCTGCACTGCCCAGGGAAGAGGCCACAAGCTATGCAAAACATCGGTTTAAGTGTGAGTGCCTTAAAGACCACAAACGGGTATCCTTCTCAATGGCTATCCGGTTTTCAACAGCACTCTGAAGAAAATTCGACCAGTATAGAGACTGTGTCAAGGTGACTTGTGAGTTGGTTGTTCCCACCAAACTCAAGGGAAGAAGTTAACCTTGAAGGGCTTCTCTGTTGATGGACTTTCAGGCAATTTGGACCTGCAGCAGGGCTTCACCAGTGGACCAGGAGTTGCAGCAGTCGTCTTCCTTCAGCTCGTCTTCGGTTCTCTCGTTCCAGTGGCCGACTCTGCTTTCCAAGTCCCAGAGGCCTGCTTTTAAACAGTTTTCCCCCGTTCATTCCAGCCTAGCTGTCACTCACCCAGGAGGGTGGCCATGCTTGCCAGACAGCCAGCCAGCCAATCATACCAGAGTGCATTCAGGTCTCCTAGGAGACTAAGCATAAGGATTTTCGGGCACTACCCTCACATCCTGTCCACCCCAGACACTCAGGTGCCAGAGGCGGGCTTCAGCACTGAAGCCCGCCAAAGGCCAACAAACAAAGGGACCAAACCTGGTTTGGCGAGCAGAGTTAAACACAAGAAGGACCTCATGGTAAAAACCACTGCCACCAGCCATTTCAAGACGGATAGGGTAACATTTGACTGTTACATGAGTGTTTAGACTCAGGAGATGCTAGGCAACCCCGCCAGCACTCTATAGGAAGATAATTGTGTGCTGGGTCTGTAAATTTAAAAAGACTAGTAAAGTCAATGTTACTTTACATGCTCTGGGAGACAGTAGTCAGTCCCAGAGAAGGTATTTAACCCTCGGGAAGTCTGAAAGACATCCCTGTGCCACTGCACTGATGGTGCTGTGTGACACACAAGAAAAAATGATGCCTATGTAGTTGTTTTAAAACTCCATATCCAAGGAACACAACAGTAAAACACACATCAAAATACAAGAAGGAGTGGGAAGAAAGGCTCACACTCTTTCCGGGTAAAAATTAAAATCCTAGAAATCCAGCAAAGTTGCTGGGGGTCTCAAAAGTTAAGGGAAATTATCACATTCTTGAGAATTCTCCCTAACAGCGCTGTTTAACATTAGTATTGTGTTGGTTCCTGCTGCATTCACATATAAACATTGTGTCATATTTGCATTACACACGACCCTGCTTCCTGCTGTGCTCATGGATAGCCATTGTGCAATACCTAATTCGGGTAATTTGACCCATTCTACTCTGGGATAGCCACTGTCTGGTGTTTTACACCCAGTTATGCTTAGGGATAGCCTATTGTGTTTCTCTGCTCTCTGAACTGCCGTGGCCCCAGTAGGACCTCACCACTTCTCTACCCAGCACCGCTAGTAGATGCAATTTCAGGACAATGTATGCTTGAATCTAAGTGTAACTTCAGGACAAGGCACGCTTTGAGTATGGGTGCATAGTCAGCACAATGTATGCTTTAAATCTGGTTGACTTTCCAGAATGTTGTATGCCCTGAATCTCTCTGTTTTCACAGGACAGTGTATACTTTGAACCTGGGTGCATTTTCACAACAGTGTATGGTTTGATTCCGGAAGCATTTACCGGACCATGCATGCTTTTCAATCTAGGCACACTTTCCAAATACAGTATATGTTTTGAAACTATGTATGCTCGTAAATCCACTAACAACTTACAAATATTCTTCTTACTCTCCCTGAAACGCAGAACTTAATACAGCATACCTCTAATGAAACAACATACTAGACCTTCACAAACCAATTCAAAATGCATACTTTTAGCAAGAAACCAAACAAACCACAAAATACACACACACCAACACTCACCACAAGACAACTACACCAAAGACCGCAAACTGGCACACATTGATGCGTCTCTTAGAACTGAAGATACCAACAACACATCAAAGGTCTTGCACTTTTCCCACTTCATCCCACTAACAATTCCCCCAGCCCTCTTTCCATTTCAGATCCACCAGAGTGCCAAGAGATCACACAAGTGGCAGGAGTGCACAGTACAAGACCCATCAACATTAGCATTGTGTTCTGGTCTGAGGAAGCCCTTTAATAATGCAGAACTGAAACAACTGCTATTGCAAGAGCCAGAGGGTGAACACCAAACTATGGAATAGAAATATAGGCAGGTGCTACCCTTGATTTGTACTGAGGGTTATGCTGTTTCCAATTATTAGTGAACATAAACATTGGAGTGCATACCCACCAGATTTGAAACTGGGTTTAACATCCTCTCATTAGGATATGGGATGAGAGATGCTGTGAAAGGGCAGATTCTTGGGTGCATACATGTGGATTTATTTGATTCAATTGATGCCGACCGGCAATGGGTTTGGAGCTTTGATACCCCCTCACCCTCTTTCACAATCTCTATTTATATTGGTGGCAGAGACATTTCTATACAGAGACTTTCAGGAACTACAAGACATCCAAGGGAAGAAATACCTTCTCTTGGCTTAGTTTAGGCTGGTTAAACTAGTGGTAGGGTCAAGCAGATTTAGGTTTGAACCAAGGACATGTTTACTTTGGCATTCCCTGACTACAGACAAACACCTTTTCATTTCTCTAGATAGGGTGATCCCTTTAGCACTAGGGAAAGTTAGGCCTTTTCATATAATGAGTCAGACTCTTTTTTTGACCCGGCCAAAAGGGTCAGACTTTTTAAGAATTCACATGCATGCAAAGCAATAATAAAAGAGCATTATCATGCATGCTCTTCAATGTCTGACAATGCATAAGCATGCAGGCCAAGCAAAGTATTTTGCACCAGTGTCCCAGTCTTGTGAATGTTTTTTTCGACCAGCTCACCATTTAAATGTTCATCTTGTTTGTGCCTTCCTTGTGCAAATGTCTCTATGCTCCATCTTGGGATTCTCTGTTTTGTTCTCCACTGTCTTGGTCCACCTAGTGAATATCTGTCGCTGAGAAGTCTGCCACACGTTCTAATGGTCATCTTCCTTTAATCTAATCAGAGGCATTGTGGAGTAACTCTCTCTAAGCGGTCTGCCACACACTGCTAATGATTTGCCTACTTTCTTACAATCTGGCATGGGGCAGGTGCTCACTGTAAGTGGTCTGCCACTTTGTGCTAATTGTTTCCTTCCTTCTTTCCTTCTCAGTAAATCACAAAGAACTAGTAGTTCTAATTTTTCTTTCTTAGAATTGGAGTTATGCCTGTTGTATGTGGTCAGCCACACCATGTTAATGTTAATACCAAGGTTCAAAAGTGGGGCTAAAGGAATTCACAAAGTAGCTAAGGGAACCATAGTTCCATAATTATGGCACAGAGGAGAAAGACCTTTGCGATGGGGTGACCAGACTTTAGAACGTGTGGATGGGGAAAACATTCCGATGGACACCAGTTTCAAACAAAGATTGATTGCCTTGATAACTGGAGAATGTGTAGACTTGATTTTTAAGTCTGCCCTCCCCACTTGACACAACTCTGACTTTAGCCAAATCTCTATCTATTATCCTGCAATGCCTTTTATGCCACAATTGATTTTCCTCTGCAACAGGAACTATTCTTCCAGTAAGCTCTATGTAATGAATCTGAACACTTCATTATCTGAAGATGAAATTTCTAGTTATCTTTTTATATACATAGTTAATATTACCATTTTATTTTGTTAACCCAGTATGGTAATCAGTGGGCTGACCTAGAAGCTAAGACGCTAATTGCATCAGAGAATTGCCCATGCCTGTGTTTCTATGTCTCTAAGGTAGGGTAAAGAACACATACAATATGCACCACCACAATTCTAGGAAACCACAATCTGTACAACTACTTGCCCACAGACATTGTCATTGGCATTGCTCTGTTTTGTACCCATAGAACATATTGTAAGTTGTTTCTGTTTGAGTTCAATATTCCAGCTTCAATTATAGAATTTGAAATAATGCTGTATACTGTGAATTGTTGTGATTTTGATGCAACCTCAGGGATGTGAGCTGGTGCTCTGCATTGAAGCAGGGTTGATGTTTAAACCAAAACATTGCTAGTATTGGAAATGTTTATGCTGGGCTAGGCCCTCACGTTGCCCGCACGCCACCTGACTCGACAGACACCACCTGTCCTTCTCCACCACCCCAAACTATACACCCCCCTCTGTGTATCTGCTCTGTGCTGAGCCCTGAAAAGTGCTCTGTTGTGAATCTGTACTGCTGTATACCTCTGTAAAGCACTTTGTTGCTTCTCAAAGCTTGGTATGCACTCAATAAATACCATAGTAATCATAATAATTATAATAATTCTGGGCATGTCCAAATATAGGACCTTGTATTTCAGAATGCTTTATAGTGGGTTTCTCATATAGTGTGCATTAGCTTAAAATATACTTCTCTTCCACAGTTGCTATACTGTAGGATATTGTATATGACTTCATCAGTGCTTTTGTGATTGAATGTTTCTCTGGCAGTGGCCACAAGAGACCTAATGTTCAGCATGCAACAGGTGTCTTTACTTTTTCAACACACTAACCCATTGGATTTACATGGCTGTAACCATTCTATTTAGATGTTGTTGACACTAATTTGCATTGTGAAAATTAATGTGTGTACTCTGGCACACTGAGGAAATGGATAACATTTGAACGACTGGTGAGAGGAGATAAAAATAAGACAAATGTAGAGCATCAAACTGGAGGACGAAACAATGAGCCATAAACAATGTAGGTGAATGGGGGTGCAGTGTAGCAAGAGACTACATTTCTAGAGAAAATTAGTGGTTACAACAGAGTATGTATATATGTTTATGGATCTCCTTATGTGAAACTGCAATGCAATCTTGGCAATTGGCAGTCAATCACAGAGCACAGTGGCTTTTAATATTAGTATATTTCTTTTTTTTATATGGGCAGCGACTGATGCACATTCATACCGGTATCATTGACCTTTATATGACTTCTTGAGTTACTAAGAGGAGGGAAGAACAGCTACTGCAGTAGATTTCGGGTCTGTACTTATTAGGTTTTAGTAGGAAACCCCAGATACACAACATTCAGAACATTGTGTTTAATAAACATTGAGCATTATTTAAGCAATATGATCCATACTCAGGTAATATTGCTATTACTACCCTAGCATATTGTACCGAGGTACTAATAGTGTTTAAGTTTTGAAACATTTTGCAACTTAAACAAAAACTAAAAACGATGGCCACCATTGATCAGGCAGAAGGGAACTACTGTACCTTTCCTCCTCGAAATCTTGGATCGCATGGCGTATTCCCAAGTATAACTCGTTCTTGAACACCACCACCTTCTTGGATTGAGACAATCGAGCTTCCGTTCCAAATGTAGCACAGAAACAGCTTTGCTAGACCTAAAAATTGAATAAGACAACATCTGAGATTTGGGCAACCTGCCATTCTCCTCCTTCTCAACCTCCGAGCAGCATCTGAAAGTAAAGAGCATTTACTTGTGTCTAGGAACAAAGAGTGTTCGCCTTTCACATGTCTGTGATGTGAATGTGGGAAAGCTGGGACATTCAGGTACCCAGAGGCTGTCACCTCCCCTCTATGACACAGCGTCTCTCATTGATGCCTATCTCCCCTTTCCTCTACACCACAATCAGGAGGAGCTGGGCCACTTTTCTTTAAAAGATATCTCGTCTGTCGATGGAGAGTTGGACTGTGTGTCATATTACAATGATATTGTAACCATATTTTTCTTAGTGTACTGAGGGATACTGCCTTAGGATGCCACTTCTGGCGATGTCATGTGGGGGTGGGGTCGAATGACATCACTTCCTGTGATTTCACTGGGGGCGGGGTCAAATGAAATCACTTCCGCAGCCTCTGGCCTTTTGGTGAAATGATGTCCCTGAGTGGCAGTTAAGGGAAAATCAAGTTGCTTACCTTTTAGGATAGCTGGTTGTTTATCTTACAAATGCATTCCTATCCAGTGGCCTCTTCACCTCGTTGGGTCACTATCTACAGTCTCTTTGGTCTCTGGAAAATAGTGTGGGGAGGAAGATAGAAGGGAATGGTACCTGAATGAGGGGCATTGCAGGATATAGGTGGTTATATCTCATTGGATTCAAATGGATTAGTAAGGAGCGCGGGGTGGCAAGAGAAGGATGTTGTCTAGTAGGCATAGGTGTTAGGTTTGAGGCTGAGGTGCTGTATAGTGGTGATGGGTGGAGACATTAGGGATTGGGATTGTGCTGTAAATTGTTATAGGGTAGGGTAATGAATGGCAAGAGGAGTTGTAGAGAGAAGGTGATGTAGGGATGAATGATGGGAGAGAGTGGGGAGAAGAATGAGAAAGATTAGGAATCACTTAAAACAATTTGAAAACCTGGACCCTTGTTACTTTGTTAATATAACTTATTATCAGTGTGACCTGTTAAGGAGGAGCTCTGCAGTGAGGCAGAGGCATAGACAGATAGGGCCTGAGTGGGCAAGGCCCATCCCAAATCTGTAAATGCCCACTCAGCAGTGCTGGGAGGGGATTTACAGATGTTAATGTCACTGCGGTGGGCCAAACTACATTAGCTTCAGGCCCTACTTGTTAGACAATCCTGGCTTCGCCTCTGCAGTGAGGATAGTGTGGCAACTGGTGTCAGTGCTGTAACCAGCAAATCTCACTATACCACAAGCACCCGTGCCATCATCTGCTGGAATAAATATACTGCAGAGTCAGGGCTTGCACCATTCAGGATAATATTGGGTTTTGGATGGAGTAATCTTCTGTAATGTCAGCAGAATGCATTGGCATGTGTTTTTACATTCCAGTACTATGTCTGCTGTCACTTGTGGTGTGTACCATATGAATGTCAGATAACACATTGGTGATGTAAGACCAAAGTCTCTATGTAACCCTGAGGTGTGGCATTCCCTTGTGCAATCACGTTAAACCTGAACAAATAATCCAAGGCCAAAAACAGTTTCCTGAATTAGGAGTAACAGTTGTTCCCACTTCATAGAGGAATGCTATCTTGTAATTATCTATAATATACACACATCATGGGATCACACAACACAGTGAACAGTCCAAACATTATAATTTTAGTGAAGGAGATCCACTTTTTCTACTAAGAGGCCTGGATGAACTTCTCTAAAAGTGCTCAAGGTAGCAGATGGATCTGTCAAAGAAGAATCATCCCTACTGTGAAAACCAAATGGTTTTTGGGTGCTGACGAAACCCCGATTAATTCACAGAGGGCTTTCAGTTCTCGCGCAGTGATTCAATGTTCAATCTTGAGTGATGGCTCTCGTGGCACATAATGGGTTTATTTTTTATGTTCATCTACCCAATCAGTGCCCTCTCAGGTTATTTGTCATGTTACTCTGTGTTCATGTAGATAATCAGAATTGACACCTCTCCCAAAGGAAGTGTGTTCCCCTATTTAATGTCCAGATCTCTACCGTTACCTTTGTGGGGTTTTCTATGCTTTGAAATAAGGTTTCACGCAAGGCAGGTTAATAAGAGGAGGATGGTTAGTGCATGTTAGAGCATTTGGGAATTATTTGAGGAGTCTGGGTGAGTGATAGCTGTTCGTTTTTTGGTCCATTGTCTAGATTATTTTTGTTTAGTGCGTTTTTGTTCCCCTTTGCCTAAGCGTTGGTTCAGTGTATGTAGTTCTCTACTGTGAGAGAACTATATGCAGCTCACATAAAAGTGTACACTAATCTGTTCGAAAACGGAATGAAGGTTAAGGATAGGACCTGAAGAAGCTCCAATGAGTGAAACACCTGTAGGCCTAATGGAATATGTCATATTTAAAACTCTGACTGTATAACTTAAAAGGGAATAAATCATTCTCAAATATTACTTGTTGATAAAGGAATCTATATTACATGGACACAGGGGAAACAAGTCATTCCCCTACAATTATCTGCATGATATGATAGTTTGATATGATAGTTTATTCACATAACGCCAATACACAATGTGTTTCAAAGTACTTCACAGCAAGGGAGGGAACAAGGGAAACGACAAAAACATTCTTACATGTCGTGAACAAAAAGAATGTGAAATTAACTATCATACTCGGCCTGGCAACATTTCCGATAGTGCAAGTGCTAAGACACAGATAGGAAGGAAATGAAAACAGACAGGTGACTACCGTACTAGGCCTGACGACATTTCTGGTAGAGCCGGAGAATTGCAAGAGGTGAGGGAGGGAGAGGGGTGGAGAAAGGAGGGAGAGGAACAAAACAAGTAACTATCGTACTAGGCCTAACAACATTTCAGAGAGTGGTGGAAGGGGAGGGGAGGAAAAACAAGTAATGGGGGGAGAAAAAACATTTGTTACTATCATACTAAGTACAGGAACTGTTTTGATAGAGTAAGTGCAAAGACAAATGTAAGGGAGGGGGAGGAGACAGGGAGAAGGGAGGATGGAGAGGAGGAGAGAACATAGAATAAAACAGTGAAAAAGAGCAGAGAAGCAGAGGGAGAGCGAATAAAGTTGCAGACATCAGTAAAACACATAGGCCCTCATTACGACCCTGGCGGAAATCGCGGTGCTAAATGCACCGCGGAGCACGGCGGAAAGCTGCCGATAGCGCCATGGAGGTTGGCGGATTTTCCGCCCCATGCCGACCTTGGCGGGGCGGTAAATCCCCATTCCCCATTTTACCCTTCCCCATTCCCATTTTTGCCCCATAGGGTATAATGGGAGTGGGGAAGGCGTTAATTGCGCCACCGCAAAATACGGTGGCGTAATTAACATCAAGGTCCCGTAGCGCCATGGATTTCTCCGCCCGGAAAAACCAGGCGGAAAACGTTCCATGGCGCTACGGGAACTCGTAGTAGGGCGGACGGGTCCGCCGCGAATAACGCTGGCGTAAACCCACTCCGCCAGGGTCGTAATGAGGGCCATAATGTTGCAGGAATTCACAGTGACGATGGGCATAGCATGATTTATGGCCAACCTGGGTACGAGATCCAGGAGAGGTCCAGCTTGAGAGTTGAAGGGGTGAAGCACCAAGAGTCAATGTGTCCAAAAGTAAAATCCAAGTGTTGGCACCAGGTTGTTGATGGTAAACCCTTAGTGAATCAAGACAACTCCTATAATGAGTGGGGAGAGGGGGAGGTGAGAGAAGAGATCAGAGAAAGCAGCAGGGGGGCATCAGAGGGGCCAAAAATGGGTATGGGGGTACACAGAGGCATCAAGAGGGACCAGAGGGGGGAGGGGGCACAAAGAGGCATCAAGGGGGACCAGAGGGGAGTGGGGGTCACAAAGAGATATCACACGGGACCAGAGGGGGGTGGCGGGCACAAATCAACAACACAGGGGACCATAAGGGGGTGGGGGGCACAAAGAGACATCACAGGGAATCAGGGGGAGTTGGGGGGGAACAGGAGACACCTTGGGGGACCAGAGGGGGGTGGGGGCACAAGAGACTTCATGAGGGACCAGAGGTGGGTAGGGGCACAAGAGACATAACAGGGGACTAAATGGGGTGGAGGACACAAAGATACATCACGGATGACCATAGGGGGTGGGGGTCACAAAGAGATATCCCCGGGGACCAGAGGGTTGTGGGGGGCACAAAGGGACATCACGGGGGACCAAAAGGGGTGGAGGCACAAAGAGACATCACAGGCGACCAGAGGGGTTGGGGGCAAAAAGAGACATCACAGGGGACCAGAGGGGGATGGGAGGGGGGACATGCTGAGACTGGGCACAGACAGGGGCCTTACATACAGGCCTTTTATGCGGGCTGGCATTCGCATGCCAGCTTGCCTGATTTGTCCATAAGAGTCTTGATTGGACCAATTGCAATGCAAGGCAAACATGCACTGAGGATAAAAGGCAAGCGGGCATGTTGGGAGGGCCTGCTTGGGGGGCATAAAGTTATGGAACCAAGCACAAAATGCCACAAAACATGATGCAAATGTCGCTGTAGAGCAGTAGGAGCAGTCGAAATTCAAATATCATCATTTCAGGACACGATTGCTGCAGAAATGCAAATAATATGGAGCGCCATGTGCGCATCGAGTGATGGCCCACAATCAGCCCTTAGGGCTTACTTTTCATCTGGTGGCATGGTGGAGATGTCCAAAGCCTCCAGGTCCTAGAGTGGAGACAATCCACAGACAAGAGAAGGAAGAAGAGAGGGGGAAGGCAGGCACCAGGAGCTTACAGCACAAGCCTTGTAGGTGGGCCGGCATTCACCTACTGGCTTGCCTGATTGGTCCAGAAGAGTCTTGATTGGACCAATCACAATGAGCAGGTGAGGGGCAAGGCAAACAGTCACTGAGGACAAAAGGCAAGTGGCCATGTTGGAAGAGCCTGCTTGGGGGGCATAGATTTATGGAACCAAGCACAAAATGCCACAAAACATAATGCAAATGTCGATGTAAAACATAGGAGCAGTCGAAATGCAAATATCATCATTTCAGGACACGATTGCGGCAGAAATAGAGATAATGTGGAGTAACATGTGCACATCGAATGCTGGCTCATATTTAGCCCTTAGGGCTTACCTTTCATCTGATGGCAGGGTGGAGATGTCCAAGGACTCCAGGCCCCGGAGTGGAGCTCATCCGCAGACAAGAGAAGGGAGAAGGGGAACCTGATGTCTTCCAACACCTACCTGCATACTACTTGATGTCTATTAATACTTACCTTCATGGTACACATCCCTTGCTAGCACTAACCTGCATGTAGCCAATGCCTGCTCAAACTTACCTGCACAACACCTGGCTCTTGCCAATGCATATACCTAAGTATGATTCCTGTGCTTTCCGACAAACTGACAGAGCGCCTTCCTTTAGCACCACGGGAGGATAATGGAAAGAACAGGAACATTTAACTGTGAAAAGCAGGTACAGGGCTTGGGGTGATGACACCAAAAGATTTGTGAATATTTTGAAAGAATTAAGAGAAAACAGCATCAAAACCAGAAACCTAGAAAGGACAAAATCAGACAAAAGAGACATTTCAGATTAACAGTAAACCATTTCGAGCAGAAGTCGAAATCAACCAGTATATGTCAATGGATGCAGGGAAGTAACTGGCACATTCAGTTTCAAGGCAACCGTGACTCCGTACTCCTATAACATATCAAGAACAATACATCAAGGGCTGCTAGAAGGGTATGTGGTAGGCTTCGGTTGGGGACAAGGGCTATGAATGCTGATACTGAATATTGTCCTATCTTATAGGTGGGGTAGATGCAACCATGGGTGAGCAGACTAAATCTCACGAGAGATACACCGGGGAACTTAGCTGGCAAACAACCCTTCCCCTCTATCTCCAGGATCCCTCGTGGGCACTTTCACGCAGACACCTGGTATCTGTGGTTGATTGACTGGAGCAGCCACAATGACCCCACAAGACCATTCAAAATAGGTGAGTGTTACACTGAGAACAATCTGAGGATCTTAAGTGGTTGGTGTGCCTATTAGGAGAAGATGAAAACGTACAACAAGTCTGTCTATTAGGAGAAGATGAAAACGTACAAGTGTTTATCCAGATCTGAAAGAAAATACTTGCACTTCAGTCAGCACAACAGAATGTGTAAAACAACACATTGAAAGTCCTATCAGTCACTAGTATAGGTATCATCTGAGCTGATATGTTGGCTATAGGTGAATGTTGTTCCATAGTGTTTCGAAATAAAATGACTGTTGGTATCAATACATGTCAATTGTTCAGAATGTGGCTCAGCAAGCCTTCTCGTGTGGTAAGAGCCAATGCGTTGGCTGCACTAAATCTCTCAGTCTGCACTTTGGTGAGGAGCAGCTTAGTGTTTTTGACCTGTCTATATTTAAGAATCATGATTCAACAAGGAGGGTCTTCTTTCCTCGAGACGTGGGTAAAAGCAACCACTTGTTCTTTGACGTGTTAATAACACAAAGGAAGCAAGCAAGTAAGTCTAACTGCCTATGGATAACCACAACATTAATAGCAGGTGGCTCAACAACTGCGGTATTACAAGGGAAGGCTCACCAACTGTGCCATAATTGCATCAAATGCCATTACATGGGCTTCATCATGTCAGGTTGAGCTCAAGAGTGTGCACCAGAGGGAGGATCTCACTCAGAAGTATGTTGTGATTGCTAAACTGCATGGCCACATTGTTGCAGCATGGAACAGACATTAAGCAGCATATGTTAGTGACATGGTAAGAACATATGTCTCTTCTAAAGCTCTGCTGCGAATGCTGCAGCAATCTGTAACAATAGTGCACAGTAGAGTTCTGATGGGCAGTCACCGAGGTTTTCAGGCTGTGCAGTAGCAAATTGTGGTACATTTGCACGGTATCCCTACAAAATATCCCCACCAAAAATATTGCCGTACATATGGCCGTTTGTCTCGCCATAGGCGATATTTTTGGGGGGATCATTTGTGGGAGCGAGGGTTGCAGGGGTGTCACAAATCCCAGCAGAAATGTGAGCTACTCTTCTAAACCAGAGGTACATGTATTTATTTTGTATTCTTGTAATTAGAATAAAGTAGCCTTAAAAATACTTTTTATACATAGTGTTGCTAACATACAAATCGTTACAGTAAATGATCATTCAAGCATAGCAGTGTAAATCATTCAGCAAAACAATACACACAGAAAATAAAGACTATAATATCCCATCCAACTCCCAACTATATAGGACCACTCACAGGAAGTGTTGTTATGTAAAGCCAAGGTTTATTAGTGTGGTTTATAAATGATATGTAATTGCCCCTCAAATGTTCTGCCCATAATAACTTAAGTGTAGCCATTGTCAAGTTCCTGCAAAAATGAGCGCCTTAGTTGTTAGTGCTCTCACAGCCTTACAAGAGCACAAGAAATGCTTTGCTGTGTCCACTGCCTATGTTCTACACAATATTCAGGTGTGTTCCCGTTGTTCTATCGAGGGGCAACCTCCCATTACATCGAGAATTGTCTTAAATAATGACATTTGTGATCGTGATTGGGGGTTAGGAGTAAGTATAATATCCCGGCTGCTTGACTTAGTGGCTTGTTGAATCCAGTTCTGTTCCTTATCTAGAGAAAGGACAGCTTTCTTTGTGTGATTACTGAAACTATCCCCAATATTCGCCTTGGGATTAAGGCCTAGGACATGGCACCACCTACTCTTTCATTCAATGTATCTATACATGTGGATTATTTTAGAGGTTTTTTCATTTTAGCAGTTTATTGGCTCATTTCCCATAGTATGTTAGTTGTCGTATTCATTCATGAAATTTTAATGAGCAAACACCAGTCTCTCCAAGAATAAATTCCACACGGAGATTGGGAGGGAGGTTCGAGATAGCTCTTAAACAATATTTTACCGTTTTTTTTAGATTGTTTTCTCTCTTACCACCTGTAAGGATATTTGGCGTGTTACAGCACAGAGTACAGCACTACTGAACAGGTAGCAATTTTTTTTATGCAGCACCACCACAAGGGTGCGGTGCATTGCTATATGTGTTACCAGATTAACAAGGAAAGACAGGCTATTCAGTCAAAAACGATTTTAACATATAAGATGCAAATCTGTTTTTACAGTTAAAAGCACACGTGCACATTCAAAAATGCACACTATTTTTCACCTGAAATGCCTATGGTGCAAGAGACACATTTGAAAATTAATAACTAACATTACTCATAACTAACATGACTAATGAAACTGAAGTTAACATAATCCACTAATAAAAATGTGTCTCCACTGCAGAAATAGGCCTACTCTGAAAGTGAACTTTTAAACGCACATTCATTTTTTTTTCTTTTCGTTTTCTCTGCTGCTCTGTCCACATAACTACAGGAAGCAAAAGGACTCGAAAGAACAGGAAATCAGTTGGTTACAAAGTATTACTATAAAAATGAGCCATTGTGTAGAGAGGGAGGAGATGGCATGATTGAAGCAGCGTCATAGGAAGTATCATGCTAGAGGCAGTGATTAGGGTTTTGCTGGGGGGAGTTTGAGGAGAGAGACGGGAGAGTGGAGATTTGAAGAGCTGGGAGAAGGACCTATTTTTTCCTGGTTGGAGCATTTCTGCTGAAAAAGCTGAGAGTTCCAGGCAATGACCCCGGTTTGAGAATGAAAGGCGCTCCTTTTCACTGGGGTTAATCTTCAAGGGAGCCACATTCAGAAAGAGAACAGCTGAAGAAAACTCGGGCTGAACAGATAAGGTAATTACATAAGTGTGGGAGCTGAGTGTGTACGAGAATATTCAGTCAGTGTAGGAAAGGAGATTCCGGTGCCTTAATCACATGTTAATGTTGCAAATCGAGTTCTTTGCTCCGCCACTCTCTTTTCAGTGTATCACAGACAATGCTGTTACTGTGCTATTTTATTTATTTCTGTAAAGAGTGAGATCGTGTTTAAATGCAACTTTTATAATACAGAAAAATATTTGAAAGCAGACGGGTGGTGTGTCTTATATTTACCAATACAGTGCTGATGATGAGGGGAGATTTTTAAACAATGCAATTGTCATTTTAAGACAGATGTGTGCATGATCATATTCAGTATGGACAGTTGAGAGTGATTGTTTGTAGCATAGCTCGTTGGAGGTACATGAGCCAACGGGAAGAGGGACTCTCTGAACATAGTTCCCTACCGTATATAAGGCAGTGGAAATTACCACAAAATTACCACATATAGCTCTCTGTCGTAAATAAGTCAGTGAGATCGCCCATGGTGGCACACTAACACTAACACTAACACTGAAAATGTGGTATTCCTGAAATGTAGGTCTGAGGTCTCTCTAGTGATTACACGAAAAATCTAAGCAAAGATAAGGGATTCTGGACATTGGGGCCACAAATAAAACAAGGGAATTATGCTCACCAAAATACCACCAACCACGCATACCAACCACGCATACCAAATATGCATGTCTGGGTGCTGAAATAATGCATGTCCACTGTATTATTGTTGTACATGGCCCAATCTGAATACAAGGAGTGATTGTTGCTAAGTTATTTTTTCGGCGGTAATAAAATACCGTCAGGCCCCAAATCTCCACAAAATACCCTACACACCCCAGGCTTCAACCCCAATCATCATTTTGGATATGATTTTCATCTTATATGTGTCAGTTAGAGATGACAGGGAGTATCCAACATTCTGCTTGGCAAAAGATTTATAGTCCCAATTTTTGGGCGCGCTGCAACCCCGATTGTATCCAATTGTGCATACCAGTTAAGATGAAAGGTCGGTGATTACTCCTAAATAATATTGACTCTATCCGCTGATCCATCACCTCCCACAACATAACTATGTATCTCATGTCTAGTGCTCGTTAGAAAAGTCACTACCTTAGTTTTTGGGATGTTAATCACTAACTCCATGGCTTTGGCAAACTCAGATAAACAATTTAGCAAGGCTTGAAGATCCCTCTGGATCAGATCCAACAGCAACAAGGCATCGCATAGGCTAGCCATGAGATGTTATTAGTACCAGGTTTTGGTGTTTGGGAGTCTGAATTGGTAAGGTTTGCAGTGAGATCAGTTGAATAATAGTTCATCCAAATATAACCTTGTTCCAAATCACTCAATGTAGGGAAGTCAGGGTATAACGTTCCCTTCAGGTCTAGTCTCACTTTAACCATTGCATTAAGGTGTGAAGTAATATGCATTTTTAAGGTCTGTGCAGTATTTTGTTGGGATACTGATCCCAGCTGAAATGGGTGCTAATCTTCTCAGCAACCGCAACAGTTTTTTTAAGAGGCTCACAATTTCTGATAATGCATGTGACCACAAAGAGAAGGACATGAGAAAAGAAGGAAATGTGTATTTTATTGCAACTATTTAAGGCAGCAAGCGATGTTATTTCCATTGTCTGCTGCAACAAAGCTTAAATGTAAATTACAAGTCCTTAGCCACAGTGCTTCTGCCTTCTATCAGATGTTAACTCCCCTGTTGCTTCTGCCCAAAACCCCTACATGCACAACATGTCTGGGGCTGAACTGCATACACCCACTTCCCACATGAATTACCCATTACTCTGGGACACATCCTGGCTGATAGAGGAAAATAATCCACCCAGTGTTCTTTGAAAACCATGTGGTAAATGCTCTAACCAGTGAACATTTTGGAGCACAAGTGGCTGTACTACCCAACCCATTGCAGCCATAAATGCATTGTGTAATACTGGTACTACAAGAGAAAAAAACATCAGCAGGGAACTTCTCAGTGGTCACTCACTGACAGTGGCACCAGAATCCAGCATTTTTCAACAAAATAGTACGGGAAGAAATCTATTGCCAACATTATAAACAGGTTAGAATTAAGTAGACACATTGCCATGGGAATTGTGATATTCTTGGACATGCTCAAATGCCTCCATAACACTGCCGTGGTGCAATGGGGATGACAGCTCTGTTCCACAGAGGTACTGGGAGTAGAGATTCGTTTCCAACTCCATGTCCAAAGCACTGATGCAGCTGAAGTATTGGTAACTGTGCAGCCTGGTGGAGGTATGTTGGATGTATGCTACTTGTTTGATGATAGATCTGAGGGATGAAGCACAGATCTTTTGACTTCTTTCCATGTCTATGCATTTTTCCGCTGAATATAGGACACCATTGATGTGGTACTTAACTTGGCTCCTGCCTTTCCTAGAAACGCCACTTTCGAGCACTGTCAAACTTTTCAGTTTCATAGTAGTATTCTAGGCAGTCTGCAAGGCAGTGTGTTTTGAGGTACCGAGGTGACGGGTCCCTTTCATCCAGCCCGCTTTCCCTGCTGGGTATACAGAATAATCCATGGTCAGTCTTGTTTTCACTTCCTATCAATGGATTGAGGATATGAGCACTGCACATGTGTGGTGTGCAAGGCAGTGTGTTTCGTTTTTAGTGATTGGAGAATGGAATTTGGGATGAGCGGAGGTCCGTCTCACCCAAACGTACGGTGTACCCTGCATATACCGGAAACACTGCGCACTTATACTCAATAACTTGGATTTAAATAGTTTTCTTACTGACATATCGGGGAGTGTGAGTTACTCAGAGCCCTCTTTCTGTTGGTATAAATAAGGATTGGAGTGCGAGTTATTATTACAGTTAGCTCATGGCCCTCCACCCTATACCACCACGGATCTCTTCCTCACAGTACGAGATCTTAGACATTTATGTGTAGAACTTAAGCACTTTTGACTTTATATACTGATTGTTTTAAGCTGGAAATGACCAAATCCATAATTATGTACAAACTCAGTAATGGAGAATCATTGAATCGAGCTATGCAGGCAGACCAATGCATATCTAATGCAGAGATTTTGGTAGCACTTAACTTACCCCTTCCTCCCTCTCCCAAACCAACACAAAAGTGCTCTGATCTTTCTTCCTGTCCTGTGGTCACGACATCATTAAGCAAGGCTGTAACTGGCTCTTTAGGAACACATTCAAATCGACTTGTGAGTCACCCCACATTGAGAGCCTTAATCACTTCCTTCGTATCATCTGAAGGAAAGGTAAAAACAGAAAGTAATGCGATTCAGGCTCCAGCAAAAGCACAGGTACAGGAGGAATTATGGAACACTGTGCAGGATGAGGTGTCATTAAGTGATTTCAAAGCCTCAGTAGAACATAGTTCTGCTGTCACTCCGCCAGACATTGCTAGTGACCCTTCTTCTGTCACGGATTCTTTTTTTGACTCATCCACAGCATCAGCTCAGCCAAGACGACTTTCCGCCTTCATTCCAGGTCGACCTTGTCGGTGGAACTCTCCCTTGATTCAAACACTAGTTGAGATAAGCCAGGTCCGGTGCTTTTTGGAATCTCTTTTTGAAGGCTTGAAAACAGAGGTCAGATCAAATTCAGCAGTCTTGGAGTCTCTGTTGTTTAAATTTTATATCAAACTACATATTACAGCCACAGATTTTCTCTTTCAGCGTGGGGGTGGGCCTGATTTAACGCCCACAGGTGGCGTTTCTACACTGTCTACTGTCCCATTCAGGTGCGAGAATGCCAGAGAGGAAACAATTCCTGGAATGGTGATTGGAGCTGTATTTGATCTAAGGGGGGAAATATGGGTGGGACATCTGGTGTTGTGAACCTATACAATGTTGACGAAGCTACAAAACAAATTTACTCTGACATACCTCAGAAGAATGTATCATTGGTTGTAATTTCTGACTCGCCATCTGATAATGATGTGCCACACCTAATATCCACTGTGAACATTGATTCTGATGTTGAGGCTACTTGTTCAGTTTCACAAGTTTCGTCCACGCCCATTAATCGAACAACTGTGCATGCTAAGAATAGACAGAATAATGCAGTCTAACAATATACATTTAAGAATAAGCCCACCCAAAAAAAGTAATTATCAAGCTACAAAGCAATTCCTACACTGCTTCTTCAATCAACCTAAGGTGAAGACTGTTCTCTCAAAACCTGCACTCCTTACTATAAAATTACATAAAGATCAATTATAAGTAAAGTCAAATCTTCATTCTAAAGTTGATGGCCTTACCAACGTTGGCTGGAATCTCCTCAGATGACTTACAAAGGGTGGATTTTATTGACTGCTCTAGAGCTGATCGGGCTATAGTTTTCATACAATCAAAGTTTATTTGTGATAGTATTACGAATGAACGAGAGAACTTCAGAATTCTTGGTTTTGATATTTCTGAATACCAATGGTCATGTGATCAAGGGCTTGATTTGTGTGCGGTAGAGGCAGTTCCTAATCCTAGCACAGAAATACAGCTCTTGAAAGATATGATTCAAACCTCAGAGCAAACCAATAATTGGTAATGGTTACTGAAGGCATCCCAACAAAAGTGAATTTTAAACAACTTGGATGTGTTCAGGTCTCACATGTATTTTCTGGAATACCAGGGGCCATATGTTTGTTTGTTTGTTTGTTTGTTCATTTGTTTATTCATTTATAATGCACGCCAGACCCGAGGGCATCAGGGCACAACAATAAAGTATATGCAAGGCTTAGGTTACATATTACATACTTACATGGTTACAGAATATAATACAGATTGGTTACATAGCTACATGGATACAGAGTATAATACCAATTGGACTCTATTCATACAAGTTGATATTAGGTCAAAGAAAATTGCAGGTTACACAGTGAAAAGGATTATATACCTGTCAGCTGTGGGTCAGGTAGATAGTTAACAAAAGAGCAAAACATGGTGGAAATCAGGGCGCATATGTATATACAAGCAGGTGCAGCGGGTTTACATTTGTGTATATCTAGGTATCCACAGACTTTAGCCAGTCTATATAATTAGATATGAATTTAAGCTAGGGCTGTTCTACTCTTATGTGGCGTGCTAGGGAGTTCCAGAGTTGTGGTGCCCTGACAGTGAAGCTGTTACTCCCGGCCTAGGGCAGCTTGTATGTTGGTATGGTGAGGCTGTTAGTATTGATTGATCTCAAGGGTCTATTGGAGATTCTTCTCTGGAATCTGTTGGTGAGATAGCTGGGGGCTGCATTGTTTAGTGCTTTATGAGTAAGGGAGGCCACTTTTAGATACATTTTGTTTTGGGTAGAGAGCCAGTTGTTTTGGCACCTTATCAATGATATGTGAGATCATTTGGACACGCCAAGTGCTGCACGTAAGGCATTGTTTTGAAGGATTTGAATTCTATGGATGGTACCTTTATTGGCGCTGATGTACAGGGCATTGTGTACACCTTGATGAGGTTGCCATCAATTATGAACGAGGAGTAGTCCTGGTTTCATTTCTTGAGGTTGGGGTGGGTGCCTAGGATGTTTGGTTTTATCATCATTCAGTCATGGACCATGAGTTGCCATCCATGCCTGGATGATGAGATACACCTTATTTACCAAGGTCAAATCTTTGTTGTAATCCCCAGAAAGTGGCAAGAGAATCTGTGTATTATCCACATAGTTAGTGTAGGTGATATTCAGAAGGTCCATTTCATCAAAAAGGGGCTTAGTAAATATGCTGTATAAGGTAGGGGAACACAGGAGCCCTGCGGGAGGGCGCAGGTGATGGGGATCGGGTCTGCTGCTGCTGACGGTGAGAAAACCCTCATGGTCCTCTCGCTTAGGAAATACTCTATCCATGTTATGGCTTCTTTGGAAAAGTAGGCGGCCGAGTCTAACTGGCTGCAGAGGACTTTATGGTCTACAAGGTCGATAGCAGCGGAGAGGTCTAGCAGTAGAAGGAGGGCTGGCATCCCCTTATCTCGTAGCTCATCAATTTGTGCCTTCAAGATGATGAGGGTAGTCTCAGTTCCATGTTGAGGTCGGAATCCAGATTGTTGCAGTCCTAGGCGCTTGTGGAATCCTAGGAATTGTTTTATTTTATTATAGGTGATCTTGTCCAGGATTTTGAACACGAATGGAACTGTCGTGAAGGGGCAGTAGTTAGTGGGTATGAGTGGATCTAGGGTTTGCTTTTTTATCAAGGGCAGCACCCATGATTGTTTCAGATTGGTAAGTACAGTCCCAGATGCAATTGAGGCATTAATACGTTTATAGACAAATGGGGAAAGATCTCTAGCAGCATCTTTTATGAGCTGGGATGGGCATGGGTCACCCTGGCAGTTAAATGTCTTGAGTGAAAGGATAACTTTCTCTACCTCAAGAATGGTCGTTTTGGTGAACTTGAAACGAGCTATAAGGTCATGATCCTTCAAGGGGAGGTTGATAGTGTTATTTTTGGAATGGGGTGTTTGGTTGAGTGTGGCTTTTTTACTTGCTATTTTCTTTTGAAGGGTAGTTACTTTGTTGGTAAGTGCCTGTTGTATGTCCGAGCACCATGCTTTGTCGTTGTTGCAGATGTCGGGAATAGGGATAGGGGATTCTAATTCCTTGAGGATGGTATACAGTTCCCTCATGCTAGAGTTTGCATTGGATATGTGCTTATTGTAGGAGCTGCACTTGGCTTGGTAGATTTCTTTTTTGTATTTAGACAAGATTTCCATAAGTGTAGTTCTATTGTCTTCAGTAGGGCGTAACCTCCACGAGGTTTCGCATCTCCTCTTTAGAAGTCGAAGATCCTTTAGTTGGGGGGTGAACCATTTGTTTAGGTGGGATTTGGGTTTGCTGGCTCTTAGTTTCATTGGGGCAATATTGTCTAGAGTGTTTAGCATAATATTGTTAAATTTGTCAACAAGTGTTTCTGGGTCTAAGTGATCGGCCAACTGGTTGAGGGTAGGTAGAATGGCAGGGATGACTTTATCCACTGTAATACTCTTTTTTATTCTTGGTTAGGCAAGGCGGGGCAATCAAAGGAGTTATAGGTGATGGTCTTATGGTAGAAAGTTCAAAGGACAGGAGGAAGTGTTCTGTCCAGGGTTGTGGGGAGATGGTGCTGATGTTGGCGGTGCAGTTATAGTCTGCCACCCAGTCAAGAGTTCTCCCTTTGGTATGGGTCGGTGCAGTGATTATTTGCGCCATGACAAGATTAGCTAGGGTGTTGGCGATGGAGGTGGCGTGTTTGTCTAGGGGACCGTTAAAACCCAGGCTGAAGTCCCCAAGGAGAAGTAGTTGAGAAGTGATTTTGAGATTATTTGACACTAGTGAGTTTATATTCTCCTCAAAGGTTCCAATAGGGCCAGGGGGATGGTAAATGTGCATCTCTTCTCAAATGCTGAACTAGGTAGTACGCTTCAGTCATTCACAATTGTTATCCTACAAGAGATATGGTTGCTGGGCATTCCAGCCATGGATGGATATCATGTAACATGTAAACTGGCAAAGCGAGGTACCGCTGGATGACCTTTTGGTGGCCTTTTGATAGGTGTATGTTCTAGCCCCTTGCTATAAAGTCGAACCAACATGGTCATATGGTCTTAGATAATCAACCATTGATTATATTTTTGTTAGCAATTGGTTATACTCATGCTGTACCGTGTTCACAGTGACAACAACTGATTGTAGTGATCATGCAGTGCTGAAAATGGCCTTTAAGATTGAATTGCACTTTGGAAGGGATACTTCAATGTGTCCTAGAGATCTTATTTTGAATAAGGCAGGTAGCAGGATAACGTGGAACTCTGCTAATGTAAATCTTATGAATAGTAATGTGTCCAAATGTATCCAATCCACTCCCGAGGTCTTGAAGAAAAGAATCCTTGCAGCAGAAACATTTGGGATGTTTGTTAAAACTCTTATAGATAATGCAGGTATTCTTGTGGATGGTGGAATATGGGAGAAGGGTAAACTAGAGGGACACCTTCAACATATAATGAAGCATTGGTTATCAGAAGGCAATTTGTGAGGACGGCGGTAAAGTATTATAAATCTCAATCTAATTTACCTTGGGAAGAGGCGCTTCGTTTTATTAAGAAAGTTTGGCAGTTCTATAAAAATTGGACTCAGAATTCCTGTGCCAAAAGATTAGAGGAAGACTCCGAAGCTATGCTGTCCTGCATTGTTAACAAAGATTCCAAAGCATTCTGGAAGCAAGTTAATAGACATGACACTTCACAACCAAGTATGCAAACCAACTCAGTAAATGAAATGGCATGGGTAACTCACTTTTTTAATGTCTTCTCAATTAAGAATCATAAACTATGTACCTTGATGTCAGTTTATGCAAATGCTACTGATTTAAATTCAGGAGAGTTCAGACCAGAAGCACTGCTTTTCACGATTTGGCATCTTAGCTCCTCTCGTGCTCCTGGTCCCAGGGAACTCACTAATTCCTTATTTAAAAGTGATCCTGAATTATGGTTGGAGATTTTATCCTCTTTATTTCAGAATGTTGGGAGTTTGGGGTAAATGTCTGACTCTTGGTCCACAGCATTTGTAATTTCAATCTATAAAAGGGGAAATCATTTGTGCCCCCAATCATCTGATTGCGATCCAAGATGCTGAACATTTTTGGATCAATCCTGCTAACACACCTTGAATCATGGATAGCAGCAATATAGGGACTTCCTTAAATGTACTAGGGATAAAATACCTTCATCAATTGTCTTGGGCTGGGATTTACCAGTCAATTTTTGCTGTGTCGCTTGATCTGGCATCAGCTTTCGATGCAGTTTACTGTAATCAATTATGGTCAAAATTCCAAGCGTGTGGTATACTGTCAGGACTGCTGCAATTGATTGTCAGATTTTATAGTAATACAAAGATGCAGGTTCATCTAAACCCTCAGGGAGGTTTGTCTTGGTCAATACCAACTTTGTGTGGGTTTAGAAAGGGATGTGTTTTGGCGGTCTGTCTGTTTAAACAATACATTTCGGATAAAGATGATTCCCTGCAGTCTTCAGCTTTTGTGTCACCTAAATTGTGCAGTCTAAGGATAACATCTCTGGCTTACGCTGATGATTTCTTGCTTTTTGACTGCACTACATTTGGCCTTCAGTGAATGAATAACTCATTTGTGAATTACATTGAGGATCATTCCCTGAGAGTCAACCCAGGAAAAATTAAGATAATGCAGTTCTCTATAAGGACAACTAAAGGTTCTTTTTTGTGTATTCTGATAAATTCTCATCCTAGTATTGGGAATCAAAAATTGTGGTTCAAGGACCAACCGTTGTTCTCTCGTCCCAGTTGATGAAGATTGATAACAAATTCTGCACATTTTCTATAAACCGGCCATCAGATACTATGAAGCCAAATGTATACCCACACTGCTGTATGGTATTGAAACTTACCCACAAGAGGTAATCAACTATCTTCCATTTTTAGAAGCAATATTCTGGAGAAGAACATTGAGGTTACCAATTCTTACAAGATATGAATTGGAGATTTTTTTCTTTATTTCGTAAGATCCTGTGCCCCACCTTGGATCCCTTTTTCTTGATGTAAACAACATTTTGCAGAATTATAATTGCACTTGGATGATCTTGATTGAGGGAAAATGTCTGGTTACCTTAGAGGAAATTGTAATACCCAATTGAAGATCTGGTGCACACTACTGTGTGGGTAAAACTATCACTGTTTAACTGTGATTGAACAAAAACAATTGATGCCTTAAAATCCTATCCTTCCATGAGCCATTTAAGCACTGACTACAAAAAACAGGGCACTTTAGCCCCCTTTTTAAGTATGTATCCTGGTCAAGAAACAAGAGCTATATTCTTAGGATTTTGTTTGAATTTAATACCAGCAAGACAGATCGTAGCAAAGGTATGGTCAGATCTCAAAAGAAAATGTTATGTTTAGATTCTGTTGTGAAAAAGGCTCTTGCCAAACCTTAAGACACTGCTTGACTGAATGTACATCTTTGTCGTATAACCGTAAACTATATTTTGAGAGATTTTTACAATCAAATCAAATTGCTGACAATGAACAACTTTGGAATATATGTCTAGTGGGGAGAACAACTTTTGCAGTACTGGCAGTGGTATATCGGTTTATTTGTTTATTCATTTATATGGTGCTCCCAACCCTGAGGTATCTGGGCACAGTTACAAGTTACAAAGGTTGCAGGCAATTTACATACATATCTTAGCACAGTTATAGATTACAAAGTTACAGGCATTTGCATCAGAACCTAATTATGTACATCCCAAACAAGTGGTTACATTATGGGTACAAATTTACATCATAGGTCATATGTCAAGGACAGTGGCAGTGGTGAACATCACAGATTGTACATGACTGCATAAAAAGAGCAGACTAATCATAAAGTATTTACACCAATCAAATATACATAGCAGTGGCCTCAGATGAGTAGCTATTGAAGAGTAGGTCACTCTGAGACATCATCGGAGTGGGAAGGTCTATCAGGTGCAATTCAGGTTAAGAAGACAAACTGGTGTGAATGCCAGTTTAGTGATTAAGAGATAGCAGCCATGACTGTGAAACTGGTCCCTCCTGCTTTCCTAAATTTGAATTTCGGGATCCTAAGGCTGCTAGTCTGTGCAGTCTTAACAAGGTGTGTTTGGTGAAATGTGTCCACTAAGTATTTCGGCGCCCTATTGGTGAGGCATTAGTAAGTGAGATTTAAGGATTTAAGCTTTATTCGGAACGCCTGGCATTGGAAATTTGCTGTGTTTTTGAGATGCTTAATGCCGTTCTTAAGGCATTATTTTGGAGGATTTGCAGTTTGGTAATATTGTGTTTACTAGTGCTCATGTAGAGGGCATTGCAATAATCTAGCTTCGACAAGATAAGGGCTAAAGCTAATGTAATGCAACTATCTGTAGACAAGAATGGTTTGCAGGAGTAGATGATTTTACATGTGTTAATAGTAGCATTTGCTGTGGCATTCACCTGTTTATTCAGATTCAGTGCAGAGTCCAGATAAAAACCTAATGTTTTGACTTCCTTTGAGATTTAATTTTTTTGGCCATCAATACTGAAGTATTTGTATAGATTGTTAAGTTTGTTAAGTTTGTTAGTTGACCCAATGAGTAAGAGCTCCATCTTATCGTCATTGAGACAAAGGCTGTGAGTGGTCATCCAAGTTTGTATGATCAGGTAGATGTTGTTAATCAGTGCCATGTCAGTGGTATGGTCTCCAGAGACTGGAATGAGAATCTGGGTGTCATCTGCATAGTTCGTGTAGGAGACACCCAGATTATCAAGGATATCAAATAAAGGCTTTGTGAATATGTTGTACATGGTAGTGGAGACGCATGAGCCTTGGGGGACTCCACAGGTTCCTAGAACTGGGTCTGCTGACGAAGTAGGGGAGAATACTCTCATAGATCTCTTATCTAGAAAAGTATGTATCCATGCAGTGGCTTCTTTAGAGAAGTGGGCAGCAGAGGTGAGATGGTTACATAAAACTTGACGGTCCACCAAAACAAACACGGCGGATAGGTTCAACAGGAGAAGCATGGCTAGTTTTCCTTTGTCGTTCCGTTCGTCCATCAGATATTTTAAATCAATGAGGGCGCATTTCTGTTCCATGTCTCGGTCCAAAACATGATTGCCGGGTGCCAAGTAATTCGTTGGTCTCCAGTTAGATTTGAATCTTTCAGGATTTATAAAATCTTTGGAACTTGCAGAAAATCCCTACCTAACTGTCTAGTAGCCTTGTTGTTGATGGAGATAATCTGTGATGAATGCTTGCACTGATTTGTGGTATGGTATACTCTGATAAATAACCTTCAACACATAATATGGAATGATACAATGAAGACTGAAATGAATTGTTTTAAATGTCTTATTTTAGCTGTATTGTGAGATGAAATGTTTACTATTGTTGTGATCTGATTGTAAATAAAGTCATTTCATAATGTGAATTGTATTAAAGGTTGAATGTCTTTTAACCAATAATAATAAAAAAATAAAAAATAAAATTGTACTATGCTAGAACCACACATGCTGGGTTCATTTGTCATGATTATCCTGACATTGTTGGTGCGGGTTTTGTTTAGGATACTCAGCAATGATGTAATATTCTTTTTGATCTGCAACAGGAGGCCTGTTTCTCATAGAGACTGTTTACAGGTCAGGGCACGCTCTTATTAATATGAAAACATCTGCATCTTTAGTGCTCTTTCCCTCAGTATTGCTTCTTTCCAACAGCAAGGTTGTTCTGACAAGCATTATCATTGTCTTGATCATCATCCATCTCATCGAGATTGCTGTCTGAATCAGTGAATGAGGACTGAAGAGATAGAGACCCAGAATTATCAGTTTTATCCCAAGGTTCTTTTACTCTATCTGTTGTTCTTCCCTTAACTTCATTAGATATGATCAGCACCACTCCCCCTTCTGCCCGTGATATATTCAGAGGAACTGAAAGTGCAATCTCCACTTTGACTCTCAATGTATGTTCATTGTTGTGACTTCTGATGGGGATGTTGAACATGTGGTTAGGCTGTGAATAGGCCCTGCCCACTGCAAGTGACATACTGCAGCAGCCATGTGACAGATTACGTGGCCGAACATAAGGAACTCCTGCTAGGGCATCCACTGCTCTGGGAGTCCTACTGAAAGTGCATCACTATGAGAATGTTTACCCTCCTGTTTAGTCCTGTTTGCAGCTGGAGTGTGAGGAATTTCCATCTGGCAAGGGTGCACTCCCTGGCTTTTTTTAAATTATTTTATTAACAGATAGAATGAGTAGGGAAATTCCATCTTCAAAAAGGGGTAATCTGCTAACCTATTTCCTCCTTTTCGGGTTGACTCCATGCTAAAGGTGTTTTCTGCCAGCATTATAATACATAACACTGTATTATTGGGAGACTGGTGCAATATTATCCCTGCTGCATCATCCACGGCACCCACTCTACTCATGGCACAGACTTGCTTTAAAGTCACAAAGTGCCCACTTGAGATCTGCAGGGACAGCCAAGTCCCTGCAGCACAGAAGCAGCATTTAAGATATACCCCACTGTACCCAAAATTATGATGATCCTGGGTTGCCCATGCTGGTGGCAGGGTAAACTCGAAGTAAAAGCTATACCTACATTAAGACATACTAAATGGTGCTACATAAGATCACAACCACCACATTCCCATTGATTTTGCACATATGTCAGCTCCTGTGAGACAGATCCACTATGGAAGGTGATGTGTATTCTGGTCAACGGGGTGTAGTCTGCAAAATGGCAGGTTGAGAAACTGGAAGGCTGGGGGTCTTCTTTGATCAATCACTTTGTGAGGGCAGGTAACAGGCTTCACCTGAGACAGCTGCAGAGCAGGCCGATGTCCTGGGTCTGGGCATAAAGGGAGCACACCCATTCAAAAGTAATAGCCTCACACCATGGTGCGGCATCTCTAAAGGCCTTTGTTCTCAATGAGAAGGGACTGGGACGGGATTATGATAGTCAGGGGGGCTGTGTTCAATGGGAGAGAAGGTTTCCATCATTTGATTCTCACTGTCCCTCTCTTTCATGTCCACTTCCTCTGGAGCAAAGCACTTTCGGTGTGACATCAACAGGGTAAGGAGAGCAGGGATTGTACCACTAATGCAGGCTAGATTTAGTCTGATCAACTGAGGACTCTTGCCCTTAGAAGACCACTTCAACAGATTCGCTCAGTTCCTCTTGAATCCTTTATGGCTGCAGATTCTTTCAGAAGATCTCACTAAACCTCCTATGGGAGAGGAAAGGAAGATATATCCCCCACCACTCCCAGGGCACAACAGGAGTAACATCTGCTGTGTATCATGACCTAACACTCTTCACCAGACTCTCCTAACCTGGGAAAGCCGATCCTGAACAGGAATCCACCCATCCTCGAGGCCCTGTGAAGGGGGTGCACAGCAACTGGAGGCCAAGACTAGCCAAGGCTCCCTGTTCACCTCACCAAATTGGTTGTTCCATGTTCACCATGCCGGGAACAAGAGGGAAGTCGCTGACACTGGTTGCTGTGCTCCTCCACCGATTGAACATTTGCTTGCATCTATGACCAAGTTGACAATGCATCATCTCCCAGCCAAAGCTCTTCATCAGGTAGTCCTTATATGAATAGTCAACACCTCAACCCAAAAAGAATCACTGGAGAGTCACTGGCTGACTCTAACCGGGGATTACAACTACAGCTTGGCCCAGGTAGCCCTTGAACAGCCGCCTCATCGATCACACCTTGATGCTTCCAAGATCACAACGTCGATGACCGTATTGTTGTTGGCATTCTTCAAAAACAATCAACCATGCCTAACATCAAACCTACATTTCCTGTGGTTCTCTGTGAGGGGAGCTGAGCAGCTTTTTAAAAATCAAGCTTTTCTTTGGACCGTAACACTCTCTCTTCCATTCATACCTCTTTTGACTCTTGTTTGTTTGTTTGTTTTATTCACTTTTTATGCGCACCAGACCCGTAGGTAACAGGGCACAGCAATAAGAAGATACAGGCTTACATGGTTACAACATAGAATAATATGCAATATACAATACACATCTAGAAATCACACATAGTTACAAAATATACAATATACAAGGTATAGTTTACCAGATATGGCGCTAAGTAATTACAGCAAGTGGTAGGCGACACGAGTCGACTAGGGGTCAGTGGAAGTGAGGTGTAGAATTACATTTTTTCTGAAGTGTAGGTAGGGTTGATCTACTCTCAGGTCTTGTGGTAGTAGGTTCCAGATTTTAGCAGCCTTTACTGGGAAGCTATTTCCACCGATCATAGTAAGTCTGTAATTAGGTATTATCAGGCAGTTAGAGTTTGCAGCTCTGGTCGGTCTGAGGGAGATTCTCCTGCGAAGTTTGTCTTTCAGGTATCTAGGGGCGGAGTTATTAAGGGCTTTATGGGTCAGAGATAGCATCTTGAGTTGTATTTTGTTGTCAGTGGTCAGCCATTTGTGTTGGCGTCTGATGAAGGAGATATGGGTTCTTTTGTTTATGTCAAGTGCTGCTCTCAAAGCATTATTTTGTAGTGTTTGTAGTCTTTGAATGATTGTTTTATTGGCTCCGGAGTATAGTACATTGCAGTAGTCAATTCTGGAAAGTATTAAAGCTCTGGCCAGGATTAAACAACTGTCATTAGAGAGGAAAGGTTTACCGGCTCTTATCAGCTTGCAAGTGTAAGCTGTGGTGGAGGCTAAGGATTTTACCTGTTTATCAAGTGATAAGGGGAAATCAAAGTAGAATCTGAGTGTTTTTACTTCCTTGTAAACTGGATGATATTCCCATCTATGTTAAAGGAGGAGAATTCCTGGCATAGTTTTTTGATGTTACCGTGGGTGCCCAGAATTATCAACTCAGTCTTATCATCGTTCAGGCAGAGGCCATGAGTGGCCATCCATGCCTGGATGATAAGATATGCCTTGTTCACCAATTCCGTGTCCTTAATATGATCCCCAGAAAGCGGGAGGAGGATCTGTGTATCATCTACATAATTAGTGTAGGTGATACCTAGATGGTCCAGATCATCGAACAGGGGCTTGGTGAAGATGTTATATAGAGTTGGGGAGACACAAGACCTTGATGGACACCGCACGAGATAGGGGTGGGATCTGCAGCTGCTGAGGGAGAGAAGACTCTCATAATTCTTTCGCTCAGGAATGACTCAATCCATCTGATGGCCTCAGAGGAAAAATGGGCGGCAGAGTTCAAATGTGTACAGAGGACTTTGTGATCCACTAAATCAAAGGCCACTGAGAGTTCCAGAAGTAGCAGAAGTACTGTCCTCCCTTTATCTCTCATCTCGTCGATTTGGGATTTCAAATCAATTAAGGCAGTTTCAGCTCCATGTAAAGGGCGGAAACCAGATTGTCTCTCTCCTAAGAGTTTATGTAATTCAAGATGTTTTTGAATCTGGTTGTGCGTAGCTTTGTCCAGTATCTTGAGTAGAACTGGTACCATAGTGATGGGATGGTAATTGGTAGGGATGAGAGGATCTAAAGTCTGCTTCTTGAGGAGAGGGCGCACCCATGACTGTTTAAGGTTGGCAAGGGTGGTGCCTGAGGCAAAGGAGGCGTTAATCAATTTAGTGATAAAGGGAGATCTTTTATTAGTTGTGCAGGGCAAATGTCACCTTTACAATTGGAGGGTTTATGCGAAAGGATAATTGTTTCTACTTCCAGGGTAGACATTTTGGTGAAATGAGAAGTGTTGTTATGCGCCAAAGGAGGATTGTTAGTCAGAGAGATTATGAGCAGATCCTGAATTTTCAGAGTTTCTTTTTTAGCTGAATTTTATTTTGGAGTGTGATCATTTTATTTGCATGGGCTTGTTGGATATCTGTGCACCAGGACTTGTCCTTGGTACAGGTGTCCTGTATGACTATTGGAGACTCAAGTTCTTTTAGTATGGAGAAGAGCGCTTTCAAACTGGAATTAGATTTGGCTATGCGATCGTCATCCGAATTGCGTTTCACCTGACAAACTTCTCTTTTTTATAGCGAAGAGAGAGAGGTTAATTTAGCTTTATTATCGTTTGAAGGGCAGAGCCTCCAGGTGGATTTGCTTTTTCTTTTCAGGATACGTAGGTCTCTTAGCTGTGGTGTAAACCATTTGTTTAGATGAGCTTTGGGTTTACTCGATATAGGTTTGAGAGGTGCCAATTTATCCAGTGTAGAGAGCATGATATTATTGAATTCATGCACTAAGGTACTGGGATTTAGATTTTCTGGCAATGCGTTGAGGGTGGGTAGGATAGCTGGGATAACTTTCTCTGCAGTGATACACTTTTTGTTTTTTAGTTAAGCATGGTGGCACTAGTAAAGGGGCCATAGGAGTAAATCTGGAGGTGGCTAAGTTGAAGGACACCAGTGAATGGTTTGTCCAAGGTAAGGGCATTATGGAAGAGATAGTGGCTGAGAAGTTGTAGTCTGCTATCCAGTCTAGCGTTCTCCCCTTCAAATGAGTAGGATTGTTAACTTTTTGAGTCAGGCCTAGGGCGTTAATCATATTGGCTATTCTCTTTGAGCCACTAAAAACAGTATTTTACTAATCGTATGGTTACCTACTACCCTCATCCTCAAAGTATTTTCCAACTTCTTAACTGTATGCTTTCTCCCCTCTCCAAATCCCTCTCTTTCTTTCCCATTCTCCGACGCCGACTTTTCAAATTGTTTCATCGGTTTCACTTTTACGATCCACCTTTTTACCCAATGATAACTCATCTTTGATCACTGGTTCTCATCCCTTCTTCTCCTTTTCTTTATACTCCCATATATCTGAATCTGATACTGCTCTTTATCTTGCACATGCTAACCCTACTGCCTCTCCTCTTAACCCCATTCCATCCACACTCATCAACAAGCTCTTTCGACTATCTACCCTCATTAATCAACATTCCTCTCTCCTCTGCCACTTTTCCTGCTGGCTTTAAAGAAGCTATCATAATCCCACTTTTGAAAAAACCCTCTATGGATACTTCTACACCTTCTAACTATTGTCTGGTTTCTCTCCTTCCCTATCCTTCTAAAATACTAGAATGGGTGGTTTACACTCTGTATCATCTTTTCTCAACTTAACTCCCTACTTATTTCTTCCCAATCAGGCTTCCACCCGCTCCATTCTACAGACATTTTGCTTCTTTCAGACTCTAGTACCTTGCTATCCGCTAGACACTCCAAACACTCCTCTATTCTCATTCTTCTTGACCTCTGTAGCCTTTCAGACTGTGGATAACTGTACGCTAATCACTACTCTATATATGCTTGTTTTCTTTGGCACCACTATCTCTTAGTTTACGTCTTATGTCTCTGATTGTTCTTTTTCCTTTGCTAGTGATGGATCTATTCCCCCATGTCCTCTCGCTCATATAGTCACTCAGACCTCAGTCTTCGGTCCTCTGCTTTTTTCACAATAACCTGCTCACTTTTTTGTTACTTTCTACTTTTTTGGACTGTCTGTACACTTCTACGCTGACGACTCACAAATGTTTATCTCCTTTTTCTCTCTATTTCTGACTGTCTACTTGCTATCCAAACATGGATGTACTCACACTTTCTGCATCTTAATGCCTCTAAGGCTAATATTCTCTTTTTTCCGGCTTCTACTGTCCCCCATTACCCCTGCATACATCAGATTCCCACTAGTATTTCTTCCCTTCTCTCCTTCTGCTGGCAATTTAGGTGTAATTTTCGACTCTATTCGCTCCTTCACCTCACATATTTCAAACCATGCACAGGCTTTTCGCTTTCTATTCTTTAACAATTCAAAATGTGTCCCTTCCTCACCTGCCATGCTACTGAACTTTTAATCACTGCCCTTGATTTTTCCCACTTTGATTATTACTCTTGCCTTCTTCTTGGTCTTCCCACTTCTCATTTGACCGTCTTGCATACTATTTTTAACTCTGCTGTTCGCACCCACTTCTGTATTTCCCCTCGCACCTCCATTACCTCCTCTCTCTTAATTGGTTAACCTTCAAAGCTTGTCTCTGATTCCGTTTTCTCTGAATTACTTGTCAATGTGTCCATGGGCTTGCACCGGGTTACCTTTGCTCCTTGGTTTCTCTGTACAACACCTCTCAACCTCTGCAATCCTACTAGCAGTTCCTTCTATCTGTCCCTGAGACCCCTTGAGTTCAATCTTGTTTCTGGTCTTTCAGTCTTCTTGCCCCCAAATGCTCAACCAATTCACATTTGCTCCCTTCCTGCATACTCTCTTTTTCGCTCTTCTCTTAAAAGCTATATCCTCTCCATGATGTCCTAATCACCTTGCTTTGCTTTTGGTTGTAATCTATGATGCATCTATTTTTTCTACTGTTTTAACATTGTTAAGGAGGGTATCCAGATGTAGGTGTGCCTCCTACCACGTGAACAAAAGTACCATTTGAGGAGGGTCTTCTAACATCATATCAGAACCTCAGCAGTGACATAAGGGACACATGTCCTGAGAACAGTAGCAGATTTGCCAACTTTAGATTAATAGCTGAAAGGTGGCAAAAGGTAGCACTAGCACATAGTAGCACATTTCATTTCTATAACATAGATAATTAGGGTTTTGTAGCTTTTGTTTTCTGCATTATAGCTTTCATGTTCTGCCAGCATTATAACACATACAACTGCATTATTGGAATACCTGTTCCTATATAGATAGCTGTTATGCAGAATTATATGCAGTACCCTTTGGGAACAGCACGCACAATTAAGTCTACAAGTGACAGTACACATTCACCTTTGGTACAAGCCTGTACTACACAGTAAAGTAGTAGTGATGGCTGAGCAGTCAGACTTATCACAGGAGTAAAAGTGAGAAGTATCAATAGTTACACAAAGGACATCAACTACTATGATTCAAACAAACACTGACTCAAGGTTTCTGAGTAAAAGAATATACATTTATTTACACATCAGTTATAAAACATTTCACTAAGGTAAAGCTGTTTAAAAATCACAGTCTCAATACACTACACACCACCCAATAGATTCTGGACAAGTTAAGCTCTAAACGAAGTGTGAGCAAAATGGCACTCCAGCAATTTAAAAGGGAGGGAAAGACAAAGTGAGACAAAAGTTGAGCAGCACCTTCAAGTGAGTAAGCAGGGCAATCTAGAAAAAGGAACTACAGTGAGGAAATCAAATCAAGGGCCCTGGGCCAAAGTCAGTGGAACAAAGTCTATGCAGAGGATCACACAGTTCAGGGTACTTTGCGGTTAAGTCTTTGCCAAGAGTTCAGAACAAAGTTGGTCAGGCAAAAAGTTACTTTAAAGAATAGAGAAGGACAAGCCCTCAGATTGCAAAAGGTTTCACGTACTTTCACCGCGGCCGGATGAAACAAACAAACTGATTTGCATAGTACCTTAAATGAAGAAGAAGGCTGTAGCTGAGGCAGACTTTCCTGGCAGGTCCTGCAGGCTCATGGTTCCTGAAGCGACTCTCGGACTGACACAAAGTAGGAAGACAGGAGAGTCCTGCACTGCCCAGGGAAGAAACCAGCAGCAGAGCAAAGCAACAAATAAAAGGTGCACTCCTTAAAACCCAAGCAGGGTCCAGTCCTCCTGGCTATCCGGTTCCTTGTAGGTGTGCACAGCAAATTCGACAAGAGGAGGGAGGCCTGGCTTGCAGTTTGGCGAACTGGTTGATCCCACCAGCTCAAGGGGAGAAGATTCCTTGTATATCTTCCCTGTCGTCGAAGTTTGAAGATTCGGACCCGCAGCAGCTCTTGACCGGGAGGTTCAGTCATCGTAGAGGTCCTCCTCTGTCAGCTTCTGTTCGGTTCTCTCGATCCAGTGACAACTCTGCCTTCTCAGTCCCAGAGACCTGCTTTTTATGCAGTTTTCCCCCATTCACACAGCCTGGTTGTCAATCACACAGCAGGGTGACTGTCCTGGTGGGACTGTCACCTAGCCAATCATACAGAAGTGCCACTTGGCTTACCAAAGGAACCCATGGCAGGGGTCCTGAAACCACTCCCTCACATCCTGCCTACCCAGACTTGCAGGTGCCTAAGGAGGGCTTCTGTGCAGAAACCTGCGAAAGGACGGTGAACAAAGGAACCAAACACGAGAAAGACTTTTACAAAAAGAAATGGTGAATAAACCCAGCCGGAACCAAATTAAAACAGATATGGTCCCGCGGGTTTAAGTCCGAGGTTACCAAGATAGCCTAAAACAATACCAAGGCTATTTAATATAACCGCGGTAGGACAAATCGGGTAGACACCACTGCCGCCAGCCAAATCTTAATGAAAAGGGAACAAAACAATACTGGGTCTGTGGTTTAAAAGGACTAATAAAGTCAATGGCAACTTTTCATGTTCTGGGAGACAGTAGTCAGTCCCAGAAAATGGAGTCTGAGTGGGAAGTCTGAAGGTGCTGTGTAACACACAGTAAAAAGATAATGCTTATGGAGTAGGTGAAGCTTCACAGTCTATGAACACAAAAATGTTAAACACTCACAGCAAAACTCATGTAAGCGTGGGAAAAAGCTCACACTCTTATCAGGTGACAAAAATGAATCCTAGACATCCAGCAAAGCTGCTGAGGGACTCAGTAGGTAAGGGAAATTAGCCATTCTGGAGATTTCTCCCTCACAGTAGCACACTGTCCTTTGTCTGTGAGCTGCACCCAACACATTGAATGGCACCATATTTGCCAAACTGGCCCTACACAATGGGATTATTGAAGGTACATGGTGCATGATACACGTTGTAGAAAACATGCAGCACCTGTTACACACCTGCCCCCAGCCAAGCACCTGGCCCCACATTTTCAGAACTCACAACATCAGAAAGGAATTTGTGGAACACCCACAGCTGCACTTTCACCATCTGGCCCGGCACATGCAGACACAAAGCTCATCACGTTACATGTTTTCTTATAACAAACATGTACACCATTTTCTGTTATATTTATCTTTATGACAAACATATGCACCTTTTGTTTTGATCCTTTTTTAGACCACCTAATGTGGGACACATCGCACTTCATTATTGTGCCCCGTGCGTTTAGGGACACTAAGCATATTGAGCAAAGAGCTTCAGCAATTTTCTAGTCCTCAGAGGTACTTAGCTGTCATGGTATTCTGAAAGGTCATAATTATTAGCTGGGGACACTTGGTTGAATTTCGCTTGCTCTGCAGATAGGCTGAGAGGTCAAGCATATTTGGGGAGGGGTGTGAGATAGGTGACTGCTTTTTCTTACAAGAGAATTGTTTGTTAATGGACAAATGCCTGGCCCCAGGTAACTTGTGCTGCCTCATCTGATTCAGACAGAATACATAATGTTTGTGAATGTCACAGTGAGGGGTCTCAGGCAGCCACAATATGAAATAGGCTGAATTATATGGGGAAATTAGCAGAAATTACGGTTCATAAGCAGTGATTAGCAGTGGACCGACCCATTGCAATGAGGGTGCTAAGACGCAATGCTCGAACTATCAACATCTAACAAGATAGGGCGTTACACAGTGAGCAGATGCAGATGATGGGAATGGGAAATGAATAGAGGAAGTGTGTGCCATGTTTGTTTGCTTCCCATTGGTCCATTTTGGTGGGATGTTACGCCCCAATTGTCTCTGGTGGCACCGTCCTATTGAAATTAAGCCCTTTATCAATCTGTTCTCACAAGCTTGGATTGGTGCATTTCTAGGGCTGACTAAGGGGGCTGTGGCCATGTTGGGTGGGTGATGTTCTTGTTGTGACAAATTGTAACTGCCAATATTTAGGTAATGTATAGAGTTGTTTAGGTGGCTGATGATGACCATCCAATATAAGTGTTAGGATGACAATTTTGTTACACTTTTACTGTGATATGTTATTGTCCGGTTCATGGCTACAAAATGTTGAACCCGCAATGTGCGGGTTGAAGTTGGTTTGTTTTGCTGCTCCTCCCGGCATAGATGTACAAATACATGTTTGTCTTTACTGCATGTGGTGCACTCTTTTTTTACAGTTTATGTGGATTGATCTTTTCCCTGCTTTTGGACCTGAGTTGGGAGCACCCCTGCCTTTACACCAGCTTCACTGGTGCAGAAAGCAAGTGCAGTTGCAGAGTTGAAAAGCCACATGCAGCACTTGTCACACTCCCCCTGGCGCATTTGAGTTCTGACATTCCATTCCAAACATGGAAAATGTGTGTCACCTGTTGCCTCACTAAATCTCTCGCTGTTCACTCCGAGCAAAATCAAGCAAGTGTGCATCACCCAGAAGGTGCCGCACAGATCCCAAGCTACTCCTGCTCCTAATTCCAGTCATTAGACAATAGCAGTTGTCATGTTCACTTGCATCAACAGACTAACACTGAGTAGGGTGTCACCAACCACCAGCAAAATGTCCTACTCCCCTGCAAAATCAGGCAGGAATGCTATCAGTCATATAGCTCTAGGTGATGTTCTGCTCCTCCCATTCCTGCTTACAAGGGTCATCTGATTGCAAGTGTCTACACTCACTTCAAGATATAGACACTGGCTGGTGTGTCACCAACTTTCTTCTTCACAGCAACATCTGGCAAGTGTTTTTCTCCCACAACTTGGTTACAGGAAATATCACCCCTTCTGACTCCTTCTCTCTGGTGTGGCCCAATGGTACGTGTCTCATACACATACTTCAAGGGACAGACACTGGCTAGTATGACACATGGTGTCAGGTGAGTGTTGTTCTCCCTCAAGCTGCCCTCATTGATTACCGGATACCCCCACTTCTCAACCCAGGTGTCACACAATGCCATGTGTCTTTTCCACTCACTTGAAGAGACAACTGGAATATTTACCACCAACCCGAACCTCAGCTGCTCCTTGCTAGCAAATCCGTTGTACATACCCTCCAAGAAGATACCCTCAGCGATTATTAGCACCTCCAGCTCCTCCTGTCAGGTCTGTTCCAGTGGCATGTTTTTAATTACTTCAAAAGATAGACACTGATTGGTGTATCACCCACCACCTCTCAAAATATCTTCTGCACTCTTCAAGCAAATAAGGTCATAGTGACTCACCTACAAGCTCCCTTCATGTAATCTCCGGTCCTCTTGCTCATCCTCCAAGGTTTCACTGAAGTGCATGTATATGATTCACTAGGTTTAAGAAATTGACACTGACTGCTTCGTGAACTGTTCCTGCCTGAATGAGCAAAATCAGGAAAGAGTGTATATTTGGCAAGTTTACCAAAGGTTTTCCCAGCTGATTCCATCCCCCTCTCAGGTGTCACTGATTGGAATGTGTCTCATCCTTGGGATTAAAGTAATGGACACTGACTGGTTTGTCACCCACCTTCCAGAATGGTAGCTGCTCCCTCTCTCTCAAAATAAACCAGGAAGGTACGGTAAAGGTGCAGATTCAGCGTTGTTGTGAGAGGCGCACCTACCAGTTGCGGGAGTAATGGGAGGGGGCATCACTAGACGGGCAGACATCATTGACAGCTGCAAAGTAACTTATGTGGTGTGTGCGCATGTGCAGCTAGAGAAGTATGTGGCAAAGAGTTGGGTTGGCGGTATCTGGAGTGGCACCTAGAGGGGATAGGGATTGGGGCCAGGGGAACAGTAGTACAGTAATATGAACCACAGAACAGCCATTATTGGGCATAAGCCACAGCTAAGTCAACCACTTGTCTTGTTTGCACTCACAGGCCCTGTGTTTTTGGGCAGATGTGAATTTCTCGAGCGGTTGGCCACAGCACTGTGCTGGAGAAATGTTGCAAGCTCACTGTTCTTAGGAGACTGTAGTCACTGGGAGATGGGTCCAGCCAATACTTTTGAGGTCAGTTTGCCAGGCACCCGAGTACTCATTGGGAATCAAAGGGATCCAACTAATAAATACAGGCAAATAGGAGTCTAGTCATGGTGGGGTGAGTAGTTTCAAATCGCCCCTTGGCAGATGGGCCTAGGAAAAGGGGGTGAGCCGGGAGGAGACCATTCATCAAGAGAGGTTTGATGTCTGTAGGGTGCAACAGTGTTTTTTGTCCTTGCCAATGTCAGCAGTGCACCTCATTTGTTGGATGCCTTGTGAATGTCTCCCCATTGCCAAGTTCAGGGTGTCTTGTGTGTCTCATGAGCACTGGCCACTGGCAGAATAATAAAGTTCCAGTGGTCAGCACAATCACGTAATGTAATGAACATCATTTTGGGGCAGTGTGGGAAGTCTGTGATGTAACGAGGGGCGGTGTTGGACAGCGTTGGTGATGATGACCTGCTCCAATCCGGAGTAGGTAAGGTATGTTTGGCTACAGGGGACTGATGTAGTCCCACCATTAAGCTTTGTTGGATGGTTTACTAACTGCTACAATTCTTGTTATGCTAATTATGTGAGGAATGGATAGAAATTATGCCCAAAGTAGGCAGCTAAACAACTCCTTTCATTCAGTTCTATTCCACTGTGCTTTTTGAATTGTGCTTTCCCAGCTGCATCTGGACCTATAATAAATTGTGCTACTTCCTGCTTGGTGTATACTCCTTTTTGGATAACATTGATGTTCCAGTTGTTACTTGCCTTTGGATGCCTCCTGATACAAAAACAAGCTTCTTGAACAATCTGATCTCAGGGATTCCTGTCTCCTCGCATTCCTCCTCCCAGGTGTCACTGAATGGAACATGTACTCACCAATCTACTTCAAGTGACAGATACTAACTCTAATGTCACCCACCTCAGCAAATCGCATCTGCTCCTCCCTAGCACAATCAGGCAATGTTGCCTCTCACACAAGTTTTCATCAGGAATTGCCTGCTCCTCCCACTCATCCCACCAAGTGTCATGTGATGGCATGCATCATGTTTACTCATTTACGAAGTTGGACACTGACTGGTGTGTAATCTACCTCCCTGAATCTCAAATTCTCCCTACCAACAAAATCAGCTCACCCTGCCTCTCCCACAAGCTGTCTTCCTGGAAATTCTGGCCTCAATTGCTCCTCTTCTAAGCAATCACCACATGGCATGTGTCCTGTCCATTAGCTCCAAGAAACAGACAATGGGCTTCATTCCAAGGTTGGTGGTAGTCATGGCGCTATTTGCACCATTACTGCCACCAATAATGGGTCCGGCACCGGTCTAGTTCAATGGGGAATTACCAGTGTAGTCCGACCTTTGCAGGACCAGTAAGTCCCCATTGAAAATGCCACTCCCCATTCCCATTTGAGCCCCTATAGGGCTCAATGGGAATGGGGAGGGCACAAATAACGGGCTGGTGTATGTCAAGCCTGTTATTTGCGCCATGGTCCCTTAACGGGTCCCGTCCACAATGCCAAGTCAGACCAGGCGTTAAAGGAGGGACCCGCTAAGGGACCTCGTAGTAGGGTGGTAAGGGATTACCGGCACCGGTCTCCTTAATGGTGCCCGGTATCCCTTACTGTCCAACTTGGAATGAGGCCAATGACTGATTTGTCACTGGCGATGCTATGTCTGATGTTTAACCACTCCAAATCACTGAAAGTGTAACATTGTGCTGCTTAAGGAAACCCATCACAATATTTCACAATTGAAGTGATATCACATGACCTTTGAGCCAGATTGTATCTATTCCTCTTTAACCCTAATTACATCACCAGAAGTGGCTTGCAGGCATATACAAGTAGGGAAATGAACAATATTTAAAATACCAAATAGGTACTAAAGGACAATAGAAAATGTTAGATACCAACCACATTTTAACAAGGGTGCTGTCTTCATATGCCCTGGATAGGGTTAGACTCACTAGAATAAACATAGGCTAAGACTTTGCCATAGAAATGCCACTTCAACATTGTATAACTATTTACTTCCATACTATGCCAATTGTATCTGCATGTTAGGTAGTGTCATTATATGATAAGTAAAGGACCTACGTTGCCGGGCGTGGTGATATTAAAGGATCCAAAAATCCAAGATAGTTAAGTCACCAACAGTGCACAGGTGCGTTAATGCTTGGATTCATGATAATGAGTTGCTATTTATATAGCTCTTTTGCCAAAACGCTGTTCATTGCACATATTTACCTATAATTATCATCCCAACATGAGTTGGTGCTCAATTATTCACCTCAGAATAATAAAAGGCTCAGTTGACCTTGCTGGGATTCAACTATGCAGATCACACATAGATTGCAGCAGCGAACGTTCAACCCACTAAGCTATCGTCCCACTTTGCTATTAAAAATGCAATACCACAATAGGAAAAAAATGTGCAAACTGGCTGCACAATGTAGGGCTAGACACATAATAACACTTATCATGTTTCTGTTATGCTCACCTGGTACCCACGGCGGCGCCACACGATACTGGATGGAGGTCTAAGCGATATCCCGGACCCCTCTCTGCTTGGTTATGTGCCAGACGTTGGCTAGCGCCTATAACAGGAGAATGGAAGGTTAAGATATTAGTTCTGTGATGGGTGGACTCCCACCTCCCTCTGTTCCAAATCCCCTCCCTTGGGGTGATTGCTCACCTTAGCTTTTTGTGCGTTGAACTCTCCGTCCTGTGTCTCTGTGGAGGGGCGCATGGTTGGTGCGGGTGTTCTGTGGACCAAGTTGCTTCACTGGTGCATGTGTCCTTATGTCGGGTCCAGACCGGCTGTGACTCCGACTCTGCTTGCTGTTTTCCAGGTGTGTTATGATGTCTTTTCCATTTTTATTCTGTCTCTTTCTTTCCCTCCATTTTCTCTGTCTTATCGGCGTCTTGCTCCACTACGCTGTTCCCTAACAATGGGGGTCATTACGAGTTTGGAGGCAGCCATGGTGCCATGAGACACGGGTCCAGTGCCTCTAAATGGGGACTTACCGGGTCATTCCAACCTTGGAGGAACCAGTAAGACCCCATTCAGAAAACCATTCCCCATTTCCATTTGAGCCCCCAGAGGGCTCAATGGGAAGGGGGAAGGAGCTAATAACGGGCCCACAAATAGCGGGCCCGTTATTAGCTCCATGGTCCCTTAACGGGTCCCGCTAAGTACGGCTGGTCAGACCAGCCATTCCTGGTGGGAACAACTAAGGGACCTCAGAATATGGCGGAAGGGGGTTAACGGCACCGGCAACCTTACCAGTGCCGTTAACCCCCTACTGCCATACTCAGAATGAGGCCCAATGTCTCTTTTTGTTTTCACGGGGATAGTTGCGCTCTCGGAGTTAATGTGCCGATGGCGAAGACCACAGTGAGTTAGTGATGCGCAGAGCACTGCGCTGTTTATTGGTGTTAATAGCTAACCTGTGTTCTCTTCTCTTCTTTGTACAGAGTGTGGTGATGTTCCAGAGTGATGAGCGATCAAAGCGCTGCTTGCCCAGGTAAGTGCTTTATTAATGCTGACCTTGTTCCTTCTCCCTTGCAGGTTGCGGTGAAACCGGGAGATGGGCGATGTAAGAGAAGTGCAGGGTGCTGCCAGGACTCACTGCTTGCCCAGGTAAGAATTGTTATTAATGCTGTCCCTGTTTGTTTACCTTTGCAGGTTGCGGTGAACTCCAGACATGGCAGAGGTAAGCGAAGCGCAGGATGGATTCAAGACCGGTTACTTCACAGGTAAGTTTTCTTGCTTGCTAATGCTGTTCTTGTTCTTCCAGGTTATTAATGGAATTTGGATCTAGAGCTTCAGGATCGGGCCGCCAGAGAAGCAGATGAGCAGGAGCTGGACACGGTGAGCGTTACGCTGCAGGAGTGCAGAATAACACGAAGCGTTTGTTAATTGTGACCCTTCGAATACGGGATGGATCTGGATATTTGGTGGTAAAGCTAGTTTTACTGCCACAGGATTTATAATAGCCTTGATGGTATAGGGCCCTAGATATCTGGGACGAAATGTTCGAGTTCCTCTTATGGGCACATGCCGAGACAGCAACCAGACTTCATATCCGACTTGGTATTCTGGGGCTTTTCTTCGGTGTTGATCAGAGAATCTTTTCTGTCTTTGTTTGGTTTGGATCAAGTGTTCTGCTGCCTTTTTGAAGGCTTGAGTGATGGTCGTATTTAAAGTCTTCACTGCGTGCATTTCCAAGTCCAAGGGGGTATCTAATTCGGAAGTACGTGTGTGCCTTCCATATATATATATAGAATGGACTCTGTCCGGTATTGGTGTGTAGCAAGTTGTTGTAGGCATATTCGGCTATCCACAGTACATCCGTTCAGCTTTCTTCCACTTGATGTAATATGCACCGTAGGTATTGCTCTAGTGTCTAATTTGTCCGCTCCGTTTGGCCCTCAGTTTGGGGATGGTGACTAGTGGACAGACGAATATCATTTGGGCAATTGTACAACTCTTCCTCCAGAAGATAGACCTGGACTGACTCCCTTGGTCAGAAATCAGGACGGAGGGGAAACCATGTAATCGTATGATTTGCTTTAAAAACACCTTTGCCAGACTGGATGTGTTTGGTAGACCCTTAAGCAGAATGAAATGGGCCATTTTAGAGAATAGTTCAACAACCACTCGAATAGTGTTGAACCCTTGACATGGAGGCAGGTCTGTGATGAAATTGTGGGAGAGTGTGTGCCAAGGTCCAGGTGGAATTTCCAGGGGTTGAAGAAGGCCAGCAGGTTTTTGTTTCTGGAATTTATTCTGTGCACAAATGCCACATGACAGAATAAACTGCGTAATGTCCTTTCGCCAGGTCGGCCACCAATAATTTCTGTTCACCTTGGCTAGGGTCTTGGCAATTCCTGGATGTTCTTCTATCAGGAGATCGTGATAACCAGAAATTACTTGTAGTGCCTTATTCAGTAGATATAAACGCCCTCTGAAATACGGGAGCTGGTTCTTTGTTGTGTAATGTTCACCTTGAGTGGTCCAGCCTTGTAGAGCCTCAGTGTTCATTAGGAACCGAATTTCCTTTTGGAGTTCGTCTAGAGAAAATGTTGTTGTAAATCCTAGTAGTTTCTACCTGAAATAATGGCCACCGGGTCTGGAGTTGAATATGCATTCTCATCAATACCCATGTGGGATAGGGCGTCAGCTTTTCCGTTCTGGACTCCAGGTCGGTACGTGATTATGTAATCATACTCTGTGAAGAATAAAGCCCATCAGAGTTGATGGGATGATTGAGCCTTTGCCATCTTGAGGTATTTTAGGTTGCAATGGTCCGTAATTACTGTGATGGTATGTCTGGCGCCTAGGAGGTAATGCTGCCACGCCTTAAAGGCTTCTTTGCTCGCTAGGAGTTCCTTGTCTGTTATTGCATAGTTAAGTTCAGGTGTAGTAAATATTCGCAACCAAAAGGCCACGGGATGTAACTGGCCTGTTTCGGGATCCCTTTGGGAAAGAACAGCCCCCATTGCCATGCTGGAGGCATCTGTTTCCACTACATATGGGAGATCTGAGCAGGGGTGTCGTAGCACGGGCTGAGGTTAATTTTTTCTTCAGTTCCTGGATGGCCTTCTCCACCGCTTCTGTCCATTGGAACAGTTTGTTGTTTTTTCATACTAAAGAAGTGATCGGGTGCACAATCTGGGAGAAACCCGGGATGAATCGGCGATAAAATTTCACAAAGCCAAGCATACTTTGGACACCTTTGACTGAAGATGGTGATGGCCAGCTAAGGATGGAGTCTACTTTGTGCATATCCATCCGGATGCCTCTGGGAGTGAGGACAAAACCATGGAACTCGACTTTGGTGACATGGAAGGAGCATTTTTCAAGTTTGGCGTATAGCTGGTGCTGTCGGAGTTTTGCAAGGACGGAGCGAACGTGCCTGACATGGTCCTGTTTAGAAGAGGAGTACACCAAGATGTCGTTGATGTAAACTAGGGCACATACATCGATCAAGTCCTGTAGTACATCGTTCATGAAGTACTGGAATGCGGCGGGAGAGTTGCTAAACCCAAAGGGCATCACCTGATATTCCTACAGCCCATACTTAGTACGAAAGGCGGTCTTCCTTTCGTCTCCTTCCTTTACACGCACGAGATGGTATGCCCCCCTGAGGTCGAATTTGGTGTAAATTTGGGCATCCTTAACTTGGTCCAGCAGTTCTGGGATAAGGGTTAGAGGATAACAGTTTTTAACTGTTACCTGGTTTAGTGCACGGTAGTCAATGCACGTTCTCAAGTCCCCCTCCTTCTTGGGTATGAAGAATAGGGGCGAGGATGCCAGGGATTTGGACGGGCAGATAGAACCGTTTGCCAGGTATTGGTCCAGATACGATTTCAAGTGTAGATTTTCAGGTTCGGTGAGTGCATAAATTCAACTATATAAGATATGTGCACAAGGTACGAGGTCGATCTGACAGTCATATGGCCTCTGAGGGTGTAAGGTATTAGCCCGTTCTTTTTGAAAAACGTCTTGGAAATCGTGGTATTCGCTTGGTAGTGTATTTGTTACACCTAGTACCAACCTTTATCTTGGACAGGTGTCTCTGGGTCAGACGATGGCATTCCACTTGGTAGCACGCATGAACACACTCATTGGAAAAGGCTAATATTTTGGCTCGCCAGTCGATGTTAGGATTGTGAGCCACCAACCACAGCATCCCTAGAATCACCCGGAACTGAGGGACCTTGATAAGGTCGAAGGCAATGGCTTCCCGATGTCTGCCTTGGCACAGAAGGGTCAATTCTGCTGTGCGTTGAGTTACAGGACCAGAAACTATCTCTGTGGCATCAACAGTGGTGACCTTCTCAGTTGTCATTTCCTGACAGAGGGGAAGACCCATCCTTGTTGCCAGGCCTTGGTCTATGTAGTTACCAACAGCTCAGCTGTCTATGTATGCCTCCACAGCATGCATCCGAGATGGTTGTTGGTGACTGAACAAAATCACAGGCAGGTCAAGGTGTGAGGACTGTGGCTATTTTCCTTCACTCAACAAACAGACCTCTACGCTTGCCGGGCCTGGAAGTTTTCCGACTCTTGTTTTGCTCCTTCTTTCTCTGTAGCTCCAACTGTTCTCCTAGGGGGTTTTACGGGACATTCTCTGAGGAAGTGACCTGATTTCCCACATTACAGGCATAATTGTTGTTGTCCCCTTTTGTCTCTTTCGGCCTTGGTTAATGGGCTCTGTACCCCCCCAATTTGCATGGGTTCCAAAGTGTTTTCTGATAAACGCAGACTGTTCTCCTTTGAGCGTACATACACAGTCCGATTCTCCATTCTAGATTGATCTGCCCTTTGATCTTGCAGCCTGTGGTCTAGCTGCACCACTAGGTTGATGAACTCTGCACATTCTTTTGGCGGGTTTACCACCTGAGCTAGGACGTCTTTCAATTCCCCCCATAATCCTCGATGGAATAACGTTATTCGTTTCTCTTCAGGCCACCCAGTTTCAATGACAAGTCTGTTAAGCGTGGCAATATGTGTTAACAAATCTTGGCTGCCTTGGCGGAGGGACAGAAGTTCATTATCCAGAGCTTGGCCTTGGGTACGTTGGGCAAACAGCTTCTCCATCTCCTGTTGAAACCCCCTGGAATCCCGCAGGAGTGGGTCATCCTGGCTTACCAACGGTATGGAACAATCTGTGACACTGCCACTCAGATATGACAGAACAAATGCAACCCGTGACTAATCGTTAGGAAAGGCTCCAGGTCTACAAACAAAATGGAGGCAGCAGTGGTTCGTGAATACTGCATATTTTCTTGGGTCCCCCGTAAAACGTTCCGGTGGGGCCAAAGGAACTGCCGCAGGGAGGACCACCTGCACTGGATTGACGGATGTGGCTGGAACCAACGGAATATTGCCAGGCAACGGAGCCTCCCCAGCCTGTGTTTGGAGCAGTTTTCTGGCTAATTCATCGATGGGGTCCATGGTGACAATCAACTCCCTCCTAAGGGCATTGGTTTCCTGTCGGGTGGAGTGCACCTCGACCCGTAATTCTCCCAGTAGCTGGGCTAGTTGGTCAGTCTCTGATGTTTCCATGACACCCAGGTGGATGTTTTAATTGAGGCTTCGCGTTCTGTTACGCTCACCTAGTATCCACGGGAGCGCAACACGATACTGGATGGAGGTTTAAGTGCTATCCTGGACCCCTCTCTGCTTGGTTATGTGCCAGACGTTGGGTAGCGCCTTTAACAGGAGAATGGAGGGTTAAGATACTGGTTCTGTAATGGGTCGACTCCCACATCCCTCTGGTCCAAATCCCCTCCATTGGGGTTACTGCTCACCTTAGGTTTTTGTGCATTGAACTCTCCGTCCTGCGTCTCTGTGCAGGGGCACGTAGTTGGTGCGGGCGTTCCATGGACCTAGTTGCTTCACTGGTCTGTGTGCCCTTATGTGGGGTTAAAGACCGGCTGTGACTTCGACTCTGCTTGTTGTCTTCCAGGTAAGTTGTAATGCCTTTTCCGTCTTTATTCTGTCTCTTTCTTTCCCTCCGTTTTCTCTGTCTTCTTGGCGTCTTGCTCCACTTCGCTGTTCCCTAACAATGTCTCTTTTTGTTTTCACAGGGATGGTTGTGATCTCGGAGATGCCACGCTGATGGCGAAGACCACAGTGAGTTAGTGATGCGTTGAAAGCTGCGCTGTTTATTGGTGTTAATTGCTAACCTGTGTTCTCTTCTCTTCTTTGTACAGGTTGAGGTGATGTTCTGGAGTGATGAGCGATTGAAGCGCTGCTTGCCCTGGTAAGTGCTTTATTAATGCTGACCTTGTTCCTTCTCCCTTTCAGGTTGCAGTGAAACCCGGAGATGGGCGAGGTAAGAGAAGTGCAGGGTGCTGCCAGGACTCGCTGCTTGCCCAGGTAAGAATTGTTATTAATGCTGTCCTTGTTTCTTTACCTTTGCAGGTTGCGGCGAACTCCGGAGATGGGCGAGGTAAGCGAAGCGTAGGATGGATTCAAGACCGGTTACTTCACAGGTAAGTGTTCTTGCTTGCTAAAGCTGTTCTTGTTCTTCCAGTTTATTAATGGAATCAGGATCTAGAGATTCAGGATCAGGCTGCCAGAGAGGACTGACTCCATGTATGTTTCTGATGGAGTTTTAAGGCCCTTGGGGCCAGTGTGAAGGGCTTTAGCCCCACTGCTGCCAGGGGGCTGTTACACCTGAGGGGGTCAGGGGCATGGATCGTGACAGTTTCCTGCCGCTTGATGATGCACGATAAAAATGCTATTCCACAGCAAGACATACCTAGATGGGCTGCACCAAAATGCCAATCTAACCACATAATAACACTTATTATGCTTACTTTAGCATAGATGTCCAGGAACATATACCATATCACAGTAAGGAAATGCTAGACGGGCTGCACCCAAATGCAAGTGTAGCCAGGTAATTACATCTTACATGATTGCTTTATCAGAGTTGCCAGTACAAATTGTCAAGAAACAGTAATAAATGGCTAGACTAGCTGCACCAAAAGGCTAGTCTAGCCACGTAATAACACGTATGATGCTTTCTTCATTATATAAGCCCAGAAAATAGGTCATGACACAGCAAGAAATGGCTGTACTTGATGTACCCAAATGCTAATATAGACAGGTAGTAACACTTATCATGCTTAATTTATTATATTTGCCCAGTACAACTGTCATGCCACAGAGAGAAAATACTAGAATGGCTGTACCAAAATGTCAGTCTAGACACTAACACATAACATGCTTGCTTTATCATTAATCACCATTATGTTTGAGCGCACCCCTCGACTGCCCCATCCATTCCACACATCCCCTCTTCCTGCCATTCACCTCCCCCAATCCCCAAAATCATCTCCTTGGCCCAGCATTAACTCCACGTTCCTCTACCTCATTGCAGTACTTACGTATTGGCAAGGTGCTTCATAGACACGTACTAGGACGAGGAAGAATTGGACTAGGAGTAATACAAATTACCTGTAATTAACCAAGGGAATGGACACAAGCACACACATTCACTTGTCATTTACGCATGCACCCATTCACCATTCACTCACAAACGCACACCCACCCATGCATCATGCACTCCTTCACACACATTGCATGATAAATACACAAATGTACATTACATAATATATACACATACACACACCCACACACATCTTCACTTAAAAAAAAGAAATGTCCTTACTTTCCTCGCATCCGCTGCTCCTCCTCTGCAGGCTTGCCTCTGGCTCCCATGCTACAGCACGCACGCAAAGAAACAGCTCTGGAGTTCCTGTCATGTGCAGCAAAGCATCGGAGTGGGAGGGTTCCATGTCCTGGGAGTGGGGTGTTCGGATTTCAAAATGAAATTATTTCTTTTTGAAGTCACTTTGACCGATTTCAAAAAGAAATGATATCCATTACAGAAAACCGAAACAGAAATAATTTCTTTTTGAAGTTATAGTGATTTTAAAAAGATTTTTTTTTTTTTTTATCTGAACCTTTCCACATAGCCTGGGGTCACAAAGGCAGTGGCAGGGGTCACGCTGTTGCAACTCTTAGCGAACCCCGAATGATGTTCGTGGTCCAAGTCACTCACTAACGTTATGTAAATTTCTTGCTACTTCTACTCTAAATATACCAAAGCTTCCGTAACTATTCTAAACCTGCCTCCAGCAGGAACCTGCCTCGTCTCTGAAAGCTTCCTAAGACTATACCGGGGCTCCATCCACGTGAGCCCGTTTAAACCATGTGAACAAACTGCAGTCAACATTTTCAATAAGTTTGTTGGAGCTTCATCCTCGAACAATAATCACAAATGTAGGCGATTTTTGTTAATTGTGGGAAAGTTAATCCAAGCCGATCTACTAACAGCACAAAACATGTTGAACCTGCAAAATATTTCTATACACAACAGTGAAAGTTTAAAGAAATATGTTGCATATATCTTAAGATTTCCACCTATATAACCTTTGTGTCAAAAATACATTTTCTTGCGCATCATCATGGCAACGTTATGTATGTGGAACATACAATATTTTATGGTATGCTTTTTAGTTTGATATTTAAAGAAATACATGTTTTTTTTCAAGTTGTAATATGTTTACACATTAGTATTCCTTGGATCAATATGTTCTGTTCTGTTTGTGTGCTATTTATAACTCTAATGCAGAAAACTTGAATTGTCAAGGCTGTCATTAAAGACAATTTCTTAGTGCTGAGATGGGAATGGAGAGAGCCTGACTAAAAGGTGACAAAGTGAATTGTGAATAGTTACACGGCATTAGCAAAATTCCATTATGAGGCAATTTTACTGTGACTAGAAGAAGTTCAAGGGTTGGGGGTTAAAGGTGTAATTGTGCTTTGCTCAAACCTTTACCTATACCCAACTCAGTTCTGCAGTAATCCAATTATACAGGTAAAATTGATGAAGTACCCAGTATATGCGTTTTGCCTCCATTTTGGTACCAAGGGTGAAGGCCAAAGTATTACCTCTGTGGCTATGGATCCGCAGAGTTAACGTCCAAAAAACACCAATATGTTAAATATTAAAATAAAAATAATCACTAAGCAAGAGTCTTTGACAATAACAGTCCGTACTAAATATGCAGAAAGTACAAACACAGTACATTTCTGAACTTGCAAGGAGAAAATATACTGTACTGTACAGTGAAAAGGCACAGAAGGCAGGTAAATGGGGAATTGTGCTTCTAAAGGGATATCAAAATTAGCATTTAGTTTAAGATAAAAGGAAATACAAAACAACATTTCTCATACATATCTTTGGCAAAGGTAGCAGAAAGGGAAATAAGCAGTTCTTAGAGCCAAGATAAAGTGAGCAGTTAAGGGTGCCTTGGAAGCCTGCACCAACACTCCAAGCCCACAGTGTCTATGCTTATTCTTCTTTGGAAGGGTTGACAGTGTCAATCAGCTCTTCTAGGCACTTCTCAGGTTCCATGTCATAAAATCGCAGCAAAAAATGCTGTGGTTACAAAATATTGCTGCAAAAATGCTGTGGTTTTTGCGCCACAATGCATGTAAAGGATGCGGGGGACACCCCCGCAAACCCCGGACCCATTATACCATTTAAGGGGAGCGAGGGACACCCCGAAACCCCCGCTCACCTTAAATTTTATAATGGGGCACACCTTTACCGGGTGAAACCACAGCATTTTAACCGCGATTTTTTTTACCACAACATTTTTGCTGCAATTTTATTACCTGATACCACTTCTCACAGGTTTGAACTATGGTTCAGTAGTATCAATCTAGCTCTACGGTAGTCAAGCACGTAATTGTCAACAAATAGGCAGATCTCTGACCTGACTGAACTGGGGTACTGGAGCATCGTCTTTGAATAAGTATGTTTTTGAATTAGTTTGGCTTGTTGGACTGGATTGGCAGCTCAATTGTAGGTGATGTACAAGTTTCAATCCAGGCATCTTGAAGTTAACAGCTTCCAACAAAGTAGGCTTGAATGTATTTCTTATGCAGCTCAACAACAATAACATTGCTTGGTGATACAGCAGCAGTCCAATTCCTGGGGTCTGACTACTCAATTATGATTCAAAGGAGACTCAATGGTCAAGCACGTTTGGTGTCTCTTTGGCCAGCTGTGTAACAAGTGTAAGAGGTTATATCTTGGGAAATTAGAGTGCTTGTGCTGGAGCTCTAGTCTCTTATCAGCCCTTTTATCCTTATCCACAGTTCATGCAAGCTCCAAGGTCCTTCAATATATTGTCCCTTATTTGCATTAGGGCCTTTAAGAGAAGTGTTTGTCTCCCTTATTCGATCAGTTGTTGGTTTACGTTTTTTGATCAATCCCCAATTGCTTGAATTTCTTTCCTTAATTTTCTTTTACCTACTTTTTACTGCTAAAATGTATATGGTGGGTTGGGGTCAGACAATATTGATTGGGGAGGCATGGGAGTGGGGAGGGGATGTGGGTGTGGTGGGGTATCTCCCCCTGTATTATGTGGTAAAACATGTGGTAAAGAAATTTGAAATAGAACATTCAACCGGTTAAAAGTTGATTAAAATGCATTGAAACCACGTATTTTCACCAATATAGATAACATTTCCAACAGGAAATAATAGAGGTGGGCTCCAACTCAATTTAAAGGTAAACCCTAGTGGAGCATCTTCCCTCTTTCATGGCAATACTCTGAGCACCTTGCTCATTGAGGATCTGCTTTAGGGCTGAAACTATGTCCCCTATACCTAGCAACCATTGCTGGAGGGTCACCTCCAGTTCAGATCCACATCAGCAAGGCATTGTGGCTATGCAAATTATCCAAAATGCAGCTCTTTTGATCCATAAAATTGTCTTTGTCTGATCGGGCAGTGCCACTTTATACATAGAATTATCAACCCAAGACAGAATTTTCACAAGTTTGCAGACAACTAGGTACCTGTTTTCACCCTTATTAGGGATCATGAGCACAGTATAGTCTGACAGCCTTGTGTTTGGAGCGTTGGGGCATGTATATCACACACCAGCAAGGTTATAGTGGTCTAATTTGCATTAGTGGGCACGGGAAAGACACGCACCAATAAAGTGTTTTTGAAGACACTTAGATCTAGTCCCACAATAGTGAAAATGGTTGCACAAATCACCTTGAGGTGTCAGGGTTAGGATGGCCTTGCAGTGATGACCCATTGCAACACAGAGATAGCAATGTTTTCAGCTACCTAACCTTAACATGCATATAGACAAAACACAATGAATCCACTGTCTGCCCTGCATTCTTTGGTAAGGCTTATTTTACGTGTGAGTGACAATATGCATCATAGTTAATGATTATATTGCAAATATATATGCATCATATCATTGGTCAAAGGAGTTCATCAGTTAGTGGTGGTGGATAGGAAAGATTCATAGGGCATCTCAGAAAAACTTCACAAGGGCTTAAACCTGTTTTTTCTGCTATGCATACATTTATTAATAACATGTTTCGGGGGAAGCCCTCTGGCCACCTGAGGCATGTTTTAATACACAGCTTAGTCAACTTGTTCTTTATAATCCCATTTTTTGTATTGTGTATATAGTTTAATAAACAAACTTTAACACATTCTTAGATAGAAATACAACAAAAAAGAAGAAAATTATTTCTAAAAGTAGAAACATTATTTCCACATATTTAACCGATACCAAAATTATATAAAATCATATAAAAAAAGGATATCAGGCTACAAAATAGAGCACATTTGCATATCCTTAGTAAAAATACCAGTACATGACAATTCATCTAACACGATCGATTTGTAATGATAATAAAAAAAAATGTCATTAGTTATCAATCAGATCCCAAGGAGCAATACAGACATAAATGGATCCTATGTTCATTGCACAGCATATGAGGTATACTCAGGGTTAGGAACAAAGGCTTTTACTCAATTCCTCCAATAAATTCACGTCGCTTTCAAATTTCCGTAGTTGCTTATTTACACATTTCCATACTTGTGTTATAGCAATGATCTTACTACGACTATATCCAGACAAGCAATTTAACCCGACATATTCATGGGTTATGTTATCCAGATCTTTTACAAATTTAAGGTAGTAATGAGCATAGATGGATTTCATCATTGAACAGTTTGTAAGCACATGTCTTGCCGTCTCTGTTTCTAGCTTATTACAGCACGGTCTGCAAGTTCTTTCCTGGGCTGGCATTCCAGTTCATGCCCCTTTAACTCCTAAGACATCAAGACGGTTTAGGCGGATGTTCATAAACAGCCTCCGCATTATCAAGGATGGGAGGAGCATTAGATATTCTTGTGGCTGCTTATAGTTAAAATACATCCTAGAAAAGTAGCTTAGAGATTTCATACTAGCAACTTTTTCGTGGCTGTTTACCCAGTCTTGCTTCTCAGCCGCATTTTTCAAGGATTTAAGCATTGCACCTTCACCGTCTTGCCACCTCGGTGTCCAACATAGCTTCCTAAAGAAGTTCTCATTCATTGTTTTGAATTTAGTCATTACCACATTGGTGCTAGTCTCCAACGGGGAACGAAGGATCGTAAGGAAAGAGTCTGGCAAAGAAAATATAATCTTAATATAGAGCTTTGCTCTATTTAGGTTAATCAGAGTAGAGAGGGAAGTAGGACCCATCTCTAGCCTAATTGCCTCAATAAGAGTGTAATTGCCTAGCCCCATAATTTTGCGCCATATCAGCCCTTCAATTTTTTCTGCCCACTTAGACCAATCGCAGTATGAAGCTTCAAGACCATAGAGAAAGGCAGACACCAATTTCTGTCTATAGATGGTACGAATTCCACATAGGCTGTATCCCGCAGTTTGTTTTGAGAATGGCAGTACTGCTCCTAAAGTAGAAAGAACCTTAGCCCACTTGTTTTCCTGAACATTGTGATTCATCCCACTTTTTCCAGACACTACCTCATAGCCCAGATATTTATAGACATTAACTCTTTTAATGAGCCTGATACTACAAGAAATAGTCGTTCTATTACTTCGCCCAGTCCCAATAGCCATAAATTGGGTTTTGGTAGTGTTAATTTGAAGACCATTCTTATCTGCAAAACAGCAGACAGCCCTAGCACTATTGCAGATCCCGACATAAGTGTTGTCAAAGATAACAATGTCATCTGCATAGCAGATCAAGCCCAATTTGGTGTTTCCAATCCTAGGGAAAGCATTCATTTTTTCCATGAATATCTTGCAGAAATCAGCCATGAATAGATTGAAGAATATTGGCGCCAATGCAGATCCTTGTCGAACCCCCCGCTTAATAGAGATTAAGTCAGACATTAGTCCCATATTGTTCAGTCTTACTCTGGTGGTATTATTTTCATACATCAGTTTGCATATGTATAAGTGATGGGCCGGCATACCCATCGCCTCTAGTTTCTCCCATAGCCGGCTTCTTTTTACCATATCAAAGGCTGAGGAGAAATCAACATACAGAATAGAAAGAGGTAATTCCGATTAAAATGAGCCTGCTCTACTAATGCCATTATACTTTTCAACCACCTGTGCTATTTGCAGTTGCTGGGAACTCTGCAGTTTTTGCTGTATTTGAAGTGCTGTGCAGAGGTTCCTTAACACGCGGACTTGAACATATGTTACCATGTCTCTATGTGTACTCAGTGAGACTCTAAATGGGGACAGTCTATCCCTAATCAATGCTGTTACTATTGTTCTGGTATTAGCCCACCCATCACAACATTTTAGATATGAATACCATTACACATCGGTACCCATAACATCTGTGCATGTGCATGAAATCAACATGGATATTGGCAAAGGGGTCTTACACTGCCTTGTCTACATTGTGGGGCAGGAAAATAAAGCAGTGTCTACAGTACATTTGAACAACTGAAGACAAATCTGGTTCACAACAGTCCTAATTGATGAACGTAATCATGAACACCTTTCCTACATGGGCGAGTTAATTATAAATGCGAGCCAAATAGGACAGCAGTACTTTTGATCTGCCAGGCAATCGTGTTCATCCCAGAAAAAGTAACCAGGGTACAGCCAAATCTCACCATAGACCAAGATATTTTTTTCTGGTTCTAGATGCACATTTGTTTAATAGCTAGTTCTTGCAGTTGGGACAATGGTAGCGTTTGAACAAGACTCTGTAGTCTGTTTATAAATTCAACATCTGTTTATTGTACATAACAGCAGGCTCAACAGCACATCTAAAACCAACACCATATCAAACAGCAATAAACTGGGCAATGGTTTCATAATCACATATCTCAGATCTGTGAAGACATTAGTTGTCAGCAGGGAACAACAAAGTGAGATAGCTGTCATCCCCAGAGGTAGAAAACAAAACAGTGGTCCTCTATCCAGCCAGTGAGGAAGCATCTACAAGACAACAATCTAAAAAGACATATTGAACTAATGGGAACATATGGTGATAATGGGGGTTTTTCATCTGAGGGGCAGACGATTGCCAAAAGAATGCATTTCATGTCTCAATTGTTGTCGTGGTCTCACGAAGACCTTTCCTCATGGACCTATGCCAAGCAAACTTTTGGGCCATACTCCATCGTTCCAAGCCATGTCTCCACAACGGATAACTAGGGCCAATCTTTCTCTTCCATGCCATTGCAATTCTCGTCTTTCCAATGGCACACACTAGGTGCATGAGTTTGACAATGTGTCTAATTGTGTCAGGTCAGAAGAACTCCATCAGGTGTGCCGACCTATTCCAGCTGTATCAAACATGAGTTTGATCTTTCCCTGGAAAATCTGCACTTTCGGACAGTTTCAAAACATATGTATGAAATTGGTTTCTCCAGAAATTATCGAATTCGAAAATACCTACTGCAAATTTACCACATTTTCTCGGTCGAATTTGTTAGATTTTTTTGTAAATGTTAAGTATAAAAAAGATGGGGGTTGAGTAAGTGTATAGGTTAAGGTAGGGGGAAGTGGGATTGGTACCAGGGGTTTCCCCCAGCAATGCTCTTCATTTTGCAGTAGGTATTTTATTTTCAATCATTTCACGGTAATCCCATGAAATTCACTGTGAGATGTATTCATTTTTTTTTTTTTTGCTTTTGTAAAGTACACAAAACCCACAGGCATCAAGGTGCTCTTACAGGGGTGGGATAAGGGGAGAGGGGCAGAGGGGTGAGGGGAAAGGGAGCAAGGGAGAGTAAGTACAGTAGGGCACAAAGCTTCATAGCTGCACATCTTCATAGTCAAAGACACTGAAAAAGTCTAGTTTTTATTTGCTTCCTGAAAGGCCAGTAGGAGGATTTGGCTCATACTTTAGGAGTGAGGTTGTTCCAGAGGTGGGCGCCGAAGACCAGGAAACTGGATCCCCAAGCTCTTGTGCGCTTGAAGTATTGTGTGGTCAGTCTATGGTTGTAGATGCACCGTGTAGGTTTGGAGGAGGTTTGCTTGTGAAATATAAGGTGGCACAGTGTTTGAGAGACAGTAAGTAGTGATTGAAAGGATTTTAAAGTCTATGCGCACTATAACTGAGAGACAGTGAGCGGGTCTTCTCAGTGCTGTTAAATGGTCATCTTTGGAAAGGTCCATAGCTGCATGGATGGCATTGTTCTGGATTGTCTGGAGCTTACAAAGGTTCCGTTCCGTGGTGCTGGCTAGGATTGAATTGCAATATTCGAGCCGGGAGCAAATGTTGGCTCTTGCAATAGTCAGGTGGTGCAGTAGAGTAGGTGTTTGGTGGCATTTAGGAGTTTGATGGAGTGGGCTACTGAAGATGTGATGGCATTAGCATGCCGGGTCATGCTCAGGCTTGAACACCAAGCATTTTAACTCTAGAAGAGATGGGGATGGTGCAGGCAGCAATGAAAAAGTAGTGATAGGCTTGGTCCAGTTTGGATACATAGGACAGGGGGCGACAATCAAGATTTCTGTCTTGACATCATTTAGACAGAGTTGTTGAGACGCCATCCAGTCTTGGATGATATCATAGATGATATTAATGCTATTGGAATCTTGTTGTTTGTTGCCTGAAAGGGGGCGGGGGGGGTGAGGATTTGGGTATCATTAGCGTAGTTCGTTAATGATATACCCAGGGAGTCAAGCTGGTCAGAAAGAGATTTTGTGTAGACATTGTGTAAGGTTGGAGACACTCATGAGCCTTGTGGGACCCCACAGGGGACAAGAGTCAGGTTGGCCACTGCATTGCCTCTGTAGACATAGACAGATCTGTCCGGGAGGGAAGAGGAGATCCATGCGACAGCTCGTGGGGCAACGTTAGAGGTGGTAGTGAGGTGTTGGCAGAGAGTCTGGTGGTCGACCAAGTCGACGTCAGCAGAGAGGTCCAGTATGTGGAGGAGGGCTAGGCCACCTGCATCACAGTTGTCATATAGGTGTTTTTTTAGATCAAGTAGGGCTGACTCAGTGCCATGACCATGGTGGAAGCCGGATTTCAGGGGCTGAGGATGTTGTTTGTTTGTTTTATTTATTTGTATAGCGCTCCAAGCCCAGAGGTAGAAGGTCGCTTAAAGAAGACGGTTACATAATTGTGATATACAGTTTTCAAAACACAGCAATTTACAGAATATACTGACATAGTTGAGCAGTGGGAGGTGTACGCACATATCTACGTGGTACTATTGTTTCAAATACAGTAGTTTGCCGAGATCACATATATGTTTAAGCAGAGTGGAGTGTAGCCAGATATTTGTGGTGCTACTCTTTGTTGAGGAGCCAACCAATAACCTGTTTCCTGAAGATCTGGAAGGACTCAATAGTTTTAATGTTGAGTGGTAAGGTGTTCCAGAGTTGGGAGGCAAGAACTGTGAAGCTAGCCCCTCCATCTCTTTTGAAGCGGAATCTGGGCACTGTCAAGCATAGAGTGTTGGAGGATCTAGTAGTTCTGGTGTCAGGTTTCATGGTGAATTTATTGGTTAGATATGGTGGGGCTAGGTGGTTTAAGGCTTTGTACGTGAGGCAAATGGTTTTCAAATCAATTTTTTGATGTATGGATAGACATTTGTAAGATTTCCTAGCAGCGGAGATGTGCTCATGCCTGGGGATGTTGAGTGCTGCACGTAGTGTGTTATTTTGAAGTACTTGTAATTTGTTAGTTATAGAATGATTAGCGCCTAGGTACAGGCTGTTGCAATATTCCATTTTGGACTGTATGAGGGCTCTAGCAAGAGTGAGGCAGCTGTTGGGTGAAAGGAAGGGTCTACTGGCCCTGATAAGCTTGCCGGTATAGGCAGAGGCTGAGGCGACTATGATGGTTTGTTTGGAGAGGTTGGAGTTGGCATTAAGGTAAAAGCCAAGCGTTTTCACGGTTTTGGCAATAGGGATGTTGTGACCGTCGATAATGATGTTGTTGTAGTTAGGATTAAGTTTAGCCAGGTTACTGGGGGAGCCGACAAGGAGAAGCTCTGTTTTCTCATCATTCAGGGAGAGGCCATGAGAGGCCATCCATGCCTGAATGATGGAGAATATTTTGTTGATCCGGGAGATGTCGGCGTGGTAATTGCCTGTGATTCGGAGGAGTATCTGGGTGTCATCTGCATAATTTGTATAGGTGACACCCAAATGGTCCAGTTGGTCAAATAGCGGCTTTGTAAATATGTTGTACAAAGTGGGGGAGACACAGGAGCCTTGTGGGACCCAACAAGAGATGGGGATGGGGTCTGCTGCAGCTGTTGTTGAGAAAACCCACATGGTTCTGTTTGCCAGAAAGGATTGTATCCATGTGACTGCAGAGGAGTAAAAAGTGCGCTGCAGTGGATAGGTGGCTACAGAGGATTTTGTGGTCAGCCAGGTCGAAGGCCGCTGAGAGGTCTAAAAGGAGTAGGATCGCGGCATTGCCTTTGTCTTTGATTTCATCGATCTGACTTTTGAGATCAACAAGGGCAGTTTCCGTTCCATGTTGAGGTCTGAAGACAGATTGACGTATGCCTAGCAGTTGGTTGGATTCCAGATATTCCTGAATTTGGAGATATGCGACCCTGTCCAGGATTTTTAATAGGAAGGGGACTAGTGTAGTTTGTGGCTATGTCTGGGTCTAATGATTGTTTTTTCAAGAGTGGGAGAACCATGATTGTTTTAGGTTGCCGGGAACTGAATTATTGGTGAATGATAAGTTAATAAGTTTAGTGATGAACGGGGATAGATCTCTAGCTGCGTCTTTAATGATCTGGGCAGGACAGCTGTCCCCTTTGCAGTTCGATTGTTTTAAGGAGGTGATGATTTTTTGAACTTTTACCGTAGTTACTTTCTTGAATGTGAAGCCCAATTTAATATCGGTTGGCGTTGGTGAGCCAGGGTTGGTAGGTTTGGTGTTAGAGAGTTGTTGGCGTTTATCCTCAATTTTAGTTTGGTGTCCTGTGATTTTGTTGTTGAGGGTGTTTGGGATGCTAGTGCACCAAGGTTTGTCTTTCAAGCAAGTGTCAGTGGGTGGATTAGGATTTTCTAATTCTTTTAGGATTTTGAATAATTCTTTCGTGGAAGACCCTGCCTGATCAATCCTGATGTTGTAGGCCTCTTTTTTGGTGCAAATTATCTCACTTTTGTATAGAGAAGATATATTCGTGAGATTTGATTTGTTTTCTTTGGAAGGGTTGGTTTTCCATGTGAGTTGTGCCTTAGCTTTCTTTTTCCTGAGTAGTTTGAGTTCGGGGGTGCACCACAAGTTCAGATGAGCTCTTGGTTTGACTTTGTGCAATTTCAGAGGGGCAATGGTATCCATCGCCTTGGCCATGGAATCATTGAAGGTGTCACTCAGTAGGTTTAAGTCCGCATTGGCTGGGAGTGCGTTGAGGGTGGGTAGGACCAGGGGTATAAGGGCTTCGGCAGTAATGTTGTGTTTGTTCCTGGTAGGGCAGGCTGGTGCCAAAGGGCACATTTTAGGTAATACATGATTAGTGTTGACCTCAAGGAGGATGAGGTGGTAATCTGTCCATGCTAGAGGTTGGGGGTCCTTACAGATTGTGTTACAGTTGTAGGTCGTAACCCAGTCAATAATTCTGCCCTTCTGGTGGGTGGGGAGGACATTAAGTTGTGCAAAGCCATGTTCTGTTATGGCCTTAGCTAAGGATGCAGCAGGAGCATCATTGGGGTCACGGTAACCAAGGTTGAGGTCCCAGAGGATAATAATTTGTCCTAGTGGCTTGGAGTTTTCAGCAATGAGAGATGTGATGTCTTCTTCAAAGACCCCAGGGGTGCCTGGGGGTCTGTATATGAGGTGAAAGGTGATCGTGCTTGTGGGGGAAGTTTACAGCTTGACTGTGAGTAGCTCACAGGATGTGACTGACACTGACAGGGTTGATCTGAAGTTTAAGCAGGATTAGGAGATGATCGCTATGCCTCCTCCCCTAGCGTTGGGTCTATCAGCTCTAAGGATAGAGTATTTGTCTGGGATGGCTAGCGATAAGTGAGGTCCAGACGCTTCATGAAGCCAGATTTCTGTTAATGCTAGGAAGTCTAGGTCATTGGTAAGAATGATGTATGCGATTTCTGTCGGGTGGGTAGCAAGTGATCTGACATTGAGTAAGGCTCCTTTTAGAGCGAGTAATGTGGGCTTATTGGGCGCCTTGTGCTTCTTGTTAGTTTTGGTGCTAGATTTGGCAGTGGGCCTGCTGGTTGTAATGGGGCGTCTAGTGCATAGTCTGTTGTTGCGGGCTGTGAGATTAGGACTGAGGGAGGGGGTTGGTCCAGGAGGCATGGGTGGGGCATGAGGCTTAGTGTTCCGTTTGGTGTGGTTAGGCTTAGCAGTGGGCCTAAAGTGGCTGTGGGTTGTGTCAGTGTTTACTGGGACGCCAATGTTTATGGGTGGTGTAGAGGTCATGTGATGAGTGGGTGGGAAGGGGGCATGGATGGTAGGAATGGTGTGGGGCAAGGGATAGGGTGGTGTCTTGGACATCACTACTGTTCCCTTCCTGTTAAAAATTCTTGATAGAGTTGCTTACCTGCAAATTCAGCATTACCTAGAGTCTAACCAATTACTCGGATTACGTCAGTCTGGCTTCCGGCCTCAGCATGGAACAGAAACTGCCCTTGTTGACCTCAAAAGTCAGATTGACGAAATTAAAGATAAGGGCAAGGCCGCCATCCTACTCCTTTTAGATCTCTCAGCTACCTTCGACTTAGTGGACCATAAAATACTCTGTAACCACCTCTCCTCTGCCACCCACTTTTCCCCCTCTGCTGTCACATGGATACAGTCCTTCCTAGCCAACAGAACCATGAGGGTCTTCTCTCTGGAGGCAGCAGCAGACCCTATCCCTATTTCCTGTGGGGTCCCACAAGGTTCATGTGTTTCACCCACCCTTTACAATATCTTTACAAAGCCCCTCTTTGATAAACTGGACCGTCTGGGTGTCACCTATACAAACTATGCGGACGACACCCAGATACTCCTCACTATCTCGGGCAATTACGTTATTGATGTAGCCAGGATCAATGAAATCTTCTCCGTCATTCAGGCACGGATGGCCACACATGGCCTCTGCCTCAATGACGAGAAGACCGAACTGCTTATTGTTGGTTCACCAAACAGTCTACAAAAATTAAGTCTAAATTACTCTAACATCATAATCGATGGCAACACCATCCCGGTCGCCAAAAATGTGAAAACTCTCGGCTTCTATCTTGATGCCAATGTTAACTTCACTAAACAAATTAACGCAACCGCGTCTGCCACTGCATATACCGGAAAACTTATTAGAGCCTGTCGACCATTTCTCTCCCCTTACAGTTGCCTCATACTAGCCAGAGCCCTTATACAATCCAAACTAGATTATTGCAATAGTCTCTACTTAGGGGCCAAACAAGCGATAATCAATAAGCTCCAAGTCCTTCAAAATAATGCGCTACGGGCAGCGCTAAATATCCACAGACGTGAGCACATCTCGGCCACCAGAACCACATGCAGATGGCTCACCATCCAACATAAAATCGACCTAAAAACACTCTGCCTGACGTACAAAGCTCTCAACAATTTAGCACCCCGATACCTGACTAACAAACTCACTATGAAACTCTCCGTTAGAACCACGAGATCCTCCAACACCTTATGCCTAACAGTACCCAGATTTAATTCCAAAAGAGCCGGAGTTTCGAGCTTTACTGTCCTCGCCCCCCAACTCTAGAACACCCTGCCTCTGAGCATCAAATCATCCAATTCCTTTCAGTCATTCAGGAAACTTGTCATTGGGTGGCTTCTGACAAATAGTCAACTTTGAAGCCAGACCTAGCTATATACTGCACTATCTGTCCATGCCTCACCTATGTCAATATTGGGTGCTATCACCACCATTGCCTGTATATAACTGCTATCTAAATCGTTCTAGCATCACTATTTAATACCATGTACTGTGCTCACCTATGTCACTATTGGGTGCTATCCAGGGCTTTAAGTGGGATAAGAAATCGAGGGGGGGCCTCATTTGGGGGCGTGGCTTGTGGGGGGCGTGGCCTAAAACGTACGCAAATCGTAAGGTATGCACACACATATATATGCATGTTATATATCTGTGTGCGTACCTTACTATGGTTTGTGTACTTTGCAAGCCATCTTTTCTAAACATAGAAATATGTATTTCTATGTTTTGACAAGATGGCTTGCAAAGAACACAAACCATAGTAAGGTACGCACACAGGTATATAACATGAATATATATGTGTGTGTGCATACCTTACGGTTTGCCTACTTTTCAGGCCATTTTTTTAAAAAAACATTTCGGTTTTTATAAAAGATGGCTTTGAAAGTACACAATTCAAGCCATCTTTTATAAAGCTTTGACTACGGACAAAATTGTCCGTCGGCAAAGCTTTATAAAAGATGGCTTGAATTGTGTACTTTTCAAGCCATCTTTCATAAACCTCGAAAAATATCAAGGAATCCCCAGGTCCGCCGAGGGTTAAAGACGCCTCGGCGACCTGGGGAAACAAAGGGACAGTAACTGCCTCTGGTGACCCCTCGCGCGAGAGGTCACCAGAGGCAGTTACTATGATTTACAGAAGTGGCAGCCAGGCACAGCATTGCTGTGGCTGTCTGCCACTTCTGTCAGATCGCCTGACTTCATGGCAGGCGCATATCCCGTCGCGGCTGCCGCCGCAACGGGATAATGCATCCCGCCAATGTTGCGTGTGGTGGGACGGGGGCCCCTGCAGGGCCCCGGCTCAGTCCCACTTTTTGGAGACTGCCGGGGCCCGGCCCCGGCAGGCCCCGGCCCACTTAAAGCCCTGGTGCTATCACCCCCACTGCCTGTATATAACTGCTATTTTAAATTGTTCTAGCATCACTGTTTATTACCTTGTTCTGTGCCTTGCAATCTTGTACTAAGCACCCCTATACTCCTGGGTCCGGAGCGCTATAGAAATAAAATAAACAAACAAACAAACAAACATCCGAGTTTGGCTAGTCCATCCATGTAGGCTATGTAACTGTTACCGCTGCAAGGCACATTGTCCAGCGTGATGCAGAAAGGGAACATGATAAGAGCGAACAAGGTGAGCATGGTCTTCTGGCTATGGGGTATGTAGTGCTGGAGGCTTAAGATGTAGAGCTAGTTGGATGAGCAGCCCAATCAGAGGCTTGCACATAGCTTGTTAGGTCTGGGTAGGGGGCAGACCTATAGGGCAGTATCTAGGTTCAGAGTAATACCCTCAAGCTAAGGTGCAGTGGGGCAGCACCTAGATTCAGGATAATACAGTTGGCTAAAAATGCAGCGGGGCAAGACCTAGATTCAGGATAATACAGTTGGCTAAAAATACAGTGGGGTAACACCTAGATTCAGGATAATATAGTTGCCTAAAAATGCAGTGGGGTAACACCTAGATTCAGGGTAATACAGTTGCCTAGAAATGCAGTGGGGTAACACCTAGATTCAGGATAATACAGTTGGCTAAAAATGCACTCGGGCAACACCTAGATTCAGGATGATACAGTTGGCTAAAAATACAGTGGGGTAACACCTAGATTCAGGATAATACAGTTGCCTAAAGATGCAGTGGGGTAACACCTAGATTCAGGATAATACAGTTGGCTAAAAACGCAGTGGGGCAACACCTAGATTCAGGATGATAGAGTTGGCTAAAAATACAGTGGGTAACACCTAGATTCAGGATAATACAGTTGCCTAAAAATGCAAATGGGGCAGCACCTAGATTCAAAATAGTATAGAGTGTGATTAGAGAATCTGAGCATACATACCTAGGTAGGTGTAAGATAGGCGCGCGGTGATGGGTAGTAGGTGCGATGGGAGGCAGCCCATAGGTACGCTTAGTACTAACTTCAGGTGTCAAGGCATGGCTATAGGCTGGTTGCACAACGCAAATGACTAGGCATAACAGTAAACCTACTGCAGATTTCAAGTATCAGGCACAACAATATTCAAGGCACGGCAGTGAGCAAGGTGCTGAAGGTAAGTGGTTAGGCACAGTAGCAAACTTAGTGCTGAGTTCAAGTTAGGGCACAAAGTCAATAGGTAGAGTCAGGGTGCAGCTTTAAGCAAGATACACAATACAAGTGAGCAGGTACCACAGTGAGCTAGTTGGTGGCAGAAGTTACAGCGTGGAAGTAGACGGGTCAGGTGACACAATACCTTATGACAGAATTATGCAAATGTGGCATTGGGTTGCTGTTTAGAGTTCCTGGCAGAAGGCAGAGTTCAGCAGAGACAGGCTGAGACAGAAGTCGGCCTTGGATCGACGGCCTTTGCAGAGATGGCTGGCTCGCACCTCCCGGCATGCTATTGGCCAATAAGAGGGCGGTGAGGGCCAATGGCGGTAGTTGGTGGTGCTAGGTGGAAAAAGGCAGTGAAAGGAGCCTAGCGACTCCAGGCGTCCATTTTGGAGTGGGGTGCCATGTACAGCACGGAGGGGAGCACAGTGAGGGGAGTGCTTTGCACTGGTGTTAGCACTCAATCCGTGCTAATATTGCCATATAATGGATGTGGTGGGCGTCGGGCACATAGCGGCGCTTTTGCAATAAAAATGAAGCAGCGCAGCCAGGATGCTGTGGGCGGCCCAGGGGTCTTACTTTGATGGAGGGAAGCTCCTGCTTCTCCTCCTCAAAGGGGGGACACTGCTCCAGCAGTGTTGTTGGGAGCTCCTGCTCCTCTGGCCTGGTCGGGATGAGTGGGCAGGCTGAGACGGAAGTCGGCCTCGGATTGTAGTGTTCAAGGTAAGATTGTATTTGAGAGTAAGCAGCATGGTCCAAGATTTTCAGTAGGAAAGGTGCAAAGTTGATAGTTTGGTAGGAGAAGTAGGGTCTAGAGAAGGTTTTTTTAAGGATGGGGAGATACAGGGTTCCTTGAGGGCTGGAGAGACAAAGCTGTTGGTTAAGGAGGAATTGATAAAAGTGGTAATGATAGGAAGAAGGGCTTTTGCACAAACCTTGATGAGAGGGGCTGGGCAGACGTCCCCTTGGCACTGTGATGGTTTCAGGCCAGCAATGAGATTGGAGGTTTCCAGCTCTGTGATGGGTCGGAAAAGGAGGGTTAGCAAAATAGGTTGAAGTAGGTACAAGGGTATGGGGAGGGTCCACCTTGCTGGCTTTGGTGAGGATGGTTGATTGCATGGCATTGATTTTTTCTTGAAGGGAGACAATTTTGTTGGTAAGGGCGTCTTGGATGTTTTGGCACCAGGAGTCATCTTTGGTGTAGTTGGAGGTAGGGACACTAGTGGTTTCATGCTCCCGTAGGATGGAAAACTGTTCTCAGGAATCGGACTGGGCATTGATGTTTCTGTTAGAGAGTGCGGCTGCTTTAGCAGTGAGAATGTTTTTTTTTATATACCTTGTTGGTTGCAGATGAAGATTTGCACCAACTGTTTGCAAGGGTGCTGTTTATTGACTCTCATGTCCTGGAGGTCTGGAGTAAACCAGGAATTTATATGCATGGTGAGTTTAGCTTTTCAAAATATAAGCAGGGCAATGGCATTGTTAATAGCTGAAATTATGGGGGAATTGTAAGTGTTAACCAGGTTGGTTAGGTCAGTGGGTAGGGAGGTTTGGACGTGGTCAGCCATGAGAATAGGGAGTAGGCATTCTTTGCTAAGGTTGAAGGAGCATCTAGTGAATGCAGGTGGTAGGGTGGGGTTGTTGGAAGGATCGGCACTCTGTAGGGAATGGTATTGTGATATGACCAAAGATTAGGCGAGATGACAATGTTATCCACATTGAAATTCAAGTCATCTATTCAATCTAGAGATGTTCCAAGATGGTCGGTTGGGTTGGAGATGCGTTATGAGAACCCGAGCGAGGTTAGCGAGTTAGCCATTGACAGTGCATCCTTGTTTGCCGTGTCCATCAGTCCCAGGTTTAGGTCACTGAGGACTAGAACTTTGGAGGTAGGTCTTGTACTAGTACTGATAAGAGAGGAGAGGTCATCCTCAAAGGACTTAGCTGGGCCAGGAATCGATAGATGACATGCATGGTTAAGGTCGATGTTTGTGAAATTGTGAGCCTGCAGTTGAGTAAGTCACATGTGGGAGGGTATTGAAGGATAAGGTGTCTTTCTGGACGAGAGCAACTCTCCCAACTTTGTGTAGAGGACAATCACAATGGAATATGGCGTGACCTGTGGGAATAGTGATGGCGAGATCAGGTCCTGCTGTGGGGTGTGCCAGATTTCAGTTATGGCTAAGATATCCAGGTTGTTGTTGGTGATGAGGTCTCGAACATCAGTGGCATGGGTGACAATAGATTGTGCATTGATAATGGCCCAAGAGAGAGATTGGTCAGGAGGTGTTGCAGGGTCCAAACTAGGGCTGGGGAGAGGTTGGGATAGGTTGTGTTACAGGCTCTGGGTGAGGTGTCGGGGTACATGTTTGAAGGTGTTGTAGGTGGTGAAAGGTACTTTGTGGGAGGGTCAGAGCCATGGAAGATATGTCTGTGCCTGAAGCAAGTCTTAAGGTTCTTGATTTGCCTGTTCAGGGGAGGGAGGCAGAGGGGGTACTGGACGGGTGGTGTTGCAGGTGTGTTATGTTATGTTATGTTACTTTGCATTTATATAGCGCCTTATGTACCATTGGTATGATCTCAAGGCGCTGGTAGGTTGAACGCCCTCGGGAACCGAAGTTCAAGTCAGTAGAGAGAGAGGGAGAGAGAGAGAGAGCCATAAGGTTTGTGTGAGCACCGGATATGTGTGCAGCAGGTGTGGCATTCATGTGATTGCTGCTCCTTAGAGGTAGGTGTGGTGGTTGAGAGATGAAGTGTATGTGTTCGTTCTGGCAGGTTGTTATCCAGACCGATTTTGGCTGCGTTAGGCCCGAGGAGAATGCCTAGGCTGGAGGGTGTAACCAGCAATGTTTAGTTAGGATGATGGGGTGTATGAGGCAAGCGAAGGTATTAGAACAGCTATACCGAATTTGTGTCATAATATCGCTGTGTTCTAGTTCAGTGGTGGTGTAAAGAGGAGAGTAAGCATGGATATGTGATATGGTAGTTTATCTTAGGTGCTTGAGATCGAGCACACTCCAATAGTTCCATGCGCTCCAACCGTTCCATGCACTCCGACCGTTCCATGTATTCCGACCGTTTTCAAGCACGCCAAACCGTTCCATGCACTCCAAACCATTCCATGCACTCCAAGCCGTTCGATGCACTCCAAACCGTTCCATGCACTCCAAACCATTCCATGCACTCCAAACCGATTCCATGCACTCCAAACCGATTCCATGCACTCCAACCATTTTATGCACTCCAACCATTTTATGCACTCCAACCATTTTATGCAATCCAACCATTCTATGCACTTTGATCGTTTTATGCACTCCAACCATTTTATGCACTTCAGATTGTTCCATGCACTCTAATATTTTTTTTGTACAGTGTCCATTCCTTGCCCTCTATCCGTTTCGTGCATTCCATCCGTTGCATGTGCTCACTCAGTTCTATGCACACTATCAGTTATATCAGTTCTATGTGTTGCTTCTGATCAATGCACTTTGTCCGATCTATGCATGTTATCTGTTCTCCATGCATCATCCATCCACAAACCTGACCCGTTCCATACAACCTGTTTAACCTGTTCCATCCACATATGTCATCTGTTCATCCACCTACTTTGTCCGTTCCACACACTTCTTCCATTTTATCCACCCACTTCGCCTGTTTCACCCTGTTCACCCATTCCACCCACTTCACCCGTTCCACCCACTTCACCCATTCTATCCACATACTTCATCCGTTCATCCACCTACTTCATCCGCTCCACTCACTTCACCCATTTCGTCCACACACTTTTTGCGTTTCACTCGCTTTACACATACCACCCACTTCAATCTTTCCACTCACTTCATCCGTTTCGTCCATACTCTTCTTCCATTTCACCCACTTCACCCGTTCCCTCCAGTTCACCCATTTCATCCACACACTTCTTCCATTTCACACACTTCATCTGTTCCCCCCACTTCACCTGTTCCACCCACTTCACACGTTCCACCCAGTTCATCTGTTCCACCCACATACTTCACCCGTTCCATCCATATACTTTACCCGTTCCTTCCACATACTTCATCTGTTCAATCCATCCACAACCTTCACCCGCTCCATCCACATGCTTCACCCATTCCATCCATATACTTCACCCGTTCCATACACCCACTTAACCCCTCCCATCCATCCACTTTCACTCTTCCATCTACCTACTTCTCTCGTTCCTTCCACATACTTCATCTTTTCCATTCATCCACTTCCCCCGATTTCATCCACCCTCTTTGCCCGATCCATCCACCCACTTCGCCCGATCCATCCACATACTTCATCCTTTCCATCCACATACTTCATCTGTTCCACCCACGTTGCCCGTTCCATCCAGTTCATCCGTTCCACCCAGTTTATTCGTTCTACCCAGTTCATCTGTTCCACCCAGTTCATCCGTTCCACCCACATACTTCACCCGTCCCAACCCCATACTTCGTCCATTCCAACCACATACTTCACTTGATCCGTCCACTTCACCCTTTCCATCCAACAGACTTCATCCGTTCCATCCAACATACATGACCCATTCAGTCCACATACTTCAAACGTTCCGTCCGCCTACATCATCCATTCATTCCACACACATCACCCGTTCCTTCCACAACATACTTCACCCGTTCCTTCCACCCACTTCATCCATTCCATCCACATACTTCACCCGTTCCTTCCGCATACATCACCCGTTCATTTCACATACATCACCTGTTCCATCAACCCACTTCACCCGTTCCTTCCACCCACTTCACCCGTTCTGTCCGCATACATCACCCGTTCCATCCACATACATCACCAGTTCGCTCAACACTCTACGCCTGCTGTACACTCTTCACCCGTTCCGCACTGTATAGAAACACCCGCTCCACACCCTACATCCGCTCAACATCCTACATCTGCTCGGCACCACACACCCTACATCCGCTCAACACCCTACACCTGCTCAACACCCTACATCCACTCCACGCTATCATCCACTCCACACCCTACATCCGCACCAACACCCTACATCCGCTCCACGCTCTCATTCATTCTATGCTCTCATCCGCTCTATGCTCGTATCCGCTCTACGCTCTCATCCACTCCACCGACTTCATCCGCTCCACCGACTTTGTCTGCTCCACTCACTTCATCCATTCATCCTGCATTATCGGTTCAGCCCATGTCACTTGTCGCACGCACTCGATCGGTCCCATGTACTCCATCTGTCCCATGCACTACACCGTCTCATGCACTTGAATTGTCTATTCTATTTGTTCCATTTATACCATGCACTCTTACATTCCATGCCATCTATGCCATCTATCTGTTCCATGCACTCTACCTATTCTGTGCACTCTGTGCATTTATCCGTATCATATATTCATCTTTTCCATACTCTCCACTTTATTCCTCTCGTTCCTTGGTGTGGGTGAGTTATGGAGCGGCTATGTGATGTGGGAGGTGGTGGACCTTTACAAGGTGTGGTTTTAGCTGGTTTAAGAAGGGGCATGGCACTAGGTTCTGTGTTGGCTCGTGGTAGGAAAGGGAGAAATGGTGTGGGAAGTTAAGGGACCTCGGATCGTTGACTGAGGAGGGCTGCAGGCTGTGAGGAGGTATACCTAGGGCCTGTAGGGTATTTTGTGGAGATTTGGGGCCTGACGGTATTTTATTACCGCCGAGAAATAACTTAGCAATAATCACTCTTTGTATTCAGATTTGGCCATGTGCAACAATAATACAATGGACATGCATTATTTCAGCACCCAGACCTGCATATTTGGTATACGTGGTTGGTGGTATTTTGGTGAGCATAATTCCCTTGTTTTATTTGTGGCCCCAATGTCCAGAATCCCTTATCTTCGCTTAGATTTTTCGTGTGATCACTAGAGAGACCTCAGACCTGCATTCTAGGGAAACCACAATTTCCAGGGATAGTGTTGGTGCGCCACCATGGGCAAACTCACTGACTTATTTACGACAGAGAGCTATATGTGGTAGTCTTGTGGTAATTTCCACTACCTTATATACGGTAGGGAGCTATGTTCAGAGAGTCTCTCTTCCCGTTGGCTCATGTACCTCCAACAAGTTATACTACAGTCATTCACAATTATTCATACTGATTCTGACATACACACATCTGTCTTAAAATGACCATTGCACTTTTTAAAAATCTCCCCACGTCATTGGCATTGTAATGGTAAATAGAAAATAAACCACCCGTCTGTTTTCAAATATTTTCTGTATTATAAAATTTGCATTTAGGCATGATCTCATTTTTACAGCAATAAAAGGGAACAATCAAAGCATTTTCAATGACACACTGCAATTATAGTGGCGAAGAACAGAACTTAAATTGCAACATTAGCACTTGATAAAGACACGCACGGGACTTTCATTTTTCTAAACTGACTGCATACTTTCGTGCACACACACAGCTCCCCCAGTTAGGTAATTACCTTATCTGTTCAGATTCTTCTCTCTGTGAATGTGGCTCTCTTGGCGTAACTCCAATAAAAAGGAACGCTTGCCTTCTCAAGCCGGGGTCATTGCCTGGAATTCTCAGCTTTTTCAGATAGGACTGCCTCTGCCAGTGGAAGGGTAATTCTTTCAGCTTTCCCCAGTCTCGACTGCAGCAGGACACCCCCACAGCCAGGTCTTCTCCCCAGTAGTGCAGAAAGATGTCTCTCTGTCTTTTTCCCTGCTACTGCCCACTAAAACTTTCCTCTCAGCCCTCTTTATGACGTGTTCCAATGAAATCCATCATCTCTCATCCTCCTACTTTTCAACAATAGCTTCGCTTATACATTTGCAATTGTTGCAAATCTGACTTCCTCCTTCCTGCCGTTACTGTGCACAACAACACGGATAATCAGGCAGAGAAGAGAAAAATCTGCACACTCATTTAAATGGTTTTCAAAGTATGCCTAATTCTGCAGTAGAGAACACATTTTATTAGTGGGTTATATTAAAATAAGGTTTTATTAGTCAGGTTAATTGTTAATATGTTAGCTGTTAATTTTCAAATGTGTCTCTAGCAATATAGGCATTTCAGGTGAAAAATAGTGTGCATTTTTAAATGAACACGTGTGCTTTTAACTGTAAAATAGCTTTGCATCTTATATATTAAAATCGTTTTTTTGACTGATAGCCTGTCTTTCCTTGTTAATCTGCTAACCCATATAGCAATGCACCGCACCCTTGTGGTGGTGCTGCAAAAAAAAAAATGCTACTTGTGCAGTAGTGCTGTAATGCTACTTGTGCAGTAGTGCTGTAATGCTACTTGTGCTGTAACATGCCAAATATCCTTACAGGCCATATTGCCATCAGTTATCAATCAGGTGAGTAGCAATGCAAGGTGGTTAATGGCACTGAGTGCAGGTGGGAGAGCATGGGTCTGTAAACTGACATCTGAATTTAAAGGGGCTGGAGAGAGCCTAGGCATGTGAGACATCTCATGAATTGTGTTTGGGATAGGAATTGTTATTTCTTTGAGAGTGTCTGGATCAGGCAATGAGTGTGTGCTGATCTGCAGTGGTTTTATAGGCCCAGGCATGGATGCAAGGCTGAAATTAGTGGCAATGGGTTTCCAGAAAGGATGCTTGCACTGTACCCTGCTCCAGGAACGATGACAGCGCGGTCAGGTCAAACGTACGTTCTTTGTTAGGCCAATTTGGAGGCAAAGGTGGCGATTGGTGTGCAGGGTTAACACCTCTGTGTGGGCACAGTGGTGATGGGTTGCAGGCTTGAAAGCAAGGGCAAAGTCTGGTGATCAAAGCTAGCAGATGCAATGACTGAAGTGCAGTTGGCCTGAGAGATGGGAGTTGGAGGTGCCTTACCTTGTGAAATGGCATATATCTTGATTTGAGTGAAAGCAGTGAGGCATCAGTTTTTGAGTTGGGATGGCGAGGATAGAGGCTGAAAGGGGAAGCATCCAGAAGTGGAGGTATGGTTCAGGCAGGCTGGCGGCAAGCTGGCTATGGCCAGACAGGGATGTATTAAGTCCTTGAGATGTGGTTTTTGGAGGGGGCTGGCTTTGCCGTTCTGCTCCCCAGCATTGGGCCATTCATTGAGAGATGTGGATAATCTGCATCTAGCCTAGGCAGAGGTTGGGTCAGGCAATCAGGCTGCAGGACATCAGGCGATGCAGGAGCAGCCATCTTAACAAGGATCTTGTGATTTCAATGCAAAGGATGACAAAAACCCAGGCAGCCTGGCCCTGCAAAAGTCAGAGTTTGCTTTTTTGCACATCAGATAGCATCAAAGGACAATATAGATATGCAGGAGGAGGTGATGTGAGCCCAGCAGGGCTTACCTGAGAAATGTTGTATTTCTTAGTCCCCACATCAGACTGCATCCATGGACAAAATGGAGATGCAGGAGTGCCTGGGGTGGTCTGCACTCAGACACATTGTGGTTTTTGAGGGGCCAGACAGGGATTTAATAAGGCCCTGTGATGCGGTCTTTCCCACACCACAGATATCTATGTGTTAAATATAGAAATTCTACTGGGGGTCATGTACGTTCTAGGTAGCACATTGTTTGTTTGTTTGTTTGTTTGTTTATTGATTTGTACGGTGGACCGAACCGTTAGGTAACTGGCGCAACAAAGGTACAAGGATACTTAAAGCTTTCATACACAGTGAGATGGTTACAGCAAGGCAGAAGAAAAAGTGCTAAGCAGATGCAAAAAGTACAAAAGGTAGTGCAATAGGTTACATAAGGCAGATACATAAGGCAGATGCATAGGTCAATATAGCAGACTTTGTCCAGGAGGGATCATGAGTCATTGGAGCACAGCCAGTTGAGGGCATTGCGCCTAAAGCTGAGGTAGGACTGGTCAGTTCTGAGATTTAGGGGTAACGCGTTCCAGAACTGAGCGGCTTTCACCGGGAAGCTGCTTCTGCCAGATTTTTTAAGCTTAAATCTGGGTATCTCTAGGCAGTGGGAGTTGGCCATTCTTTAATGGCGGGTCATGGTTCTCCTAACCATTCTGTCTGTTAGGTAGGGGGGGGCTGCATTGTTAAGGCACTTGAATGTCAGTGAGACTGTTTTGAGTAGGATCCTATCACTTACCTTTAGCCAATGGTGTTCTCTACTAATTTTAGAGACGTGTTCTCTATTAGGTATATTCAGGGCAGTTCTGAGGGCATTGTTCTGTAGCATTTGCATTTTATCAATTATGGATTTGTTGGCTCCTAGGTATAGGGCATTGAAATAATCCAGTTTTGACAATATTAAGGCATTGCAAGGATGATGCTGCTTGCTTTTTGTGAGAAATGGACTGCAGGCCCTGATGAGCTTGCAGGTGTAATCTGTAGAATATGCCATGAAGTTTATCTGTTTCCTTAGGGCTAAGGTGGAGTTTTGGTAGAAACCTAGCATTTTCACTTCTTTAACTACTTTTAATTATGTTGCCATCTATGTTGAATGCGGAATAGTTGGAGTGAAGTTTTTTTTTAGGTTGGCATGGGATCCGAGAATCAGGATCTCTGTTTTGTCATCATTCAGGCAGAGGCCATGGGATGCCATCCATGTCTGAATGAGGAGGTACATTTTATTTACCAAGGCCGTATCCTTGTCAAAATTGCTCGAAAGGGGAATGAGGATCTGGGTGTCATCTGCATAATTTGTGTAGGTGACACCCAGTCTGTCCAATTTGTCAAATAGGGGCTTGGTAAATATGTTATACATGGGTAGCGAGACACAAGAGCCTTGTGGAATGCTGCATGTGGTCTGGATCAGGTCCGCGTATGCAGATGTGGAGAAAACTCTCATTCTTCTATTATCTAAGAAGGACTGGACCCAGGCTATTGGGTCTCTTGAGAAGTGGGCTGCCGACGCTAGGTGTTTGCACAGAACTGCATGATCCACCAAGTCAAAGGCTGCCGACAGGTCAAGGAGGAGCAGCACAGCAGTTTTGCCTTGTTCCTTGAGCTCATCAATTTTTTTAGGTTGATGTATACCATTTCCATGCCATGTTGTGGCCTAAATCCGGTTTGGCGAGAGCCTAGAAGGTGGTTTGCTTCAAGGTAGTTCTCAATTTGTAGGTAAGCTATTTTATTGATTATTTTAAGGAGAAAGGGTACCGTGGTGATGGGCCTATAGTTTGTGGGGATGGATGGGTCTAGGGTCTGTTTCTTTAGCAGGGGTAGAACCCAGGACTCTTTTTGGTTCCTTGGGACAGTGTTAGTCGTGAATTAATTAGCTTTGAGATGAAAGGCGCTAGGTCTCTCGCAGCATCTTTGATTAGTTGGGCAGGACAGTGGTCGCCCCTGGCAGTTAGACGGCTTCAGGGATGAGATAATTTTCTCGGTTTCCTGGATGGAGACTTTGGTGAATCTGAATGGGGCTAGAGTACTGGTAGTTTTAATGGGGCTAGTGCGTTGCGTCTCAGTGTGGGGCAGGGAGACTCTTTTATGGCAATTTTATTTTGGAGTGAAGTTATTTTGTTGGTTAGGACATTCTGAATGCTAGTGCACCATTGTTTATCCTTAGGTGCATTGTCAGGTGGGGGTATGGGAGATTCTAGCGCCCAAAGGATTACAAAAATGTTCTTGCTGTGTGAAAACAAAGTTAAAATATCGAGGCTGAGTACCCCAAAAGGAAATCCACTGAACACGGGTTACCAAGGAACATACAAAGATCTTTTATTTTATACTGAACAGTTTCAAAGGACAAAAGTATCGGATAGCTATCGGCCCTCAATACAACACAACGAACTCCAGCATGGTTCAGTGTGCTCAGTGAGTGGGGTTGTACATTATATACGTTTGCGAACAAGATATCCAACCCTAACTGCGGGTTAATATTCCTCGAATACATTACTGATCTAGGGTTCATGCCAAGTTCACACATCTATATGCATAGGGTTTGCCTTTAATACATTCGCCAACAAGCCTACACGGTAACAGTGTATTTTAGGATTTCTCATATAGTCTTCTTCAAACATTAATACAATGTAGTTAAACAAGTGTTCTCAGTTCAGTATTTGGATACATTGTTCTTAACATATGCTTGCGGATTAGTTTCATTGGCACAAGTAATCCTTTACATACAGGTCATCGAAGGACAAGGTCTCAGTTCACGACCCAAACAAGTGGCCTACAGGCACGTTACATATTAATTGCGCACAGAGGTCAAGACGGCCATGTTGTATTTTGGAATGACATTGTCCACCCTTTTAACTCACAGGGTGACTTTACAGAGAGAACCTAAAATGGCGGATTGACCTAAAATGGCGGCTTATATTGATTCTAAGGTCAGGACCTTGTAACACAGACTTCTTTGCTAGTGGCTTACAAGCAGCTTGGCGTAGGCCAATATACATATATTCATCGCAATAGGAGGCACGATATAATTTCCCGTTTGACTGGTGTTAGAGCTGTTCCAGCTGTTACATTAAGTTGTAACATCTGGAACCTAGCAATATTAGAGACATGTTTAACAAATATCAATGCATTCTTTCACTGTGCATCTTACAGAGTTAAACCCATAACTCCTATCCCATGCCACCACGATCCCTGTCTCCCCACAGAACACACAAGATAACATGCTTTCATAGAGACGCGCCACTGCCCTCAAGCCATCCTCAAGGTTATACATTGGTGTTACTATTGTGTTTGATTTTGTTTCTTCAGGCTAATCAAGCCACTTTGTTTTAGTGATTTTGGCAATTCTCAGGTATCTCAGAAATTGGCCTTTGTGTGACCCTTTCACATCCACCAAATCTACACAGTCCCTAAACACTGCATCCTTCTACATATCCTCCCACAATGAGAGACCTAAATTGTTCCATCGTCTATTAGTCATAAGGCCATCAAAGTCAAAGCACACAAATTCTATCCCAGATTTGTCTACTCAGGCACAGCATGTGGGGTATGTCTCCCAGACAATTCTCTCCAATCCAGTGTACCGCCTTGATTGTGACTGGTCTTACAGCCTCAGATGGCAATTTAGCGTCTAGCATTGTATCACCTGCCAACCAACCCACCACAAATTTTAACTGAGCAGAAAAATAGTATTGTATCTCTGACACAGTGCGCGTATTGAAATATTTTGTCTACCGTTTGCCTACCGTTTTCCCAGATAAAGCTCCCAATAGTGGAGACTAAAAACTGGAAGAAACCAATTGGAATGTAGAACTGAGCATTAACAAAAAAAAGTAAAGAAGGCAAGGCATAATAACTATGTTCAACAGTGCAATCTGTCCCATTGGTGACAGCGGCAGACTTTTCCAGAAGTCAATGGGCCGAGTTATACCGTTCACAGCTCTGACTGTATTATGAGTGTGCATATCTCCAGCGGAATCTGAAATATTCACCCCTAAGTATGGAAATGTATGTATCTCCCATTTAAGTCCTAAGTCGCGTAAATCACAAGCACAAGCATTAAGGTGCCGCATCCCAGTCATGGGGAATATGCATGACTTATTTCTGTTAAATGAGATGATTGAGTGCTCTATAGATCGGTCAAGCACTTCGAAAATTAATCACAAGTTGTGTTCCCATTCACAGAGATTCAATAGTACATCATCAACATAAAGGGAAAGCAGGTGTCTAGACTGATAGTTCTATGTCAGCGTCCCAAATTCGATCCTCAAATGGATTACCAGTGGCTCTAATGCTAGTATATACAGAATTGGTGAGAGTGGGGAACCTTGTCTGGTGCCTCTTTTTATACCCCACTTCATCAAAGTGTATTTACCAGTACGTTCCCTGGCCATACGGTTTGAATATAGTAATTTCAGCCACCTAATAAAACTCTCACCAAAACCAAATCCCCACACTGTTACATATAACATTCTTAATAGACGGAATTGGACGCCTTAATGTCATCCAATGACACTACAGCATAGGGGGCGGTTTGGGGATTCGGTCTCTCAATAATGTACTATAGCTTATGAATGTTTAGGGAGGTACTTCTGCACAGCATGATGGGGGTCTTGTCCTAATGTATCAAGTAACTCATTACACTGTTAAGACGTTGAACCAACAGTGCCATGAGAATCTTTACGTCTTGGTTGAATATAGCAAGAGGTCTGTATGATTTGCATAGGGTTTGGTCTTTACCTGGTTTAACAACCGGCATAATCACTGTTTCATGCATACTTTCTGGAAGGCAATTCATTACATATGCTTCATTATATACCTGAAGTAAGACTGGAGACAGGGAGTCCCCATATTCTTTGTAGAAATCAGAGGGAATTCCGTTCCCACCAGGAGTCCTCTCAGTCTTCAGGGACTGAATCACTTACTTCATATCATCCACTGTTAGTGGCTTATCAAGAACACATGCCTGTTTATGGATAAACTCTGGCAGCTATATCTGTGTCAGGGTATCGCTCACCACTGCATTGTCTACATTTCCTTTGTCCCCATATAGGTTCTTATAATATGCACTAAAGGTGTCATTGATCATCGCCTTGGAGCACCAGAGATTACCACATTCATCTTTAATCTCTGTTATGGGGCAACAGAGAGATTCATTCTTATATATACCTTGCAAGCAGTCTCCCTAATGTGTCCAACTCCCCGTAAAGGTGGGCAGTATAGAGGCCAAAGTCAAACTTGCAGAGTCATTCCCACTGCGTCCGTAGCTCTCTAAGGACCCTCTCATCTTGAGGTTCAAGCATCCCTCCTCCCTCCAGTTTATGGATGCAGTTTTCCAACCCCTCCTTTTCTAACTGCAAGTATTTCTCAATACCCCTCCATTTAACAATTCATTCTCCTCTGACTACCAATTTGTGAGTTTCCCAGACTGTTTACATGGTATCGATGCTATCAATGTTTCATTCCAGGAAGTCAATTATAGTATCTTCCAAATGGTCCCTAAAGACCTCATCTAACAAGGAGCAATAGGACTCCCTCAATGTCTGTAGATCAGGGCGTAGCAGGCCCAAACGAGAACAGGGGAAGATATATATTGCATCCGCCGGTTCACATATATCCCTCCAGTCATCAAACTCCCCTCCCTCACATTATTCTCTAAAGGGACGTGTCGTTTCTCATGCTTACAAGTGCAAATTCATAGGTCATACCCATACAGCCCAGGCAGCCTTCAAATGTAATTGCCGCAATTGCAGGTGCTGAGGCTCCAATCACATTGCCGGGGCAATACCCACCACGGCCGTGGTTGAAAGTATCATTGGTGCAGGGAATCAGCACTGTGTCTACTGCCTCCCTCACACACTGTGCAGCAGGGCAAACAGTCATCCAGGCCAATACAGCTACACACACTGAAGCAATTAGTCTGCACCAGCCAGCCGTTACACCTGGCTTCCACTTCAGGAGGCCTCTGTTCCTACAGAACAGGCCGCATTGCTGCAATGCAAGCACCATGGGCAATTTTGTCCAACTCCCTGCTATTCACGTGATCAAGCTCACTGAGCTGCAAAAGTGGCATCCAGGTTCCAAAGCACCTCAAAACATTTGGTACATGTCGCTGCAACCATCTCAAAGCACTGGTTAAGGATTAGAGCAGGAGTTTACACCAGGCAAGTAAAAAGGAAAAAATATAATTACTTGAAAGCAGACCCTGACGATGTTGGAAAAACTCTTTGCTTTCAGGTCTGAGCAGTCATGGGTGACTCCAAAGCATACAGTGAATCTGTTTTGAGGCAGAGACACACTGTTGATTTGCTAGCATGAATGATCTTGTCAGGAATGCTAATTTGTCAACCTTTCCGTAGAAAACATTTAGCAATTGGGCATGCTTATCACAGCCTAGAGGAACAGACTAATTTCCCTTTATTGTCACAGAAACATGGCCCTTCACACAAAAAATTAGATTAGCATTGTATAAGGGTAGATCAGGGATATCTTACCTTGGTTGTGAAAATTAATCAGCATGGCTACACTATCATGACTCTCCTCCTGAGTTGGAATAGGTAACAGAGATGCAGGATTTAAAACAGGGCAGAATGTCAAGATCAACTCAACAACAACATTTCATATTTATGTCATGATGCCTACCAGCGGGCATCCCGATCAAGCCCATCAGCCCTGGGAGCAGGCATCCAGATATTTAATAAAACCCCAGCAGCACCGGCTGGGGGCTGTCTGGATTCAGTCCTGGCTCCTTAGGCTCATAATAGAAATCAGTCCTGGCGCCATAGGCGCCATGCTCATAGTCTTTACTTACCTCATGCAGACCATGCTGCAAATGAATCCAAGCCAACGTGAGGCCTGGATGGGACTATTTTACTACAAGGACTATTTTTTACTCAGGTGTGGTTCTAGGGACTTCTTACCTGGAACTACTTTGGAGGCTATTTAAACCACGCCCGAACAGCAGCACATGCTTCGCGTTATTCTGCATCCAGCAGCATAACGCTCACCGTGCCTGCAGTCAGCATCCAGTCTTCAGTCACGCCCGTCTCGAATCCAGAGCTCCTAGCAATAGAAGAAAGAAGAAGGAAAGGTTAGAAAAAAGATATTATTTCAATCCTTACCTGAATTCCGGATCCATCACGTCTTCGAACTTGAAAAGAACATTATTCTACACGCGTCGCATCGCCAGCTGCAGCGTCGCGCCTTACTCACCAGTCCTCACAGCATTTTTCGATCTGGCGCAGCCTCCATCATTTTCTCTGCCGAATTCCACCATCTAGGGGACAAAAGAAACATAAGGTGAGCCGAAAAACCCAACAAATACAACCTCTCCACCATAGACCTACCTGTTTAACAACCAGAATCATTATTCTGTAACAAACCGCAACTTCTTACGCCGCACCTGTAAGGAGAGAGAAACCAGCAATTTAAACACACGCATATTTTGCCGGACAGTGTTGGGTAATACAGGTTCTTACCTGAACACCATCAGCTGCCACAAGACAATCTTCCCTTGGACTCAGCTGCAACACAAGAAAGGAATGTACAAGAGTGAACATCGGACATATTGAACTCTTTGAACTTTATACTTACGAGTTCTCGGCTGGAACCTCAGAGTCAATATTCATCCGGAACTCTTCCAACGCCTTCAAACCAGTGAAGTAACTGGAATCTACGTGCCCCTGCATTCCGCGCAGGATGGAGAGCTCATCATTTACAAACATAAGGTGAGCTCACTCAAAGTGAATATCGGTGGTGATTAGTGGGGAGAACAGTGGGGTGCCATTACTAGAATCCATGGGTGGCTAAATCCCTTTCTCCACTTGCAGAAGAATACTTCTATGGGTCAAGCAGACCAGGTTAGGTGGTCCAGTCCAGTCTGTCATCTCTGCACTACGCTTCACGTTGGAGGAGGTTGCAGCTGTCCGGGTCCGATCGACGCCCCTGTGGGAGCCAGGTGAGCGTAACAGAATGCAAAGCCTATCTACAAATCCCCACCCGGGCGTTATGGAAACCTTCGAAACAGACCAACTACCCGAATTATTAGGGGAACTTAGGGCAGAAGTGCACTGTGCACGCCAAGAGACTACTGCCCTCAGGAGAGAACTGATTGTGTCAAAGGAACGCACAGATGATCTTGCTAGACAACTGCTGCAAAATCAAGCTGGGCAAACACCCCTACCTTGACTCGGGGGAAACCCAGCTCCTGTTTCATCGAGCAATCCTGTGCAAGTAATCCTACCAGGGGCTATTCATTTAGCTCCACCCGAACGCTTTGCTGGGGACCCAAAAAGGTTTGCAGTGTTTATGAATCAATGCCGCTTGCAGTTTTTATGCAGACCTGGAGCTTTTCCAAATGACCAAGCCAAAGTTGCCTTTGTACAATCATATCTTAGTGGCGACGCAGATGATTGGTCAATTCCACTAGTCAACCAGGATGACCCTCTTCTTCAGGATTTTCGGGGTTTTCAAAGAAGCATGGAAAGACTGTTCGCCAGACGTTCACAGGGACAGGCACTGGATAACGAACTTTTATCCCTACGACAGGGTAATCAGTATCTGCTAACTTATATCGCGACCTTCAATAGTTTGGTGGTGGAAACCGGATGGCCTGAGGAGAAACGAATTACATTATTTCATCGTGGGCTTCGGGGAGAACTCAAAGATGTTTTGGCTCAAGTTGTGAACCCACCTCATGATTGCGCAGAATATATAGGTGGTCCCGTTTGACCACAGACCTCAGAATAGAAAGGCTGATCGAGCTAAGTTCGAGAGTCGGGTATGGGTTAAACCCTATGGTACCCCCAAAGGAACAGATGCATCAGAACCTATGCAGAATGGGGGGGTTAAAGGACCCTTAACTCAAAAAGAAAGAGAAAAGAGATGGCAGATGCAATTGTGTCTGTACTGTGGAACCGCAGGACATTTTCTACGAGATTGCCCTATAAAACCACCCAAGAAAGTAGTAGGAGTAGCTGACAAAAGTCAAATAGAGCCTGATTCGGGAAACGACCACGCCCAACAAGCGTAGAGGTCCGCTTGCCGAGCTTAAAGAAGGACACTCAGACCTCCCACCTAATTATACCAATGGTCCTAATTGATCCAAGGCAGCCATCACGTATGCATGCAGTAAGGGCATACATTGATAGCGGGGCCGTAGGAAACTACATGGACCACGAATTGGCCTCAAGGATGAATCTACCCCTTTGCAAAAAGACCACTTCGGATGTCATCACCACAGTCGATGGAACTAAAATTGCCTCTGGGCCTTTAACTTATTCCACTACTGAGCTGACACTGTTGGGTCAAGATGGGCATCAGGAAACTATTGTGTTTGATTTAATCAAGGCCACGCAATTCCAAATAATTCTGGAAATACCATGGTTGGAAACATATAATCCTTGTATTGATTGGCGAGAGAAGAGAGTGACCTTCCCAGATTGTGCACACACCTGTTACCCGGAAAAAACCTTGAACAAAAGCCTGGCCACCGTTACTTATCCAGTTGTGCAGCTACCTCAGGAATATCAAGAATTTCAGGATGTTTTTTTTCAAAAGAACAGGCAAATACCTTACCACCTCACAGATCATACGATTGTCAAATCGACCTAGTACCCGGTGCACAACCTTCATGCAGTAGAATCTACACCCTTACGCAACTCGAAAATCTTCACTTACGACAATATCTGGACCAATACCTTGCTAATGGCTTCATTCGTCCATCCAAATCTCCTGCATCCTCAGCTATATTCTTTGTGCCTAAAAAGGAAGGTGACCTTAGAACGTGCATAGATAACCGCGCATTAAATCAGATTACGGTAAAAAAAAACATACCCATTGCCTCTGATCCCCGAATTACTACACCAAGTAAAGGATGCTTGTATCTACACTAAGTTAGACCTCCGAGGGGCATATCATCTGGTACGCGTAAAGAAAGGCGATGAATGGAAGACTGCCTTTCGCACCAAGTACGGGTTATTCGAATACCAGGTGATGCCCTTTGGGTTGTGCAATGCACCAGCAGCCTTCCAGTATTTTATGAACGATGTCCTTCGTGAACTCATTGACGTCTGTGTTGTCGTATACATAGACGACATTCTAGTGTACTCCTCCTCAGAATCAGACCATGTGAAGCACGTTTGTGCAGTCCTTGAGAAACTACACCAGCACAAGTTATACGCAAAATTGGACAAATTTGTTTTTCATTCTACAGAAGTTGAATTCCTGGGATTTATTCTGACCCCAAAAGGAGTTTGAATGGACTCTCGAAAGGTGGACGCAATCCTCAAGTGGCCATCACCCAGTTTAATTAAAGGGATGCAAAGCATGCTTGGATTTGCTAATTTCTATTGCAGATTTATTCCTGAATTCTCACATATTGTACACCCCATCACAGCACTTTTGCAAAAAAAAAGTTTTTTGTGGACTGAAGAGGCTGAAAGAGCCTTCCAAGAGTTAAAATAGAAATTCACGTCTGCACCTGTCTTAAAGGATCCACGCCTTGAGCTTCCATACATAGTTGAAACCGATGCATCCAGTTTAGCCTTGGGAGCTGTCCTGTCCCAGAAGTATCCCGAAACTGGTCAACTTCATCCAGTAGCATTTTGGTCAAGAAAGTTCTCAGCACCCGAATTAAACTATGCGGTTACTGATAAGGAGTTATTAGCCATCAAGTCCGCCTTCAAGGCTTGGCAGCATTATCTTCTTGGTGCCAGGCATACCATCACTGTAATCACCATCACAGGAATCTGCAGTATTTGAAAACAGCCAATGTCCAATCATCGAGTCAACTTCGGTGGGCATTATTCTTTGCCGAATTCGATTTTGTGATCACTTATCGATCAGGTTGTAAAAATGGCAAGGCAGATGCCCTATCCCGAATAGGGATGGAAGAAATATATTTGAACCCGGAACCGGTGCCTATAATTTCAGAACAAAGAATTCTTGGCATAACTACTCTAAAGACTCTAGAAGACATTCACTTAAAAATCCAACAACTTTTGGATCCAGCATCCCTGCAGGACTGGGTAAAGAAAGGCCAAGATTATTCAGTCATCAATGACCTGCCTTACTATCAAGGACGTCTATTTCTACCACACAAGGAACTGCAAGAATTAGTCATCTCCAATTATCATGATGCCCTTATGGAAGGACACGCAGGTATTGCAAAAACTGAAGCTAAAATTAAAAGACAATTCTGGTGGGCCACCTGGCGAAAGGATGTAAAGTCATTTGTGATGTCTTGTGGTATCTGCGCCCAAAACAAAAGTCAGAAGAAAAAAACCAGCTGGCCTTTTACAACCTTTGGATATTCCACCTACACCAGGGCACACCTTATCTTTAGACTTCATTACAGATCTACCTCCGTGTAATGGATTTAACACCATTCTAGTTATTGTGGATCTTTTTTCCAAAATGGCCCACTTTATTCCTTTGAAAGGATTACATTCCGCTTCGATTTTGGCCAAGGAATTTCTCGAAAACATTGTTCGAATCCATGGATTTCCTTCCGTATTGGTCTCTGACCAAGGTAGTCAATTCATTTCGCAATTTTGGAAGAAATGCTGTCAATTGGCGCATATCGACGTAAGGCTATCAACCAGTCACCACCCCCAAACTGATGGTCAGACGGAGAGGACCAACCAGACTCTTGAACAATACCTACGTTGTATGCTACACCAAACCGAAAGCAATTGGAAAGATATTTTATGGATTTCCGAATGCGCATATGTGTAACTCTGTACATTCAGGAACCGGACAAAGTCCCTTTTATACCGTATATGGACATTATCCTCGAACCTCAGAACTCGATTTGCCTCAACACTTAGAAATGCCTGCAGTGACTCATCTGCACTCTACTATTACACAAGCCATTAAGGAAGCAATAGAACACTTAAAACAAGCAAAGAGAAATACAAGAAAAATGCTGATCGACATAGAAGTGAAACTCCACAATACCAGATTGGAGATCAAGTTTGGCTGGCTACAAAACACATACCTCTAAAGGGAACTCGAACTTTCAATCCTAGATATTTGGGACCTTACACCATTAAGGCCATTATCAACCCGGTGGCCGTCAAATTGGAATTACCCTCTAATATGCGGATTCATCCTGTCGTTCATGTTTCACTTCTAAAACCAGTTCAACCTGGGACAAGATTAACCAAACCACCTGACCCCATCCTAATAGATGGAGAACCGGAATTCGAGATAAAGAATATCCTGGACTCTAAGATGGTTAAATCAAAACTTTTTTATTTAATCGACTGGAAGGGTTACGGACCACAAGAAAGGTCATGGGAGCCTAGTGACCACGTTCATGCACCTCGGTTGGTGAAGAAATTCCATCGGAACTTCCCAGACAAACCAGGACCAAGGGGAAGAACAACTTTAGGAGGGGCCTTGGTGGGGAGTGCTGTCATGATGCCTACCCCTGGGCATCCGGATCAAGCCCATCAGCCCCAGGAGCAGGCATCCAGATATTTAATAAAACCCCAGCAGCCCCAGCTGGGAGCTGTCTGGATTCAGTCCTGGTGCTTTAGGCTCATAATAGAAATCAGTCCTGGCGCCATAGGCGCCAGGCTCATAGTCTTTACTTACCTCATGCAGACCGTGCTGCAAATGAATCTAAGCCAACATGAGGCCTGGATGGGACTATTTTACTACAGGGACTATTTTTTACTCGGATGTGGTTCTAGGGACTTCTTACCTGGAACTACTTTGGAGGCTATTTAAACGATGCCCGAACAGCAGCACATGCTTCGTGTTATTCTGCATCCAGCAGCGTAACGCTCACCGTGCCTGCAGTCAGCATCCAGTCTTCAGCCACGCCCGTCTCAAATCCAGAGCTCCTAGCAATAGAAGAAAGAAGAAGGAAAGGTTAGAAAACAGATATTATTTCAATCCTTACCTGAATTCCGGATCCATCATGTCTTCGAACTTGAAACGAACATTATTCTACACGCGTCGCATCGCCAGCTGCAGCGTCGCGCCTTACTCACCAGTCCTCACAGCATTTTTCGATCTGGCGCAGCCTCCATCATTTTCTCTGCCGAATTCCACCATCTAGGGGACAAAAGAAACATAAGGTGAGCCGAAAAAGCCAACAAATACAACCTCTCCACTATAGACCTACCTGTTTAACAACCAGAGTCATTATTCTGTAACAAACCGCAACTTCTTACGCCGCACCTGTAAGGAGAGAGAAACCAGCAATTTAAACACACGCATATTTTGCCTGACAGTGTTGGGTAATACAGGTTCTTACCTGAACACCATCAGCTGCCACAAGACAATCTTCCCTTGGACTCAGCTGCAACACAAGAAAGGAATGTACAAGAGTGAACATCGGACATATTGAACTCTTTGAACTTTATAATTACGAGTTCTCGGCTGGAACCTCGGAGTCAATATTCATCCGGAACTCTTCCAACGCCCTCAAACCAGGGAAGTAACTGGAATCTACGCGCCCCTGCATTCCGCGCAGGATGGAGAGCTCATCATTTACAAACATAAGGTGAGCTCACTGAAAGTGAATATCGGTGGTGATTAGTGGGGAGAACATTGGGGTGCCATTACTAGAATCCACGGGTGGCTAAATCCCTTTCTCCACTTGCAGAAGAATACTTCTACGGGTCAAGCAGACGAGGTTAGGCGGTCGAGTCCAGTCTATCATCTCTGCACTACGCTTCACGTTGGAGGAGGTTGCAGCTGTCCGGGTCCAATCGACGCCCCTGTGGGAGCCAGGTGAGCGTAACAATTTAGTTGACCGATAAAGCAAACGTTTTTGTATTTTTGATTTTTGCATTCAATAAGAGTGCTGTTATAAAATGTGGTGCTGCATCTGAAAGTGGGGAACCAAAACAATACTGTTACATTGTTGTACTACAAATGTGGCAGCTGCACCGCACCTGAGGAAAGGTGAAAAACCTGCCATATATGGGTCAAAAGCAATGCTGTAATTTGCAAGTGGACCCTGCTTTTCAACATGATATATAATGAGAATTGCCATTGTAAATCTGTTCATTTTGAGACAGTACAAAATTAATGTATTGTTATAATCTGGTAACTCTAGGGCAGGCCTGTTGGGTCGCACACATTATACTGCAGTGAAAGCCTGCTCAATTTTTGATCACCAGGTAGTGGTTCTGGTGTGTCTAATTGAATGACTTCTTGTAAATTTACCAGTCTGCATTACCTGATATGTATTGGTAGCAATATTCTGCTATATGTCCATGTCCACGTGTATAATTGTAGTGGATTGGGCTACATTTTATCAAGCCTCTGTTTAGGTGTTCATTCACAAACCATGCCTACATCTGATATCATGCCTTAGAAAATGCACTCTTTCTAGTCACACCTGTAATGTTTGGTTGGGCGATTTGTAACCCTTGAGAGCTAATATTGTTAATGCCCCATGTGTATCTTGTTTGCAAGCATAATAGGAGGGGGAAGTTATAATAAGATTGTCCACATACTGAGACAAAAAGTATTTTCCTGAATATTTTATATTATCTGAATCCCTAAGGAAGAGCTAAAGAAAATTGGGGATGCTCAGCACCCTGAGGAAGCCTTGTCAATTTATGTTGTAGCTACGGCAGGAAACATTGACATATATCAGCTATCTTGTTGCGCTGGAAGATAAAGGGGCTGTGAGAGATCTACAACAGTGAAGCAAACAGCCGTCTGTGGCAATTCTCACAGTTCCATGTGTGACACCTCAAATGAGTCCTGATTTTTGCTTCCAGTTGCATTCTTAAACTTGTAGTTTCTTTTTTCCCATTTTAAGGCTGGGCCTTTAAGTCCCAGCATGCAGTGCGAAAAAGAAAAAAAAAACAGGACTGGCTCAAAGATCCCACATGGACTTGAGCAATGTTGACAGCTATGAATAAGGCTCTGCCCAGCTGAGGCCCCAATGAACGCTGGTGGGTGCCAGTACCTCCCCGGAGGGAAAAGCTCTATCACACCATGGCCAGAGCTCCCAAGTTGCTGGGAGTGTTGCCTTATGGAACCTGCCTCCCATGCTCGTCAGCCACCCTCTGCCCAGCAGAGGCCCCAGTATGTCCCAGCGAGGGCTCTATGCCTCCCCAGAAGGAAAAACTGAAACACACCCTGGCCAGTGCTCCAGGATGGCTGGTAGTGCTGCCCTCTCCGTTGGGCACCTGCCACACATGTGGGTCGACCGTCCACTGGCCGAGTGCAGACCGAGGCACTGCAGCATGTCCTGGTCCCTCCCTCGAGGGAAAAGTTATTTTGCTACCTGGCCATAGCTCCAGGATGGCACGGTTGTGCTGCCCCCTCCCTTGGAGGCATGCCTTGCATGTGGGTTGACCGTTCCCCTGCCCAGCGGAAGTCCCTGTGGGCCTGCAGTTCCTTTGCCAGGGCACCAGTGGCACTTCCAACTGGCCCTTTGGAATAGATTGCACTACCAGATGACCGCGCTCCGAGCCAAGCCAGCTGGTACTTGGCCATAGGAATGAATGGAAGGACCAGATGAACAGCCTGTTCTGTAAGCCTAAATGAGCACCAATTTCAGGTTTTTCTACAGTTGGGTTAATAAGGAGGCTGGACACTATTGCTAAGACCCCCATTCTGTCACCCCGAATACGCAGATTAAAAGAAAGCTTAGTCTACATCCTCTGGCTTACTGTAGACAGTGCGTATGGGTACGGTCTGCACACCACTCGGTTCTCACTGCCCAAACCATGGCAATATCACTGCATCCACCGCACCCAACCCACGCTGGCCAAGGATACGCCACATGGGGCCTACATCCTTCCCTGGAAGGAAAAGCTCAAATGCGCCCCAACCAGAGCTCCAAGATGGCTGGGTGTGCTGCCCCCATCATTGGGTGGCTGCCTCCCTTGTGAGTCGATCGCCCGCCTGCCCAGAGGTGCATAAAGCTGCTCCCCACTATTCTCGAATGTAGACAAGGGGGCCACCTCTCTCGCCCATGGCGCACAGCATGTGCATGCGGAACCTGGTACTAAATCATTCGTCGACAACCTGATTCTACATCAGGGTTTCGTAAGTAGCAGAGCAGCTACCTCACTCTGATCAATTGAAAGTCATCCTATGAGCCAAGCGTTTGTCAAAAGTGGCACCGTAGCGGCAGGTCTGAAGTGACACTGGGATTTGATTTGTAAGTTCCCAAACTACTCGCTGCCTGATTACCTTCCAACCTGTACTGCAGTTAGCTACTTCCATTAAAGGCAGCATGATGGTGAATCCTACATGTGTCAAAGATGAGCCTAGTTAAAGTTCTAAGCATTTGAGCATGCATGAAGAGAGTAACTGTACATCTCAAGCGGGCCATACCAAAGGTTACTTCACTATTTTTTTTAGACTGGTTATGTTGGTAACAGGTGAATGATACTGCATAAGGAAGATTTACACATATAGCTGCCTGCACTAAATATGACTGTAGATAATATGAATATGACTGTAGATTAAAAGTATACTAGCCCAGAGTAGCACTATGCAGCAAGAGAAGGGGGTGGAGGAGGAGCCCTAAGAAGAGAAGGTGTGGAGGTGAACAGTAGTGATGAGAGAACCAGGGAACAGAGTTGGAGAAAAACATAGAACATCAACCACAAGCGGATGGGAGGTGAACCAGAATAACATCCAGTGAGAGGTAGGGAAGATAAGTGAAGGAGAAATAGGAGAGGAGGAGAAGCAAGACAGCACATGGTGGATCATTGTGCTGGGCAGCTAGATTAATAGATAGATGGGGAAGGAAGAGGCAGACCTTATAGAGAAGAAAGGAGCTCGAGAAAAGGAGGAGGAGGTGATTAGAAAGACAAATCGAAAGAGCAGTAGTTGTGGAATGAAACCCTGGGAAGGATCCTAGCGTGCTGGTGATCACAACATAGGAAGGCTACTGACAGCCTGGAAAAGGGTTAAGTATAATAATCATTCAGTCGATATGCTTTTGAAGCCTTACAGAAAAATTGAAAAAAGTTTGATGGAGAATTGAAAATACGTTCAAGGATAGATGTTCTGGCTTTGAAGGCTTAAGCAGAATAATGGGAGGAAGTGTTCTTCTACAGAAGTCAGATATTCTGTTCTACATGAGTCAACTAAGCTTAGCAGCAACATTGCCACATGCCCTTGAACATTTGACATGTGTGTAATACAGTAGATCCCCTGCCCAACAGGGCCCCCACCTATTAATCACCAGACAACAGGGATTGCACAAGGCATCCAGCCATTCAATCCTAATAAAGGATTGACGAACCCACACCCCAAACTACCCACCATACGTGGCATCCTGAAAACGACTATAGCCTTGACACGTGTTGGCTGACCTGATTACACTGCAAATTAAATCATATAAACCCAACCAGGAAACCAGAATCTGCATTCGTTTGAGCACAAAATATCCAGCGTCCACCACCCACTAGTCAATATACAAGGTGTGGGCAATGCTTTTCACTCCCATGATCTTGCTGCAGACCTACAACTCTTTGAAATAGATGATACGCAACAATTATCTCATTGTTGCGAGTGATTCAGCTTCTAGTGCCAAACCTTCATCTACCTGTTTACCTATTAAGGTAGGGTGGAGACAGGTGAGCTATTGAAAGTGGGGAAAGTAAGTGGGGAATCAGTCAGGAAGCACCAGTGGCTGAGCCTATGGGCAGAGGGAGAATGTTGTTGAGCGGCAGCCTCGAGGAGGCAGGAGATTCAGGGACTACCGAAATTCATCCCCCAAATTCCATTATTCTGATTGCAGGACGCTTCATTATTCTAAAGAATGTGATAGCGCCTTGTTGTAGACTGCCAATTATTTCTAAGCAAGAACATCTCTCAATCCTACCCAAAACATGATGTGAAGCCCATCCTGTTGAAATGGTTTCCTTTGACAGTATTTTATCAATAGCCCACTTAGATTAATTTACTGGAACACTTACATTTCATTAAATGCATAGTAGGCCTATTCTTCAGTTTGCTTTTAGAAGAACGTGGCCTTGGTTGCTCACACGCCTAGCTTTGTGCAGGACCTCGTCACGGCGTATACATACTTTATGACTTCATAAGTCGGCTGTCATGTCGTGTCAACTATCTGGGAGGAGCCCAAAAAGGGCATCTGTCACGAAGTCCAGAATCCAAGGCGCAGGAGCGACGTAGTACCAACCACCCCCACTTTGGTTGTGGAGCCCGCAAGTCAGGGCTTACACGGGTTTCCTGGACCAGAGCAGGGAAGGAGGGTTAGGGTCTCGATGGTTGGATAGGTAGAGGGAATTAGGTAAACCGGATTGAGGGTGAGGTAGAGGTTATGGGTGGGAATGGGGTTTTTGCAGGGAAAGATTGGTTGCTGCGCACTTTTGTTCTGGTGTCCTCAGCCTTACTAACTACTTGTACATAAGCACCAATTTGCACAAAGGAACATTCTTACACTCCCTAACCCTAAGTCATCAGATCAGTACAGGAGTTAGCATGCAACTTAGCTCTGGTCTTCTGTGTCTTGTCCGTTGAAAAGCAGTCGCGTCCTTGGCACGTCTGAAGGATTGTTTTCAAAAGCTCCAGGCTAAAAGAAATTAACAAGCATTAAAACATGCCCTCTGTCATTGTCTGCATTCACCTCATGCAATTTCCACTCTCACAGTCACACACACTAAAATGCCCCCTCAAGGCCTATATCGTGCTATTGCACTTATGCTACGCAAGCGATCTTCTTGCAGACCCCTGCAAACGTGAACGAAAATGCACAAGCGGTCTTCCTGCAGACCCTTGTGATCATTTTGTGCTTTTAAACTGTGGTAGGTATCTCCGGTGCTGTGTTTTCGCCTCACGGGTCAGCTATGGTCTCCAAGAGGCGGAAAAACCCCAAATGACAAAATCACCCGTGCACAGGTTAATTTATCCCAAAAGAATGCCGCCGGCGCATTGAGCGCCGAAGTTAGGCGACTTAGCTTTTTGTAGCGGTGCAGGGGCTCTGGGTGGGCAAGCGATCCCCCCCCGCACTTCCCCCTCGATCCCCCTGGGCCCTTAGCAAGGAGGAGTACTTATCTCATGTGGGCGAGGGGCCGGGCTGATGCTCGGGTGGGGCTGGGCCCCTCGCGTGTAATTTTGCAGGAGCTCCGGTCCAAACGTCTTGTCGGCATGGAGTCTCAAGCGCAAGCCCCGTGTTCGGGGCTCTGCGGATGCGCGATGGGGCGGCCGCGCCCTTCCTGGTCTTTGATTGGTCCAAAACGTCCCTGGGCATGCTGGGGTTTGTAGTCTTTTGGCACCGGCTGCTGGGAAACGCAGTCTTTAGCCTCTTTCTCCTGCACATGGGGCAAAGCAGCCTTTTGTATGGTTGCATCTTTATTTGTCTCTCCCCACCAGTGCCCACAACAGTGCCCACAACACCCCTGCGCCCAACCTGTCCTTGTCTCTGCCTACCTGAGTCCCTGACAGTACTCCCCCTCCCACAGAAGGCAGTTGTTCCGGGTTTACTAGGATAATTCCTGTGAAAAGCGCGCAGCAACCTGGGGGCATGTACATGCTGTGAGGGTTCCCAAGTGCGTTCCTCAGGGCCATACCCCACCCAGTCAATGAGGTAAAACACTTGGCCCTTTTTATCTTGTTTAGAATTTAATATTGCTCGAACCTCATACTCAGGCTCCCCTTGCACCATAACGGGAGGTGTTTTCCTAGCAATTGTCCCATGTGGAGCGGGTTTTAGGAGGGAAGTGTGGAAAGTAGGATGTACCTTCATTTGGGGAGGTAAGGTCAATTTTACTGCAACAGGGTTCACAATTTTAACTACAGGGAATCGACCCAAATATCGGGGTTGTAATTTCCTGGGCCCATCCATGCGAAAGTTGCGGGTAGATAACCACACTTTATCTCCCACACTGTAAAGTGGACTGGGTCGACGACGCCTATCTGCATAGCGCTTATATGCGTCCTTGGCTTTTGTGAGATTTCCCTGCACCTCCTTCCAAACCTGCTCTATGCCCGACCATTGTCCAGCCAACATAGGCAATTCTAATCCTGAAGCTGGAATGGCCACTGGGAGAATCCGTGGGTGTCGCCCATAAAGGCAGTAGAACGGAGTCTTTTTGGTGGAGGCATGTGTGGCGTTATTATATGCCAATTCTGCCAACCAAGTATGCTGGACCCAGGTTGTCTCCCTACTCGTGGCAAAACACCGTAAGTACTGCTCCAGGCATTGATTTACGCGTTCTGTCTGGCCATCTGTCTCGGGATGGTATCCGGACGACAAGCGGACTTCCATTCCTAGAGTCTTGCAAAACTCACGGCAAAAGCGAGAGGTGAACTGTGGGCCCCTATCTGTGACCACACAATAGGGAAGGCCATGGAGGCGGACTATGTTTTGCAGAACTAATTCGGCAATTGCACCAGCAGTCGGGACTCCCTTACATGGGATGAAGTGGGCCATTTTTGAAAAGGTATCCACTATTACCAATACAGAAGTGTACTCCTGAACCTCGGGAAGATCCACAATAAGGTCCATGGTGATCGTATGCCATGGTATCGAAGGAGTCGGTAGGGGATGAAGGAGCCCAGCGGGTTTTTGGTGACTAGCTTTATTTCGAGCACACACCTCGCATTTAGACACATACTGCAGAACGTCTTGCCGCCACTTGGGCCACCAGAAATGTCTGGCCACCAACTCCTGAGTTTTTGACTTTCCCGGGTGTCCCGCCAATGACGAATCGTGGCACCACGATAAGGCTTTTTCCCGCAGTTGCTTGGTGGGCAAGTACAAGGCTGACCCATGATAGGGGAGTCCCTCAACGAATGTATTCTGAGGACCTTGTTTGCACCACTGATGGATGTCCTGCATAGTGAGGTCTTTCAATACGGCCTCAAAGAAATCGGAGGTGGCTCCAACGATACGTGTTGGGGGAATAATAGGTTGAGGTGTAATGCCTGCTTCTGGCTCTGCTGACTCGGGATATCGTGACAATATATCTGCCTTTCGATTGTTGGTTCCGGGTCTATATGTTATGATGAAATCAAACTCGGCAAAGTATTGAGCCCATCGCAACTGGCGTGGGCTCAACGTCTTGGCGTTTCTTATAAACTGGAGATTACGATGGTCCGTTATGATCGTGATGGTATGACGTGCCCCCATCAGGTAGTGTCGCCACTCACCAAGAGCTGCCTTAATTGCCAACAATTCCCGATCGGCAATGATATAGTTCTGTTCAGCTGGGAGTAGTTTCCTTGAGAAGTAGGCCACGGGATGTAGCAGGCCTGTCTGAGGGTCCCGCTGGGACAAGATAGCACCTAGAGCGTAGCTAGAGGCGTCCGTTTCCACTACAAATGGTCTGGACAAATCCGGGTGTTTCAGTACCGGGGCGTCGGTGAAGGCCTCTTTGAGCTGTTGAAACCCCTGGTCGGCCGATGTGTCCCACACAAACGGGCAGCCTTTACGGAGAAGCTTCGTGATTGGAGTGACCAATGCAGAAAAATTCTTTACGAAGCGTCTGTAGAACTTCGCAAACCCCAGGAATGACTGTATCTCTTTCACGCTGGTAGGGGGAGCCCAATCCAAGATTGCCTGCACCTTTTTCTTGTCCATTTGTACGCCGGTTGGGGTCAGGAAGTAGCCTAGAAATTCCACGGTGGTACAATGGAATTCGCACTTCTCCAGTTTTGCATACAGGTGATGTTCTCGCAGCTTTTGCAAAACTGCGCGTACATGTCGGACATGTTCCTGGAGATTATGAGAATATATAAGGATGTCATCTATGTACACTACCGCACATACGTCTAAATATTCTCTAAGGACCTCATCCAGGAAATGTTGGAAGGCTGCGGGGGCGTTACAGAGACCGAATGGCATAACCTGATATTCGTACAATCCGAACTTGGTCCGGAAGGCGGTTTTCCATTCGTCTCCCTCGCGCACCCGCACAAGATGGTAAGCGCCTCGAAGGTCCAACTTGGTGTAGATTGTCGCGTCCCTAACGTGATCCAGAAGAACTGGGATGAGAGGAAGCAGATAACGGTTCTTAATGGTTATCTGGTTCACTCTGCGGTAATCAATACAAGTCCGGAGCTCTCCAGACTTCTTCGGTACGAAGAACAAAGGTGATGACACTGGCGAATTAGAGTGGCGAATAAAACCATTCTTTAAATTCGCAGCGATGTACTCTTGGAGGTGATTATTTTCAGCCTCCGTTAGGGCATATATACGACTACACGGTAGAGTAGCCCCAGACTCCAGATCAATTCTGCAGTCAAATGGCCGATGTGGGGGTAACGATTCTGCGGCTTGTTTGTTAAACACGTCCATGAAATCTGCATACTCTTGAGGTATACTTTCGCGACGCATTTCCTTTTGCTTAACCGAGACGTTGAGAGCACACAATGAAGGTGTACTTTCTTGCCGGCAATGTTCTAGACAATGCGGTGAGTCCAGACTGATTGAACCTGTGGTCCAACAAATTTGGGGGTTATGCTTTTTTAGCCATGGTAATCCCAAAATCAGCCCGAATTGCGGGGCAGCAATGATATCAAAGGCAATGCTTTCTCTATGCCAAACTCTGCATTGTAAAGTCACGAAACAGGTGTTATGCGTTATGGGCCCTGAACTGAGGGGAGTGCCGTCTACAGCACGTACAGGTTCCGGGTTTGCCTTTTGTTGTACTGGGATACCTAAGGTAGCCACGTACTGAGCATCAATAAAATTACCTGTCGCTCCCGAGTCCACAAACATAGTGACCTGTTTCTTCCGTGTTTGGAACTCCAAACAACCCGTCAAGGTGACATGCGTAGCATAGTTTGAAATGCCAGCCATTGGGGCCCTGCTACTCAACAGGCTCGATCGGGTGACCCCCACTACCGACGAGCCGGAGCGTTTCCCTGGGTCTTGGGCTTGCTTGGGCATTCACGTACAAAATGTCCAGCCTTGCCACAGTACATAGAGAGGCCGTCCTTCCTCCTTTGTTCTTTTTCCTCTTTAGTTAGGGGACCTCGAACAGAACCTATCTGCATTGGTTCATCCCCCTCAGATTTGACCGCCACCCCCCGGGATCCCTTATACAGATCCAATCGAGGCACAGGTCGTGAATCTCCTTTTCGTCTATCGCCCCGCCTTTCAGCCATTCGATGGTCAAGCCGTAAGGCCAGATCAATCATTTCTGAGCATTCCCTTGGCTGTGGATCAACCTGGGCAATAAGGTCTTTGATGTCATCCCTCAAACCTTGATAAAAGAGGGACATCCTCTTATCACCGGGCCAGTTGGCTTCGGCTACCAGCCGATTGAAATGAGTGACATATGTCACTAGTTCTTTAGACCCCTGCTTGAGGCTTAACAGTTCCCGATCCTTGCAAAGGGTGGCAGCTCGCCGGTTAAATATTTTCTCAAACTCCGCCAGGAAGTCATCCCAGTAATAAAGAATGGCATGGTCCTTTTGGACTAATGGATTTGCCCATGCCGCAGCGTCCCCCGTGAGGTACGATATTACAAACGCCGTTCGGGATTGAACGGACCGAAAGGCTGTAGTCTTGGTCAGAAAATGGAGACGACACTGAGTAATAAAAGTGGTAAACTTTTGTGGGTCTCCGGCGTAGCGCTCTGGGGGTGCCAACGGAACTATTGCCTCCGGACTTACGTGTACCTGCACCGGGGTAGGCGGTCGGCCAGGTATGGGCGCTGTCTGAGCTGCTAAACTGCGTACCTGAGCGGACAGTGTGGCATAGTCCTGTCTAGACGCTGCCAGTTCACCTTGTAAGTCTTGCAGGGCTTTGGCTATTTCTTCCATGGTTTCAAAGGGGCTGGCCACGCCACTCGGGTGCTTGAATACTACGTGGGCTTGCGCTTCTGTCACGAAGTCCAGAATCCAAGGCGCAGGAGCGAGGGAGTACCAACCACCCCCACTTTGGTCGGGGAGCCCGCAAGTCAGGGCTTACACGGGTTTCCTGGACCAGAGCAGGGAAGGAGGGTTAGGGTCTCGATGGTTGGATAGGTAGAGGGAATTAGGTAAACCGGATTGAGGGTGAGGTAGAGGTTATGGGTGGGAATGGGAATGGGGTTTTTGCAGGGAAAGATTGGTTGCTGCGCACTTTTGTTCTGGTGTCCTCAGCCTTACTAACTACTTGTACATAAGCACCAATTTGCACAAAGGAACATTCTTACACTCCCTAACCCTAAGTCATCAGATCAGTACAGGAGTTAGCATGCAACTTAGCTCTGGTCTTCTGTGTCTTGTCCGTTGAAAAGCAGTCGCGTCCTTGGCACGTCTGAAGGATTGTTTTCAAAAGCTCCAGGGTAAAAGAAATTAACAAGCATTAAAACATGCCCTCTGTCATTGTCTGCATTCACCTCATGCAATTTCCACTCTCACAGTCACACACATTAAAATGCCCCCTCAAGGCCTGTATCGTGCTATTGCACTTATGCTACGCAAGCGATCTTCTTGCAGACCCCTGCAAACGTGAACGAAAATGCACAAGCGGTCTTCCTGCAGACCCTCGTGATCATTTTGTGCTTTTAAACTGTGGTAGGTATCTCCGGTCCTGTGTTTTCGCCTCACGGGTCAGCTATGGTCTCCAAGAGGCGGAAAAACCCCAAATGACCAAATCACCCGTGCACAGGTTAATTTATCCCAAAAGAATGCCGCCGGCGCATTGAGCGCCGAAGTTAGGCCACTTAGCTTTTCGTAGCGGTGCAGGGGCTCTGGTTGGGCAAGCGATCCCCCCCCCCGCACTTCCCCCTCGATCCCCCTGGGCCCTTAGCAAGGAGGAGTACTTATCTCGTGTGGGCGAGGGGCCGGGCTGATGCTCGGGTGGGGCTGGGCCCCTCGCGTGTAATTTTGCAGGAGCTCCGGTCCAAACGTCTTGTCGGCATGGAGTCTCAAGCGCAAGCCCCGTGCTCGGGGCTCTGCGCATGCGCGATGGGGCGGCCGCGCCCTTCCAGGTCTTTGATTGGTCCAAAACGTCCCTGGGCATGCTGGGGTTTGTAGTCTTTCGGCGCCGGCTGCTGGGAAACGCAGTCTTTAGCCTCTTTCTCCTGCACATGGGGCAAAGCAGCCTTTTGTATGGTTGCATCTTTATTTGTCTCTCCCCACCAGTGCCCACAACAGTGCCCACAACACCCCTGCGCCCAACCTGTCCTTGTCTCTGCCTACCTGAGTCCCTGACAGCATCAATCTTAATGAATGGTGGAATAATTCTTAGAGTGCAAAGCTTTGATTGCCTGTGGGTACCTCTTACAACCTGAAACCAAGGGCACATGTTGAGAAACAAGAGGTCAGGTTCAAACAAGCTCATGGGGGGGTAAGGAGATTCATGTCAACGGCTAGCACCAAGCCACCAGACCTGATAAAAAAGGTGTTCAGTAGTACAGGAAAAACAGTTGCAAAATATGGAGCCACACTATGGTGCTATGGCGACAGACAGTGCATTGAAGTTTCTGAGAATGTCTTTTAAAATTAATTCTCGGCATTCAACAATCAACCCCAAACTGTGGTATCTATAACCAGTTAGGTATGTCGTTCGTGGGTGAAGAAATGGTGCTGGAACCAGTCCTGCATTGGCTCAGCCTTTGGGCCAACCCTAAGGCTGGGGTAACACATTCACTAATGAAACATGTGTTGGCTAAAGGGGGAGCTAAACCAGTGCCCTGGTTGTCTTATGTAAGGAAGTCATTGGCAAATTTGAATGATGAGCATCACTTGACTAATCCCTAAAGCTGCTGCACCACAGTCTAAGCATCAGGTGTTAAACATCTCTAGAGCTGATAACCTATGGCAATTCAGTAGGGCACAAATAGAAGTGTGTCCATTATTTTAACTGATCCTATTCAAAATGTTTTATTGTGGGCAAATAATCTTGCAAAGAGAAACCTTTTGACCCAAGCTTGATTTAGTTGCCTTCCTACAAGATCTACGCTGTCTCGCTGGTCAGGGGGCAAAGAAGGCAAAGTATGACCTTTTGGTTGCAAGGCAGAGGAGGATACTCTACACTATGTGCTGTTCTACCCAGCATTTAAAGATATTCGAGCAAGAACATTGGTTCTTGGAAAGATAGACACTTTTTTTTTTTTTTTTTTTACAATGCCGACCTGCTTGGCTATACTTATTATGGGCAGAGAGTTTGTATGTGTGCTGGTCACTCTTGTCATTTTTAAGACAAGCTCTTGCTAGAAGGACATATGTGTTATCCATTATTTCTGTCTGGCACATGCCCCTTGCGTGCCTGGTTCATATTAACACAGAGAGTAGACTCATATGACTGTATGAAAGCCAAAGAACGGGATGTCAAATATTTGAGCATGTAGTAATCATGACCAAGTTGTGGTCTTTTATGTTTTTCCATTGATTATATCCGTAACGTTTTTACTCTGCAGAATCTGCATTTACGCACAGGTATTTTTAAGAATGATGACACTGCTCTTAATACGTAAGGACAGAATATTAAATGTGATGATTTGTATTTGGATTCAGTTTGTGAACAATATTGTAAACTTGGTTCCCAAGACCTTTATTGAATAACGTTTTTGAAAACGTAGTACCTATGGAATTGTAGTAATGTTTTCTGTTGATGTGTAATCTTGATAATGTTGTATGGATGTATTTTGTATGTGTGGATGGTCATACTGCCGAAATACAGTGATTCTTTAGAATATGTCCTTGTTACAATTCTTCTGAAATGGATCTGACTTTGCAAATGAATATTGTACATTATAGAGATTGGATAAATATATTAACAAATGTTTTGCCGATGTATTCTCTTTAACATTGAGTGTATGTCCTTATAATCAGATACAATTTTGTACATTATTTTAAAGTGTATAATTGCTTTGGTCTTTTCCATTTTTTTCTTTGTTTTATCCACACATAATTCATGCAGAACATTATTTTTATTTGGATGTTGGACACTCTCAGAAGAATCAAAGTGACTAGTTCTCAATTGATCAGCACACATTTATATTGCTAAAAGCAACATAAATTAATGTTCGAGCCATTTTATAATCAGCAGGATGATTTGTCATCCTTTGGTCGAGAACTTGATAACGCTTGTGCATGGGAAGCACAGTTCTAATGTGGTTTTATGATCATTAAATGACTCCAGGATGGTCTCTCAGTTAATCCTGTTTGGCCTTGGAAGGACATGACAGAGTGGGGAGGGGGGTATCAATGAAAATGCAAAGATGGGCAATAGGGGACTAATAGAGACAGAAAGGAAAGCTTTATGAGCTGATGGAGGTGTGGGATCAGGTGTGTGAGAGCCAAAAGGCTGTGTGTACCTAACTGGAAATTAAAGGCAAACTGTGTAACATGGTAAATACTTTAATACCTTGCAAAATCCAGCTTAGTGAGTCAGAGATACACTTGTGATTGTCCAAGACTAGTGATCTAATGGCTTCCTCGTGAGTTCCCTGCTTCAGTTCTGCTCTGTAATGTCTGACTACGAATGTAGTTTGATGGTGGACATTTCAAATCAGGGACATCAAAGTATGCAAAAAGGGTGCACTTGTTTCTGTGTGGGGCACACACATGGTACATTGAGGGAGACGCATACATTTTCAGCATTTAAACATTATGACTTCATGAACGGTATGCAATTCTTCAAGTAACATGCACATATTTTCTACTTCTATGTCATGGAATGCGCGTGTATGCTGGCATTGATTCATGAAGAATTGTATTCTTTCATTATAACTAGTGCATACTTATCTAGGCCCTGTGGCTGAGTCATTTAATTGAGTATACTCACTATCTGGCAACGATCTAAATGAGGTTTAAGTTTGCAAAATTAGACTTCATGCCACTCTTTGCGTAGTCTGCCATTGGATTATGCGTCTATTTAAATACAATGTTGGATAGTGGCTCTTTTTTGCTATGGCTTTATATCATGCTGATATTCACACCTTTTCATTGTGAAGATGTCACCTATTTGACAGCTGCCCCTTATTGTGGTGTAATTGTGAAAGGTAATGTGATGGTAGGCTCACGAGTGAGTTGGGAGTTCACATTTTCTTGCCTTAGTACCGGGTCTCTCAGTATGAGCGTAATACCCCATGGCTAGTTGAGCAATGTGTGAAAGCAAATGTGCCCATGTGTTAGAGCTTAACATACTGTATGTGCATATGTGACATGGATAATGCAGTGACCAGCTGTACACAAGTATTCAAACCGTAGCCAGTGATATGCTGCACATCAATTATGCTAGTTCCAGTCACTTAGTGAGAATATAATGAGGGGATAGTCTCTGCCAATTGATAATGAGTCTAGAACGATGTGCTAATCTAAAAGGGGGACATTGGATGACCCCGAGAGGCCATTGTTTAAATGCACTAATGATGCCTTCGCGTGTCAGGAAACGTGTGTGCAATTACTGTAGGTAGGCAATTATTTACTGCAAACCATTGATGCTGTGTGCGAGTCTAAAGGCAAGGATAGTGTCTTAACGGCCTATTTGCTGCTGTATTTGTCAGGATTTGTTGATCCCTGTAATAAGACAGTAGTAATTGTTGGAAAAGAAATGGCACAGACCTGTAACCCCTGTCCTCACCTGAAATACTTTATAAAACAACATGACCATAGATACTAGTGTCTGATAACTGTTGATGGAGAGATCCTTCCAGTATCATACCCGGATGAGAACAACATCATTGATGTCACTTGATTCATGACATGCTACGTGCTTTCCAAAAGCTTCTCCCTCAGTAAATCTATATATCCATGGTAACATATTCCTCATGCATAACTTATGCAACTACATTATCTATCTATCTATCTATCTATCTATCTATCTATCTATCTATCTATCTATCTATCTATCTATCTATCTATCTATCTATCTATCTATATCTATCTATCTATCTATCTATCTATCTATCTATCTATCTATCTATCTATCTATCTATCTATCTATCTATTTTTTATATTACACCACACGCCTGGAGGCCTCAGAACGCTCACATGACAGACAACAGAAAACAAAGCAAGAGGAGCAGAAGAAAATCAGTAACCGTGAGTGTAGGTATTATGTGATTAAAGTAATCTATCCCTCTGTTGAACAATAGTGTTTTTAGTTGTTTCTTAAAGCGAGTCATTGAGTCACATACTCTTAGCTCCAGAGGAAGTGAATTCCAAATGGCGGGTGCCCAGGCATTAAAGCCTGCACCACCAAACTTTTTTAAGGTGACAGGAGGTTGAAATAGCGGCATGTTGTTGTTAGATCAGAGAGTGTGCCTAATTGGGGTTTAGTGGACTCTTGAAGAATGTTTGGAGGTGCTTGACCTACAAGGCATTTGAAAACCAAGACAAAGCCCTTGAATTCTATCTGCTGCTTAAGAGGAAGCAAGTGCAGGTTCCTATGTGAATCTGAGATCTTTGAATGATGGCTTAGCCCGCATACTGCATGGACAGCTCCGTTCTGTGACACCTGTAACTTTCTAATGTTTGATTTTGAGGTGCCTACCAGGAGGCAGTTACAGTAGTCCAATTTAGAGATAACAATAGCTGTGGCAATCAGTGCTTGATTGTCTTCAGTCAGGTATGGAGACGAATCTGTCATAGGAGACTAAGAAGGTATGCAGAGGAAGGTTTGAGATGGGGGATAGGATGAGAGTCAAAGTAGACTCCTACACTAGCAGTGCCGTTAATTTCAAATCAGTTGTACCAAGTGTCAAGGTTTCTAAGTTTATGCTGAATGCCGATAATGACCAACTCTGTTTTGGAGTCATTCAGGGCCCAAGAGTTTGAGGCCATCTACATCTGTATGGCCCTTAAGACTTAATTCACTCTGATCACTTCTGCGGTATAGATGCCAGTTAGTTTAAAAACAATCTGCGTATCCTCTGCATAATTTGCAAAATAAACCCTCAGGGCAGCAAGAAGGTCACAGATGGGTTTAGAGCTAATGTTAAATAGTAGTGGTGACAGACAGGAACCCTGTGGGACTCAACATGTTAGAAACGTTCTTGTAAACTGGGCTGTGCCCTTCACTTCCTTAGCTGTCATTGGCCGAAGGAAGGATCTAAACCAGCCTGCAGCCTGAGTGGTACATTTACCTACTTCGATGAGTCTCTTTTCTAAAAGTGCTTGATCAAACAGGTTGCATTCCCCAATAGTTTCCGTTACATTTGATTTTAAATCTAACAGAGAAGTCTCTGTCCCATAATTCACATGGAAACCAGATTGTTCATTTGCTAGAACATTGTTCTGTTCCACAAGTTGTGATATTGGGCGCAGGCTATTTTGTTAATTTTTTCAGCAAAAAAGGAACACTAGTGGTCTATAGTTTCCGGCAACTGTAGGATCCAAGTTATAGTTTCCAGCAACTTTAGGATCCAAGTTCTCCTTTTTTATAAAGATGGTTGTCCAAGTCTCCTTAAGATTTCCTGGGATGTAAGCCTCTTGATAAGAGCTGTTCACAAATCTGGTATCCCAGCAGACAATTGTGGTGGCACAGTCCTTAAAGAGCATAGCAGGAAAGGCATATCTGTTACAAGATGTAGGTTTGAGTTTTTGTGTACCCTCAAACACTTCGTCCTCTGATACTTGTTTAAAGGAGAACAGGGCACTGTCAGAGGGTAAGACATCACCAGTCAGAGTAGGATTGAATTCGACTGGCTGCAGCAATTCGACCTGATCCAGAATGCAATTTTGATGTTTTATTGTTTGTTGGGTAAAACTGTTGTGTGTGCGTTGACGCCATTCATTGTCTACAATAGTAGACAGTTCAACTGTAGCTTTTTTAAGTTCTTGATGTACTGAGAAAGGTTCTTTAGAGTTAGATTTAGCTTTATATATTCTTTCATTCAGATTTTTCTGTTCACTTTGAAGATTTCCTCCTTAAAGCTCCTGGCTGCTGTGGGGGTGGGAGGACGTTGTGCGGCAAAAAGATGGCCACAGCCTGAGAGAGCTCTGGCCCGGGCTCACATATCCTTTAACTATATCCTTGACTCCCGTAACTGAATCCATATAACTGTTCCGGCTTCTGTCCCTCAGTCCTGTCACCGCAAGCTGTGCCAAAAATCAGAGCCCAAACGGGGCTGTACCGATTGTCGGTGCCCCAACCTGTTGTGTGGACTTGAAGAGAGGAGACACTGGAGGTGCATAGTTTCCTGGCCGCAGTTTCTGTGTGGCTGATGAGAGACACAGAATATCCTGCTGCCACTACCTATTGGAGTCGATTGGGACCGACAAGTGCACCCACCCAGCCTCTCTTGCGGAGAGCCACCAATCATCTGAAATCCCCCTCTGACACCTGTGGGTGTATGGGGCTGGTGTGGCAGCCTGGCTGGTGGCAACGCGGCTGTGGTGCCCCTGTGCTGGCCTCGTCCCATTACTGTTCTGTGGGGGCGGATCCCCACCTAACTAGTGGTCCGTCCCAGGCATCCAACTGGCCACTGCTCAACTAAAGTGTCGGACCTCTGGCATTGCTGGCATGGCCGTTAATGACCGGACTGATGAACCCCGAGCTGCCTGGATCATCCTTGCTGGTAACTCGGCACTGCTGGCCTGTGCTCCTGTGACTCCTCCCTCCGGCAGGCCCAGGCACGAGTGGTGTTGGGTGGCTGGTGGTTTAGCTGGGAGGAGGAGGTTAACCCCTTGGCGTACTTTATTGTGGGCCTGCATTTTCTGTGGTGGGGTGGGGTGGGAATCTGTGCCCCCCCCCCTTCCTCTGACATGCCCTACACAGCACTGGGCTGTACCCTGCCGATAGTACAGCACCATAAGAACACTTCAACGACTTTATATCTGCACATGTTACATGTTACTGCATCCTGGTGAATCCCAAGAAGCAGGGCATATTAGATCAATTTGCTAGGTTGGAGGCAATAACACCACTCCCACTGGTGCATCCAGGACCCTCACAGCTTGATGTTTCAGCCCTTAATCACACTCTATTGACCCTTAAAACAAGCACAAAGATTGATGCCCTAATGAGCAAAGTCAGCAATCCAGATCGCTAAACTGTGTGGGCGAATGACTGAGGTGCAGACCAGAATTAGTGAGGGAGAGACAAAGTGTTGGTCCTACAGCGAGAGGTCTCCCTCCTTCGACAGACTGTTAAGAAAATTGCAGGTAAAAATGACACTTTGGAGGGGCGTTCTTGACGGAATACCGTGCGTATCCTTGGTATGTCCGAGTCTACCCCCATTGGTTACATAGAACAATATGTTGAAATGTTATTAATTGAGTGCTGGCTGAACCTCCAGTCTCCAAAATGTTTCTTGTGGATAGAGCACACCGTTCTTGTGGATAGAGCACACCGTTCCCTGGCAGCAGACCTCTGTTGGGAGGCCCCGAACACCACATAATTACCCGGATCTTCAACTACTGTGGCCAGGATGTTCTACTTCGAGCAGCTACAGTGATAATCTGCAACAATCCGTCTGTTTTCAGATTTCAGTCCCAGGTTCAGGAACAAAAGAGAACCTTCCAATCAGCCAAGAACATCCTTCAGTGGAAAAACATTCAATACCTTATGATGTTCCTGGCTAAGCTCCGGTTGATGCACATGGGGAAAGTAACCTTCTTTACAGCACCTGAAGCAGGAGAACGATTTGCACAGGAACTGCCTGAGCAACGCTGGTCTCCGATCCACGATCCATAACCCGACATGTACTGCCTATCATGTTTTATACTGGTGCATGACTCACAAAATGGCCCACACTGGCATCAGTCAGGGAGGCTTCATATCGTCAAGAAAGAAGACAGAGGCACTCTAGCCCATCTTCCGCCACTGTAGCCGGTCTGCCACCAGCGGCTCCCTGTTATGGCAGCCACTACAGTTGTTGTTGGTTTCCTAGGTGTTTTGGGGAATCTGTGGGAGGGGGACACTGGTTTCAGGTTTCTGGTGTGGGATGGGATGGGCAATGGGGCATTTAATGAGACTGGTTGTAGGTGCGTGAATGTAGGCTCACTTATGGGTGTCGAACCTGGTGGATCAGTCCTTGATATGGCTAATATGGCGGGTCTCCCCCCTGTGTGTGCCCTACGCCTGACCATGTCTTCATGGTCACACATCCATGGAAGTGAGCACCATGGGGGCGAAGGATGACATTTCAGTTCTAACATGGAATATTCATGGGTTTACCAATAAAAGGAAACAAAACTTATTGATAATTATGCAAGCAATCACAGTTTTAATGTTCTGTGTCTACAGGAGACACACTTACCCAAGGATGGTAACTCTTCAACATTACCAGGCTGGGGGGTGCATAGTTATGGGTTCTTCTTCACATCACCTCTAGGGGGGTGGCCACCTATTATACATTGTTAATTGGCATTTAAGTTACATGACCAAATGGGGGACACAGAGGGTCGGTGTCTGCTGTTGGCTGGGGAGACCGTGGGATTGAGAGTTCTCATTATAAATGTATACACTCCTAACACGGCCAGTCCAACATTTCTTTCAGAAATGTGCCTCTTACCTGCATTAATGTCCTCAGTATGAATCAATATGGGTGGAAGAGTTTAACGTTGCACTATATCTAGACATGGATAGGTCCACAACAGCTCAAACAACCCTTCCTAAGGAAGCACAGACATGGCTAGATGTGGCAAACTGTAAAGCACTTCATGCCACTTGGCGATCAATGCACCTGAACAAACAAGAGCATATTTTCCACTCTGGGGTTCACAGTAACTCATCTAGAATAGATTACGTGATGAGGTCATCTGAATTGCTTCATAGGGTCGGTGAGATCAAGATCCTCCCCTGGACCTTCTCTGACCACTCACCTGTCTAGTTCTCCCTGACTACGCCCCCCAGCCTCCCAAGCAATTGCACTTGCGGTTCCTGACCTGCGAGATTCAGGATGCCTCTTTTCAGGGAAGGAATCACCCAATATATAGACACCTTCTTTCAAGCCAATGTAGGGTCTGTCCCCGATAATGGAGTAATATGGGACACCTTTAAGGGATACATCTGGGGTGCTGTATATCACGAGTGAGTGGTGTCCTAAGAGCACTGCATACTTCCATGTCCTCCGTCAAGCATGAAATCAAAGATTTCAAACAACGGCAGGGGGCTAATGACTCAGCCGTGCTTCAACACAAACTTAGGGAAAAGAGAGCAGCAATGTTTCTTTGGGATCCCATTGCAGCTGCTGCATACGGGCAGGTGAACTGCCCAAGCCGCACATTGGCATGGGCTTTACGGTGAGAATATCAGACAGAGGACATCACTGAGATTGACGCCCCATCAGGAACCACAACCTGGGACTCCAGGGTGATAAATGAGGCGTTTTGGGAATATTCCAAGAATCTATACATGTCAAAATCCCAAACCAGAAGGCTGGCTCAATGATGAAATTGGCGCCAGTCTGAACATGTCTCCCGCTAATGAAGCAATCTTAGCCACAATCCGTTCCCTCCTAGGAGTTAAAGCCCCTGGACTGGACAATATTACTGCGGAATTGTATAGATAGTATAGCGACTTCGTGGTTCCACATCTTCGTAGTGTGCTTAAATTCTCATTCTCATCAGGGGTCCTACTCGAATCTATTAGAACCGCGTTGGTCACGGTCCTGCTGAAACCAGGGAAAGGCCCAAGTAAATACTCTTCATATGGCCCACTATCGCTAATAAACAAAGATGAAAAGATCCTTGCGAAAATCCTTGCTGACCATCTGCTACCCCAGCTCTGGTCCTCTCCGACCAGACTGACTTCATCCTTGCTAGGTCCACTCAAAACAATCTCAATCTCAGGCAACTATTCATGCCGATGCACAACGTGAATACCAAAATTCCCAAGGCCATAGAAGCACTAGATTCCAAAAAATCTTTCGACTCAATAGAGCAGCCCTTCCTATTTGAGGTGCTTTGCAGATCTGGATTTGGTCTGGTGTATTTGTAAAGGATCAGACTGCTTTACAAAGCCCCTAGAGCGGCAATATACACCAATCGACTGCAGTCTGAATACATTTTTCCAACTCGAGGTACGCGGCAAGGGTGCCCTCTTTCTCCCATTCTGTTTGCTTTGGCCATGGAACCGGTCACTTGTTTCCTCAGGGAATACCATGCCCATCGTGGTATTAAGATACATCCACATGTCTCCATTGTCTCCCTGTACATGGTTTACATGTTGCCTTATAATAAACATCCACGCTATAACCTGATATCATTAGTGCAAGCAATCCAATACAGGATGATTCCCCGTTATGTATAGGAGTATGGAAAAGCTTGGAGAAACCAATTGTTTGAAATGATGACACTAATGAGTGGGCCTTATGATCTAGAGGATTATCAGCCCATAAATTGAAATCTCCAAGGATGATAACGGGTGTAGTGTCTTCGGATATTCCACCAATAAAAGTTAAAAGTTGCTCTTAAAAAAGTGGTGTTTGTTTAGGGGGTCTGCATATCGTGTTGTCATTGCAATTGAAAATAGTGGGAGTGCACTGCAGACGGAGACTGGACCCTGAAGTAGTCGAAAGCAACACACAGAACAAGCAAGTCATGTGTGCTGATCTTATTTATATATATTTGTATATAATTGTTATTTCTTTCAAGATTAGACTATTGTAACACCTTATTGTGTCAGGCAACAAAGTCTAAAATACGAATATGTCAAGTTATCCAAAACAACGCTATTCGAGTAGCCATGACATCCCATGGAGAACTCACATCACTAATACCAGGAGAGATTTACACTGGTTACCAGTACAACAGCTTACTAATTTCAAAATGGGATCATTAATACACCGCTCAATTTATGGAAAAGCCCTGAAGTAGCTAAAAAAACGTGATGGTACCCTACAAACCTTGCGGAGTCTTACAATCATCAGATCTGTTCCTGTTACACGAAATCAGAATTAAAAGAACCAGAGGTCTAGTTAGATCTTTACGGGCCCAGGCTCCAGATTGCTGGAATTACCTCCTGCCGTCCATCAGAGGGCTCTCTGATTGGAATTGCTTCAGAAAAACCTTGAAGACATACCTCTTCTGCTAATAGCAGATCCCCCGATTTAGACTGAAGTACTAGGGCCCCGGTTGCTCGTGTCTCATTAGTATGTTGGTTTATTTTGTGTCTATGTAAGCGCCCTGATGCTGGCAGGTTTTCGGCGCTATAAAAGTAAATAAATAACATAAAAATAAATTGGGTTTTTGGAGATATTGCTCATTTCATATAGCAGTTAATTATGTTGTGTTATGCTGTGCTACATTATGTCATACTTTTCTTATGTTGTTTCACATCATATCATGTTGTTTTGTCTGAGCCCCTCAAGATTTTTGCTGGAAAGTGAACCAAATCATAGCAAGTGTATCACATTGCACCAGATCAGGGCTGCCTTTCTCCCTTTTACCCCCAAGTCACTCGCCCCATCAACTGGAGAACTTTTCAACTGTCGCTCCTCCTAAACCTCAGACAAAATAAGTCATCAGACGATAAGGTAATTAAAGCTACTTATCATTATCATTATTATCATTATCATTAACAATATTGTTCATACATAAAGACCCATTTGATGCATAACTTGAGAAAAAAGATATCATAGGCGAGTTACGTTTGATATCCTAGTGTGACAAAATTACTACAGTTCTGTTGAATCGACTACTCACCCCATAATAATACTAAACCAGCAGTAATACCAATAATACATGTAAAACAGACACAGCATGATGATTATGCCTCCATTGCCTTTTTGTTGTAAAGAGGGCAGGCTATACTACTATGGAAAGGTGTGTGGTGATAGCAGTGGTAGCCCAAACTAAAATTGTAATAAAACAGTCCGCAGTAAGAGAAGGTCGAATCAAGGTTCTATAAACATGTATGTATATAAATTACAGGGCCTGCTCTAACGGCCCTCTAGAAATGGTTACATTGCTTAACTGATAGGAAGAGCACTTTTTGGGCAGCTTATGAATTTGCCCTCCGTGTGCAAATCCTCATGAAGCTTTGCAAAAAAAAAAAGTATATGTCCCTCTCAGTTTGATCCTGCAAAGTATGGTGATGTTTCGTCAAGAGGGGGCAAAGTTATAGAGAGTCCCAAAATGTGTGTTTTTTTCCTATAGACGCAATGAAAAACATATTTTGCTCATGCTTACAGCCCAAATCGCTCGACAGATTTTCACCAAATTTGCAGCAGGAGCAGTGGCTTTGTTCAGAAAGTTTTCATTTGTAAATGTGGCGTAAATCCATTCAATATTTTGTTTTAGTACAACCAAAAAGTAGGTAAAAGGAAAATGTGTTATATCTGGGTTCGGTCCGTGGACTCACTTCCCTGTTTGGCCAGCTGATTGGATGGTGAAAAGCACAAGGTGCGTCAGATTTTTTTGAAACGGCTGCCATGTTGGATTCGCAAACTGCTATTGTAGACTGCGAACACCAAGGAGAAAACACAACATTGCACGTGTAACTAATGAAACAGTATCTGGGGAGATGAGGGGTGATGAAGATGGGATGGGATATGGCCTTAAAAAGCCCAAAAAATGATTTATTCTCAACTCTGACATCCATGAACAGTCTGGATGTCCGGGGTAGTCCTGTGATGTTCGCAAACATCTGAGATGTTCTGGGACATCCATGCATATTTCTGCATTAGAGGATTGGCAAAAAGCTATTTTAGGATGGCTTGTAACTTTGGCGCCACTCAATGAAACTGCAGGACATTTTGGAATAACAATCTAGACCAGACTTTTTGTCAAGAGGGAATTAGATTGGGGGTCTGTGACAATGTGTAGGTCTTTTTCTTGCCTCCACTTTCTTTGTGTGCAGTCCGGAGTCATACTGAGGCAAAGATACTGAACCAGGAAGTGATTTATGTAGGGACTTTCCTCTAAACAACTCTCTGTTTTGTATCCTAGGAAACAGTGTGTGACGAGGAGGAGGTCGAGCCCAACGGACTCAGCTGGGCGTATTAGAAAAAGACGACGAGGGAAGTAAACAGCTGAGGGAGAGAAGGCGTTGAAGTGAAACGTTATTATTGATGCCGAAGCGCTGCTTCCCGGCACCCAAACCCTCGTGATGCAGAGAGAGTGAAACTGACAAGGCGAACGTTTTCGCCAAACTGATACAAAGTGCCTTCCTGCAGTCAGCCTCCACCTCCAATCCTGGCATGGGCTGTGAAGCCGGGGGTAAGTGAAAGAGGGAAAGCGAAGGCTCCGCTTTAATCATACGCGACCGTTGTCGCTGGAAAAGACTATTGAAGTTAGCGCTGTTGCGCTTCTGTTTTAGGGCCCGCGTCCGACGAACGCGACTATAAAGTGAAAGTGGGGAGGAAGAGCGAAGGCCCCGCTTTAATCGTATGCAGGTTGAAGAGAGGAATTCAAGCGACCGTTGTCACTGAAGGGACTATTGAAGTTAGCGCCGTTGCGCTTTTGTTGAAGGTCCCACGTATGATGAACGCAACTGTAAAGGTTCATGAAAGTTAAATAATTAAGCGCCGGTGCGCCATCATTGTTTGGAGGTTGTCCGTGAGAGAAAGTGATATATGTATAACCGCTTGAGAAACATACCCGTGCCCTCCAACGTTAGTGTAAAGAGTTGCCATGCAAAGAGGAAAGGAAACCTATGCTATTGTAACAGGAAGGCGAAGTGAATCACTATGAGAGGGTGAGAGAACGTTCTCATCAGAAGAGAGAGTTGAAGCAAACGGGAACCACCAGAGAACTGCTTCCTTGCCGCATTGTTTGGTTATGTGAGGATGGGAAACTGACAACCATTACAGAAGTAAAATGAAAGGACAGTCCAGTAACCATATCCACCCCATTAGCTGAAAGCTACACCCAAACCAGAATTCTGAAATAAAGGAAGAAAGGAAAGATAAGCAAGAGAGAGAGAAATAGACAAGGAGGGAGAAAAAGGAAAACATAAGAAAGGAGAGACAATAAAGATAATCTTGTAAAGAGACAAGAAAGGAGAAACTTTTGAGAAATACTGAAAGACTCTTACCTGAACTTACCAAAGCTGTGCCTTCCTGCTGAAGTTCGAACCACTCAAGAAAAGACGTATCCTTTTCCAAATAACTAGAAAAGAAAGAAAGAGAAAAATATCTGTTAGAAAAATAAAAGAAGTGGGTTCTCGTTGTAATCCACATAACCTACGTATTGGCTCTGAGTCTCATTTATGTCATAATAGCCAATCTGTCACAGGGTCTAAAATATTTTAGAGGCTAATGAATGTGGTGCCATTTGATGAATCTGCACAAAAGTTTGCAACGTTTGGTGGAATTTTGTCAAGAAGGGGCAAAATTAGAGGGTGGGTCTCAACTTTTTTAGATGGCTTATAAATGTGTTGTCATTCGACAAATGTGAACATAGGTTTTCAGAAACCTTATAGACCCAACTGTTAATGTTTGTGAAAGTCTGAATGGATTTTGTCAAGTCGGGCTAAGTTATACGACTGTTGCATTTACATACATTTTGACACTTTTGAAAAATAAAACATGGACGGATTTGCAGCAAACTCATCCAAGGAGCATTGGATATGAGCTGAAAGTATTGATTTGCAAATGTGTCTGTGTCGTGATTTTTTTTAAAGTGTCATAATGTAGGTACACAAAAAGGGATATACCGTTGGTGACTGAGGCCACTTTGTTAAAAGGATGTTGTGGTTACAAGTAAAACCGAAAAACCTAAGAAATCCAGTAGTTATGGTAAGATAAGCAACCATAACTCATGCCACCCCCGTGCACTGCTAAGACTAACACCCAGGATATGAAAGATGACATCACAAATGTCAATGATGACATCACTGATGCCATCACATATTACATTAATTTTAATAAACAGTCCCTACAAGGGGATGCGTTTATAATATTGGAAACAAGATGTTTTGGGTCATTGGAAGAACTATCATGAACTACTTAATGTATTAAGGAATGTACTCATGTAAACAAATCATTATATTCTAGTGTTGTTGTTAGTAGATGAACCTAATCATACATACATATAGGCAAGGGTTGCAGCATGCTCCATAGAAGTACACTATTTTTAATCTAGTAATTTCCGATAGTGAAATAATAAATGCTACCTTATGAGAGTTTTGAGTAATGTTAAACAGGTAACAATTGAAAACTTACTGCATATTTGTGTTAGAACAAATACATGTAAAAACACACAATGCATACAAATTAGAAGTACATACAGGGAAACTAAAGTAAGGAAGAAAGAAACAACTGCACCCAAATATGACAATAACATTAGAGTTAATCATCATGTACACAAATTAATTGTGTGTTTGAGGCCAGCATATTGGCCGAAGTATGTGCACTATGAGTTCAGATTAAACTCTAAGGAAAGTACTTTTAGAACATATAAAAAGGTTAATGTGTAGATATGGAGCACCTTTTAAATTTTGGAAATTCTCATAGTCAGTAAAATCAAAAAACTATCCTAATCATGTCAGTAAGCAAACAAATCTTATATACTCCATCTACTTTACATTTATCAATAAAGTAGATAGACTCAATAAGATTCTCCAACATTTCCATTAGCACTAATGGGAAAAATGTGGCATTCAGTCCCCTTTCTAGGGGCTGGAATCTGGGACAATGGCCCGGGAGCCCAAGTTATCGGTCCAAGGTAGGCGAGGGCGGATAGCAAAGGCTCTGGGATGTTATCCCACGTTCCAGCCCCTGTAGTGGGGGATGAAGGACATTAGCATCCCCGGTGGCCAAAACGGTAACCCAGGATGCAACAAAAAAAGGATTGTCCTTCCTACAGAGGGATGCACACAGCGTCCCTCTATAGGAAGGAAAATACCTTTCCAAGATGGCCACCATTAAAAGGGGAGGTGGGGCTCCATAGGGAACCCCTCTTCCCTTTTCATGGTAGCCTGCAGGAGGCTAAGAGAAGGAGCCAATGGGGTGAAAATAAAAAATGGGACTGAGGGTGGGGGGAGATGGAGGAGGGCAGAGCCAGCCATCAGGCAGCTTGGAATGCAGGCTTCTACCATCGATTCAAGCCCGCATTCCTAGCCACCTGATTAGCTGTCGCCCCCTCCCAGCGTGTTAATGGACAATTGTATATTAGAGAAAAGTATAAAAGGACAGAAAGAATTTTCTGTCCCAAATACTCTTCTCTAGCATACAACAAGGCCCCTAATCGATGAACCTTTATAACTATCCATGTTCTCCACAGTCATTAAAAGACCCAGATGGCACGTCCACACCATCACACAGGTCAGCCCTTCTACCCTTTTTAATTGTATATTTGTAACTACTTGAGCAGATGAGTCCTAAGGGTGGGATGCCACTTAACCATAACATCCCTTTAACAAAGTTTTTTCAGTTAAATTATTAGGTTTTTACAACTACAAATGTTTCATGGTATTACATCTCTGTACACAAGTTATTAATAATTCTTCTTTTCATATATATGAAAGAACTATAAACCTCCTTTAAGAAACATATTTTTTTGCAACACATAATTATGTCTATCGTTATCAACAGTGCATGCTGGGGATCGAAATCATTGTTCAAGTGCCTACAGCATAAGATTCCACCATGACCTCAGCCAAACCAAACCAACCCTATTAGTCACTGCTCAGTGTCCACTATGCCTAAATAATGTAATCAATGGCGAGTGCTCATGGCTTGCAACCACGGCCAGTCTCCAAATTCATGGGGCATAGGCTTCGGCCATGTCACATTCCCCAATAAGCAAATCAAAGTACACATTTACTTTTGCCGAGGGCCAGGCCCACTACCCACACACCAATTGTATATGACTAGTATTTCTATTTACATTCTTACACTTTTGAAAAATAAAATACCAGAAATATTTACAAAAACATGCTTTCAGATTCTGGCACAGGTTCGCTGTATTCTACTCCAGGCTGTAACTGCAAGCACAATATTTTTCCCATTCAAACCTACTACTTCGGCCATGCTGCATCTACCAATAACCACATCACAGTACACATTTCTGCTTGCTAACGGCCAGGCCCTTTGCTCAGACACCAGTGTTAAATCAGTATGTTGTGTACATACATTTTACACTTTTGAAAAAAATACAACACAGGACACATTTGCAAAACCACGTTCAAGTTATTTAGTTTGTGGTTTGATTCTGTTTAAAATCAATATAAACAATGTTCTCTTTTTTTGCATTAGTTTTTAAGGGTAGATCATGCCTTTTCTGCTGTTTTTATAAGATTTGAAGAATGCTACATTGGAAAAAAAAGTTGTAACATACATTTTTTGGATTGCTTTACCATGACTACGTTAACACTGGTAGATACATTGTTAGGTTCGTTAGTAGGTCTGCTTTTCTTTGTACATATTGTGTTACCTTTCATTTTTTCAAGAGGGGCTTACCTTTTTTTAGTCCTGGCTTGTTTCATTTTTTTGAGTGAGGTTGTTTTAATGTTTTCTTTAAATTGTTTTAGAGGTGGATGACTACATGGTTTGTTTTTATTCTTATCTGCTCTTTTTTCTTTTCTTTTCTACAGAGATGCTTTTTAGTAGGAATTTTGTTGTGTCTGTTTGGAAAGGAGAACATTTGGGTTTGGAAGTTGTGCAATGTTTATGCATGTATTGTGAATGGGTGTGTGGGTGTTATTGGAGAGCTTAATACAGTGGTGTTTAATTGTGAGGTGGCATATGAGTCATGGTTTGCAACATTGTGAAAGTAAGAAACTGTAGAGGTGTGATGGTGTTGGGTAAGTGAGTAAGGGAATGGTGGTGTTGTTGAATCAGTAGGGACATTGTGTTGTTTTCAGGAAAACAGTGGGTGTTGCAATCATGATGTTTAGATGGGAATAGGACAAATGTGAATGGTGCAGTATAATGAGTGAAAGAAATGTTGGTTCAAAAGGAGTAGTCTGGGGTCATATGTAGTGGAACCGTGCTGTTGTAATTAAATACATATAAAAGGCACATGAATGTACTTACTTTGTAGGATGTTAAGGGTATTCTTTTTTTGGTTCTTGTCTTCGGGAATGTGCCTATTTCCTGTAATTGTAAAAGAAAGTGGGTGGAGATATGTGGCAATGGTGAAGTACTTTTCTTTAGCAAGGTTGTTATTTATGAAGGTAGGAGGAGCTGTTGGGAAAAACAGTTAATGGAATTGCTGGACATTTAAAAAATGTTGAGGAGCAATTGCAGGAAAGTTAAAAAATGCTTATGTGTATTTATAGAAGTTATGTGTGTAACATTTTGTAAAAGTTAAGAACAGTTGATGGAAAAGATTTGTAATACACTTTTAAATGGCAGTTGGTGAGTGGTGAGCGGAAGTTTAACATGTTAAGAGTATATAAATACTTGCCAACATGATGCATGTAGGTGTAGGTAGTCTTAGATTTTTTGTTTGCCTTCTTGGAGCTGTAGTTCCACGTTTCCTATTATAAAACTTGGAGTACACGTCCCAGATTGTACAGGAAAAATAGGGCTGCTAAGTAGCTAAAGATTGGAATCGGTTATTTTAGGAAGTATGCATGTACGGTCAATATATGCCAATTACAAATGGTGTACAAAATCTATTGTATTTGCTTTTACTTTCTTTTATTAAAAAGTGGCACTGTGCTGCTATAAATGCAGATATGCATTGTTTACTTTCATCAAAATGCTTCCAAAAAGATATATATGGAATGGACAGCAATTTATATGTTAATTTAATACGCATGTCACAGTTTTGAATGTTGAAGTCCAATCCTGTTTTTTTGTGTGTATTCTGAGACTTGTAGTTTGAGTTTTATAACTGGAGAAGTGGAATTGGAAGTGACAGAATACATGTGATTAAGATTTGATAAGCACCTAAAGATTGGAATGGGTCATGTTGCATGTGCTGCAAACATATTAAACTGGCACACACAAAGTGTCACTTAAGATGGTCTAGAAATCTATTCTATCTGCCTTTCCTTTCTTTTATGGATTCTAAAGAAGGTAGTGTAAGTACATATGAGAAGAGTCAGGTCTACAAACATAGTACCTTTTGCATTTTTACCTCCTGACTGTCAGTGAAGAAAACCAACTGGCCTAGATATGTTAGTGAACAAAAAAGATGGGGTAGCCAGACATGTGAGTCATCAGTGATGTCATGGATGACATTTATGATGTCATCTTTGATGTCATGGGTGTTAGTCCTTGCAGCGCACCCTGGTAGCGCGAGGTTTGGTTGCTTAGCTTACCATAACTGGCAAATTTCTGAGGTTTTTCGGTTTTACTTGTAACCATAATGACCCTTTAACTACGTTTTTTCACTGAATTTGAAAGGTTTTTTGTAGCGCAACTTAACCATAACGTCCCTTTAACAATGTTTTTTCACTGAATTTCATAGGTTTTTACTAGTATACTCTTGCTTTATGTACATATTCCATACCACATACTGAACCCCCTAGCCCATGCTATTAGCCATAGAGTCCGTGGACTATGCGACTGTCCACGGACCTGGCAACATCCACACTTTCCAAAAGCTCAAGTGGTATCTTACATTCTTGTAGCATACACCAAACACAATAAACATGTTCAAAGAACAGCACATAAATGAATTACAAGCAAGAATAAAGTAGAAGAACAAAGAGTATACTTATGAAACCAACAATGCAGTTCTATAGGAAGTACAGCATAATGGATCATACCAAAACAGAAATAACCTATGCCTCCAACATAATTACCTCACTGCTGATTTATACAGAAACTGCACAGCAATTATCAACAGCACACCTACAAAGCACTAACAGCAAAACTGAAAAACAAACTGTTAAGTACACTACATTAAAAACAATGTATCTTTTTTTACTCAGAAATGGCTAGCACCCTGGAGTGGCTTGAAGAAAATGCTCCCCAGGATGAAATTAGTGAAGACAGTGATACTACTGGTACACACTGCAGTTTACAAAGTAAAAGCCAGGTAATACACATTATTGCACATGTACCTAAAACACATTTTTTTCTTTAACAGTACATACAGAAAATAACAACAAAGCTTCAAAAACAGTACATCATCTTGTAACCCAACAACATATGGAACAACAGACTGACACTGGAAAAACCTCTAGTGCATTTAGAAGAAAAAAATGATCAATTATTAAACAATTTCCTTGATTTGAAAGACTTTGTACAAAGACATATCATGGAGAAAATTAAATATCACTGCCCCACATACACCTGTACCTCTTCTCCCTATCCCAGTCAACCATCTCCACAAATTCACCATCAACAAAAAGGTTATGATGAGACCTAAATCCCTTCCTCCCCTAACACCCTACCTATAGAAAACCCAAATTCCCCTGTATATGTCTTGATTTCTGCTTCCCCCTCTCTTTCATAATGTGCATATTTTTGTATATAAATAAAGTGATATGTATACTGTCCCTATGTGTGTCTGCATTTTTTCAAAAGCCTGTTTTTCGAGTCCACAGACATTGTGACTGTCCAGAATGTATGCAATTAACCAAAATGGGGGTGTCCTACGGACATTTAACCTGTTCATACTGTCTGCAATCAAAATGGAGGTGTCCGTAGAACACATAACCTGTCCGCATGTCCGCAAAGTTGTGACACACCTTTAATTAGTTTGGGGACCCTAGCATGCACATTCCACCTTCAAGTTCCTACAAACAAGGTGTCTGTCTGTAATTAATCATAATGGGGGTGTCCTATGGACACTTAACCTGTCCGGTCTGCCAGCAGTTAAAATGGAGGTGTCCGTAGAACAACTGCCCTGTCCGCATGTCTGAAAAATTGTGATGCACCTTTAATTAGTTAAGTGACCCTAGCCCTGTCCGCTGGACTCTTGTGCGAATGCGCCTCCCACCCTCGAGGTCCTAGGAACATTGTGCCTGTCTGGAACTGTCCGCCGCATGTGTGTCACACTTTTAATTATTTTGGGGTCCCTAACCTTGTCTGTAGAACACTTATACGCATGTGTAAACTATCCCATGCAATAGCTGTCCTACGGACAGCTGTCCCATTCGTGAACGTGTCCGTGATGTCATCATGTGACCGCACCCACGCTGAGTATAGGCCCTTAACTGTGGACAGGGTCTGGGCCCGAGGACACTAAAACATTTTCTTTGGAGCAATCCAAGATGTTTTACTATGAAACTTCACCCTTGAAGAGGTCCCAGACTATGCCCCTATTGCTCTGGATATTTTTTGTTACGTTTTGAGGCCTGTTTGATGTTTGATGTGTCTGCAGATGGCACGGCTGTCTACAAATTGCTCTCCAGAACCTCTATAAAAGGCCACACCCCAGAGCTGCTCCTCATTCTGTCTTTCTGTCCAATGCAGAACACTAGTGCAGATTGGTGGTTTTTGCAATCCTTGCTGAACCTGCTTTTGCTCTTGCCTGAATTCCTTTTGGAAACTACACTACTGTGGGACAGTACATCCCTGAACCAGCCTTGCAGGCCTTATGGAACGCAGTAGACCCTTACCTTTCGAGGGTCACTGTATTGTGTATGTACTGCGACACAGTACTCTGCAGGGGGGAACAATTTTGGAGTGCTTTTGAAGCTTTGGTTGGGGAGCATGAACAAGAGTGCCACCTACCCAAGTGAGGCCCACCCAACATCTTCCTCTCTCTTGCCTCTCTCTTGCCCTTTATTATCCCTGTGGTTGGTGTCCCTCCCCTACATTCCCTTCCTTTTCTTATGTATCATGTCTGAAAACCCCAAAAAAATACAAAACAATAAAAACCAACACAAAGAAAAAAGGCTATTTACAGAGCCACATTTCACAGTTTAAAAACTGAAGTACCAATGAAATGGTGCAGGGCCCTGGGACAGTCCGCGGACATTCAACATGTTTGGGGTGTTGCGCTATCAAAACCATTACACTCTTCTTCTGGAGGAAGTGGTGGCTCTGAAAATAGTCTTTTTGTAGTGTTTTTTTCTGTTTCGAAATGTCCAAGTGGTCAATACCTATTGTTAAAATGATTGCTATACTTACAAAAAGGGTTGCAATCTATTTTGTGTATTTCACAGAAAAATCTGATTCCCAGCATCAGTAAGATGGATTCCATCTCTGCGAAATAGGTTTGTGCTATGAAACATAAAATTTTCATTGTGAAAAGAACACATATCAACATCTCTCAAAAAAGCGCAAACAGCCTTTTTGACATTGCGCCTCGCTGTCTCCATTTGAGGACCAAATGAAGAAGAACGCAGCCACATTTGTCTCTGTGCAATACGAGAAAAAATTACTTGGGAGTTTGGAAACATGTCCATTACTTTCCCAAGTCCCTCTTCCATTGCAAAATGCAAGGAAATTCCAGTAATATGTCCTAAACTGTTCCCTCCACAATGAATAATAATAATGTCTGTATGACGGTGTGTCATCCAAGTGACACAAAGAGGAACCAAATCCAGCCACTTTATTCCATGCATTCTATCCTAGTGCACATCCACGTGAGTGAATCCAAGATGTGCAGCCACTCCACAGCACTCTGCAGGCACCTCCATCCAGTTTATCCAGGAGTCGCCCAAAATCCAGACACTCTGCCTCCTGAAAGACACAGCCATAGCCATATGCTGTCCTGTCAGCAAACAGACCTTCTGCCAAAGTCTCTCCTTACACATCACCCCCAGTAAACCTTTTTGAGCAATCCCCTTGCCTGCATAGTCCAATTTCTATGCCTGCAAGCCTCGAAATCCCTGAATGTGACATGTGCACTCTGCAGACTATCGCGGTATCCACAGACATATCTTGCAAACTGTGAGGTTAGGGAAAGAAATTGCAACCAGGGTAGCACATTTCCTCTTTGGTGGTGGCTATGAAAATAGCCTTTTTTTTTAAAGGTGCTTCTAAAGAAACACTTATTTTCTTCCAGATTTCTTTACATTATCCACTGTAAAGCATTCCTTATATTTTGAAATAACATTGCATGTCCCAGCATGGATAAAGAAATGACATATGCTTCAAAATAATGAACATTTACAGAATCAATATTCTCATGAATACAACACAACATCCTAGCTCTAAACAAGAAAACAGACATGCCTTTCTTAACCAAACACCTTGCACCATTTTGCTGGGGACAAAAAAACATTACAATTGTCCCATACTACCCTAGGTAGCATTTCAGAAAAAATAACCTTGGCGCTTGGAAGAACCACCATCACTACCTTAACCAATTTTGTGAGAGCACTCAACAAAGTAGGAGCACTGATGTATCACAATATGGACAGCACCACAATGCAGTACTGCTACATCTGGACTGTTACAAATGGACATACTTTTACAAACTCCAAACCACTGCCTGCATATTGAGCTGGGCACAGTTGACCACAAAGCCTCCACTCCTTCAAAACCAAAATTGGCAGCCATATCTTTAGACTTAGCGTACCTCTTTAAAACATTTACAAATGGATCTCCAACTACCAACACCCTCACTTTCTTCACCTCTGCCATCTTTACTACATTCAGTCTCTCTTCTTACAAAGAACATCTTCAACACATATTTGGCTAATCCCCACAGTCCCCTTTCCATGCCAGACATGCTGGGAAGCCCCAGATGTGGCTAACCCTGTGCACAAACTACTGCGGTGTCCGCAAACCCCGTAAAATAAGGGCAACCCTTTTTCCCTTTCCACATCACTCTCTGCACCACTCCCTCATTGGCTACACATAAGAAGTCACCCAACCATCACATTCAAAAACTCTACATCTAACTCTGTCATCACAATTCTGCACTTTAGATTTACTGTTCATCACACTGAGTGCAAGTCTCCTGTGATTGCAAAGTACTTACAGCAAAAACTACTGTAAAACTCTCCAAGATTTCGCCTTCCAGATTCATCAATATCTACATACATCAACAAAAACTACAGGTATGAATATTTTGTGTACAGTGCATTTGCAACTCTTTTATAAATGCCTGTGAACAGGGTACCTGCCACTTACCCTGCATAATCTGCAAAAAAACATACTGTCATTTCTCCCATCTCCTACCATCAAGTTCACTTGCAAATCTGTCTGCTTTCCAAGTTTTCATTTACCCTTATCACACATTGTAATATACAAACTGTTATTCTCGTATTTCCTTCTGTCATTTTCACAACCACTTCCCCCTTAACACACTATTATTAAATTCCTAGAATGCACACAAAACAGTAAACCAGCTTGTATCCTACCAAAGCATTGCAAGTAATACATTGCATACATTTCAATAGAGTGCCTGCCACTTACCATTCTTACAAAAACAAACAAATGCATGTGTACATTCAGAACAGTGCCATTAGAAATGTGGATAAATAGATCAAATAACTGAAAGGTTTCCTACACTCATGTAGCAAGCATCTATGTGCAGAAAAAATAATGGAATTCCACACACCAAAACATTCTCCCTTTCAAAATGTACATGTTTCTCATACTCCTACAATTTCCACTAATCCATTTCCACACTAAATAGTGCAACAGCAACATATACACTTTTAAAAGTGCACCTCATGGGACACACTTATAAATACTCCACTATCCTCCTTAGCAATGATGCTGATGCTCCAAAATCCCGATTCATATACAAAGCCATGAAATTTAACACATACAGTACCTCTTCATGGAAATAAATCCTTCAGTAAATGTAACTAGTCTATTCTTCAAGTGAAATTACTGTGCCATTAACACACATATGTACTAACTTCCTTGTTGCGCAATTGCAGTGAAGATCACAGTCCTGAAAGCCAGTGGTGTCTCAAGTACAAAACAGAACCCAGAAGAAACAAAGCAAGTTCAATACTGTCATACTGTTCTGACTGTTACTCAAACAGTGTAGTGTTCTTGTATTGTAGAAAAAACAATGGTATGAACCTACAGCATTATAGTCAGTATTACTGATTGCACTTTGGCAGGTGCACACTTTGTTAGTCATCTGAATACCAGTATAGTAACACACAGATATGAGTTCAGCCTTCCCAACCTGAAGTAACAGCCCATTCCACAATCACACACCTCTACATGTATACCTACCCTCATACTGAGACACTCGTGCATAGTGCGCACATACATTGTACCACCTCCCAACCCACACTTTCTTTTCTTCTCCATCAGACACCAAAGAATGCCTACTAAAAAGCTACTCTGTAGAAAGCAACACAGGAATAGAGCAAATCAAACTAAAAGTATGCAAAATAGGTATTCGCCTCTAGCAGAATGTATACAAAAAGCTCAAACAAAACAGCTAATACCGTCACTAAGCCAAAGTAAAGCAGATTGCAGAAAAGAAACGTTGACTACTCTTTAAAAATATAAAACTAAACAGAAAGATATTAAGAAGACTGCAACTACCACTAGTGCTAACACTGCACCTATACATCTTGATGTAGCCACAAGTAAGCATACCAAAAAAACAATTTTACAAAAAAATGTAATCCACAGAGTCCTTCAGAATCTTATAAAAATAGGGGACAAATCATTATAAAACCTACCACAGAAAACAAATCCTGGAAGCTCTCATAGACAGTGCAATAATTCTCAAAAGGAAATTATTGATATTAGTTCTAAACAGACTGAAACCACTAACAAAACTAATTACTAAACTACAACAACGACTTCACAACAAACGGAATATCAACAAAGATAGCTTTGCAAACATCTGTGCAGGTGAGTGGAGTCACACCATTGCACAGAGCCATATTTCAATGAAGAAGCATGAAAAAAAAGCAAACATAAACAATTGCCATACATAGCAGTGGATGAGGGTATGAAAAGATTAACAATACCACCATGGAATAAGAAACTCTGCTCACAAAAATATCCCGCAAACTTAGCATCAACACTCCATTCCACCGAACCAATACGTCCAATCTCCAAATGTCCGTGCAAATCAATCTGTAACGTATGCAAAAAATCTTTTGCATCTTTACGCCAGTTCTTCAATCAGTATGTAAAATGCAAATTAAAAATAAAACTATTACAAACTATGGACTCCTTTCCAGTGCGCAAATATACAGGACTATGAGGTCATTCATTAGCCGGCATTTCTGGACCTACTTGCAAAAGCACCTTCCACGATAACAAAATGTTAGCAACACACCATTCAACTGTAAGAAATCTCTTTCATACACTGTACTATTCCAAAAGTCCTCCCTTAGAACTGAACCATTTAAATAGCAGTCTTCTACATGGTACAGCCAAAGAACTACTTGAAGAAATAGACCACATCCAAGGCAAATATTTTGGAAGTGAAACCCACTTAAAAAAATCAATATCTTTAGAACAGAGTAGCATCAACCTTACATTTGTCAACCTTCTAATACACACATACAAAAAAGAAATACTAAAGTTTAAAAGCACATCTGCTGAAGTACCAAACCATGTGTGGGTGTGTTGCCACAGAACATTTTATAAAAAGAGCTCAACAACTGTAGACATGATGTACAAAATAGAAGACAATGAGGAATCCAAGTGGTTCCAATTAGCTATCTATCTTATAGCAGAAAACAAATATGACATTACTAACCCCTGAATACTTTGCAGATACTGCACTGCAAAACTTGACAACAACCAAATACTTTCACATTCTATAACTAATAACTTGGAAATATTCCCACTGCCAAAACCACTTAACCTCTATGAGAGCATTATCATTCAAACAATGCATCCATTCCAAGCAATAATATGCCTTTAACCAAAAACAGGAAAACTACCTCCCTCTGAATTACTGAAAGGCATTTGTGGCAAAGTAGTTGATTTGCCATTAGATCTCGAAGAAAATGTAGACACTCTGGGAGTGCAACGGCCAATAGATCAATCTTTGATTATCCTAGTGAATGGCATCCTGACAAAAGACAACATTTTGCAGCAACTAGTGGACTTACATAAAGATAGAGAAGCCCTGCAATATCTAAAAGACAACAATGAATACTAAAAAGAAAGAAACATTGAAGAAAACCTGAGGGAAACCACCAAAATAATTCAAGACATGTCAGGAACTGGCCATATTCAACTTCTAGATCCTATTACAGCATCCAAAATTTTAGACCATTATATAATTCACCCACTGCACTACAAAGACACCATAGATGATGCACTGGAAACTTACCAAATGTGGCAGACCAAAGCATCTCCAATCAGCATATGGAAAAAAGTGTAAAAACAGAACCCTTTACTCTACTCTTTCTGACTGGAAAAGGAGGAAGGTACAATGAAAGACCAACACAAATAACAGCATCAGAATACCGCTCTTTATGAATGTATTCTGAAGACCCCAGATTCAGACAAATCATTGAATACATATTCCACCTTCTCTTTGAATGTGAACTAGCAACTCTATGCTAGAGAGTTGCACACACATTGAAAATAGGTACCAATTTTCAAAATATGTCTGCTATGCAATTACTACAAAAGGTGAAAGAAAATGATGATGTTTTACAGTCAAGCATTACAAATCTTTTAGGAAACGCGTGTTTCGAATGAATACTGGTTCCAATGACACAGAGAAGTATGCTGTATGATACGAAACCTTGGCCCAACCCGAATGTTTTGTGACATTAAGTAGTGTAGAGTATGCATGGGAAGACTTGCACAATTAACTAGACATAGCAACAAAAACAAAACAAATATAGACATACAAACACTAGGAGAACTCTGCTCTGTTGATCTTGTAAATGTATCAAGATACTTCCATTATTGCTTTATTGCCATGATGGACTTCATTTGTAATAAAACAGTTCCTCCTGTCGGAGAAGTGTAACACTTCTTTTGGAGAAAAGAATACCAAGCCAGAGGAGCACCACACATCCACATGCTTGTGTGTATTAAAGATGCTCCTAAATTTGGTCATTCACAAATATGCCACTTGTGAAATCCCTTCACAAATTACATATAGCGACCTACATGCACAAATTTTACAATTTCAAAGACACAAGTGTGGCAAGTATTGTCAGCGCAAATATAAAAACAAAGGGCGATATTACACCACATGCTGCTTTGGTTTCCCTAGACCAGTTTCAGCAACAGGACAAGTAAACAACTTCATGTCTTCAGTTAGACATAGGGCCTCATTACAACCCAGGCGGTAAGGTGTTAACAACACCGTAAAATGTGGCGGTGCCGTTAACCCCTTACCGCCTAATTACGAGGTCCCTTCGTGGGTCCCGACCTTAACAGCTGGTTTTTACCAGCCGTTAAGGATTGGACCCACAAAGGGATCTTGGAGGTAGTTACGGTACCGTAATTTGTGGTACCGTAACTACCACCTTCCCCATTTCCATTGAGCCCTATGGGGGCAAAAATGTGAATCGGGAAGGGCCAATGGTGAATGGGGAATTACCGCCCCGCCAACCTTGCAATGGGGTGGTAATTCCTCCATTCTCCATGTCGCAATCGGTAAAATACCGGCGGCAACCATGGCGCCTGGGTCGTAATGAGGCCCATATAGAGTCAAAGGCAAATGACCTAAGAACACATACTGCATAAAAAGAACAGAAGGATCAAAGTACATCAATAATTACAATACAATCATTGCCCTTCTTTGGAATGCAAATACAGATGTGCAGTGCATTGCAGACAATTCCACTGCAGTTGCACGACATGTCACAGCCTACTTAACCAAAGCAGAGAAAACATAGCAAAAGACTTCTGTGACAACCTATCATCTGATAAAACATTGTCACAGAAATTGTACAGTTTGGCATAAAAATGCTCTCCCATAGAGATTGTGGCTGGTACGAAGCCGCAGACCATTTAACGGCACTGCCTTGTATGGGAACTCTGAAAACATAGTATGGCTAAGCCTTGGTGCTGCTAAATCCAGAAAATGGATTCTCAAATCATATGAAGACATAGGGTCTCATTACAAGTTTGAAGGTAGCTTTGCCGGTAAAACCGGCAAGGCTACCTCTAAACTTGCAAGAAAGTCTGGCACCCGCGAATGGGCAATTACCGGGCTATTCTGGCCCTTCCAGAACAGGTAATTGGTGATCGCCATTCGCATTTGAACCCTATAGGGCTCAATGGGAATGGGGATGCCTATAGCACTGGCACTGTTCTTAATGGTGCCTGTGCAACAGGCATGCTGTGCTCGCGGCTGCCTTTCATTCCACCAGGACAGACATGGCGGAATGAAAGGCACCCACAAGCACAACTCAAAGTTTGCCGGTCCGGATACAACAGTACCGCCCAACTTACCGGTACCGTTGTATCCGGACCAGCAAGCTAGTAATGAGGCCCATAGAAAAAAATAGCAAAACATGATCCCAACTGCCAAGACATTTTGAAAAACAACTTACTAGACACATACTACCCAAACTGGAGTACTGCATTGGAAATCATGTGTCTATACCACATAACCCAAAAGCTCACATACAAAAATAATATTAAACCAGATGAGAAGAAATGTAGCTACAGAGTAAAGAGCAGTGAAGGCAGCCTGGTGAAACTTACCAAACACAGCCTAATTAATCATATAACCTTGTTATTAAAAACTACTCAACACAAAGGACCTGATCACGACTTTGGTGGCAACGCCGGTGGTATTACTGCCAGCAGTATTAGCCCTACCGCCGAACTTCCCGGCGCTAATAGCGCCGGATCTTGAGTTTGGCAGTAATGTAATTCCCCATTCCCCAATGAGCCCATTCGGGAATGCCCCATACCCCATTGGGCTCAATGGGGAAAATGTGTGCTCTTAGCCGGCGGATTTCCAGCCGGCGGTAATAAGGCACATTTTCGGCGGATTTCCCCCCAGCCAAGAGCTGGGGCGAAATCCGCCGAAGTTCTGATTTGGAGGACCCTTAAATCCGGCGGTAATAGTGCGACCGCTGGATTTAAGTGTTACCGCCAAAGTCGTGATGAGGCCCAAAAAACTGTATTACAAGGCCCTACTACAACTTTTTAAAAACCATGGAGAAAAGAAGATGTATTAGATACCCATGTCTCCTATGAAGATGTTTTCAAAGCAAATGAAAGCACTATAACAGATATACATTTTACTCAGTACAAAATCATGTTAGACAATGAACACCAACAAGAAGAAGAACTCCAGGCACAAATAAATATAGACACTCCTGACAGCAGTCAACCTTCTCTAAAAGGAAGCCAAGAACCACTTGGACAGTGTCAGGGTTGCACACCGGTACCTGGTGCAGGAGTGGATGTACCAACTACCCCCACACTGGTCTTGATACCTGCAAGACGAAGCTTACGCAGGCCTTCGCGACCAGGGCAGGGAAAGAGGGTTAGGGTCTTGTTGATTGATTAGGTTGGGGGGTTGTGGGAAAACCGGGAAAAGGAGTAGGGCGAGGTAATGGGTAGGTAGAGGGGAATTGGGTGAGGCTCAACTGCTGCACACCTTCATTGTCATCGTCATAACACACCACATGATAATTCCTGCAGTGCCTACAGGCTGGGCCAAACAGTACGCTTTCTGTATGAATCACATAGATAACATTTGACCCCTTTGAGCAGTTCAATTGCAGTGGGCAACCACTGTCACAGTTAGACTAGCATGCAACACTTAGCTTGGGTTCATTGTCCGGTCCAAGTGCTCGGTCCTTGGAAAGCTGTCAGTCTGTGCTGCGTCCCTGAAAACGGTGTAGACTGGTCACGTCTTCCGCTACAAAGAAAGAATATGTGTTATTCTTGGTCACACATACACGCGGTCATTCACTCCATGCCGCATTCATACTTTCTTCCCAGGCTTAATGATACGGCTCCCCACGGACTATGCCGCTCGCCGTGCTTGTCTTTTTAGCAAACAAGTAAAAATGCCAGCGCGAGCTTCGCCGCGCGTGGCTTGGGGCGCGGGTATTCTCCGTTTTACGATGCCAATGTTGCGTTCCTCATATCTGCATGACTCGCGCTGTTAAACACTTTTTATCCCAGGGCTTGTACTTATCTCGTATGCCGGCGCAGGGGCGAGCGATATGGACTGGGAGACTGTGCCCCCTGCACTTCCCAAAACTCTCTCTACGGGCTTTCTCAGGACTGAGTATTTGCGCGGCTTCGATTCCCCGGATACGCGTCCCAAACTTATCTGAGTATTGGCGAGGGGCCGGATTCTCAATCAGGCGGGGTGGGGCCCCTCGCACGAGTTTTCCTGCGGAGCTCGGTGTCTCACGTCCTTCTCCACAGCGATCTCGAGCACAAGCCCCGTGCCGGTGTTTTCGCGCATGCGCGTTGGGGTGTACCACGCCCGATCCGATCCCTGATTGGCTGTCTGTGCGCGAGGCATGCTGGGAAGTGTAGTCTCGATGCACTTGCAGTGCCTGCAGCCTACAGGGAGGACAAAGCAGTCTCCTGTATGGCAGCACCCTTCCCCATCCTACCTGAACACTACACACATTCACAACACGTGGCCCATAGTGCAGGGCACCCACCAGTTTCTTCACTTTAGGTTTTGCTGCGTGCTTCGCTGCATGCTTTTTGCGTGCCCCCCCAGGTCTGTCCCTGACATCACTCCCCCCCCCCACGGAAGGCCGGTGTAGGCCGCGGTTTATCTGGGAAGTTGCGATGGAAGGTGCGCAGCAGTCTTGGGGCATGTATATGAGCGGATGGCTCCCAAGAGCGGTCTTCAGGCCCATACCCGACCCAATCTACCAGATACAAAACCCGACCTGCCCTATCCCGTTTAGAATTTAGGATTGCTTGGACCTCATATTCAGGTTCTCCTTGTACTAGGACAGGTGGTGGTTTTTGAGTCGTGGTGGTCTTGGGGGCTGGCTTCAATAATGAGGTATGGAACGTTGGATGTATTCTCATTTGAGGGGGCAGTTTTAAACGCACGGCTACTGGATTGATGATTCGTACTATGGGGAATGGGCCCAGATATCGTGGTTGTAATTTACGTGGTCCATGTAAAGTTATATTTCGAGTGGAGAGCCAAACCATGTCTCCCACTTGATATTGAGGGCAGGCTCGACGATGTTTGTCAGCATACTTTTTGTAGATGGTCTTGGATTGTACAAGATTATCCTGCGCCTCTTTCCACACTTGTTCCATGCACTTCCTCCGTCCTATTATGGTTGGAAGGGTCGGCTTGGATTCTGCCAATGCAACAGGGAGTACCATGGGATGGTAGCCATAAAGGCAGTAAAAGGGTGATTGCTTTGTGGAAGTATGGTTTGCGTTGTTATACGCTAGCTCTGCCAACCACACATGTTGCAACCAAGTTGCTTCCCGACTGGAATAAAACAGCGTAGGTACTGTTCTAGCCCCTGATTGACTCTCTCTGTTTGGCCGTCTGTTCCCGGATGATAGCCCGATGTCAAGCCCACATCCATTCCTATGATTTTGCAGAATTCACGCCAGAAGCGAGAGGTGAATGGTGGTGCCCTATCCGTTATTATGTGGGAGGGCAGTCCATGGAGGTGTACTATATGCTGAAGAAATAGCTCTGCGACTTGACCTGCGGTTGGTACTCCCATACAAGGGATAAAGTGTGCCATTTTAGAAAACGTATCAACCACCACCATGATGGAGGTAAACCCCTGGACTGCAGGTCTACTATGAGATCCATAGTGATGGAGCGCCAGGCTGCAGAAGGTGTTGGTAATGGGCACAACAACCCTGCTGGTTTACCGTGGTCGGATTTATTACGTGCACACGTATCGCAGTCACTCACATACTGTTGTACGTCTCGCCGCCAATTAGGCCACCAGAAATACTGTGATACCAGTTCTTGGGTCTTTGTCCTACCTGGATGGCCGCAAGAGGGGAATCGTGGCACCAAGACATGGCTTTTTTCTGGAGTTTGGTAGTGGGTAAGAAGAGTTGCTGGCCGTGATACGGAAGTCCAGCAACTACCTGATGTTGAGGTCTCTTGCACACCACTTGTGCAAATCCTGCATGGATAATTCTTGCTGAATCATCTCAAATAGTCCAGTCGTAGCACCAACTATGCGTGCCAGTGGAACTATGGTCTGTGGAACACTTTCTGTCTTATTGACAGGATCAGGATACCGTGACAGAATGTCGGCCTTTCGGTTATTAGGCCCCGGCCTATATGTAATTATAAAATCAAATTCCGCGAAGAACAGGACCCAACGCAATTGCTGCGGGCTCAAGTTTTTAGCAGTCCGGATGAATTGCAAGTTCCGGTGATCGGTTATTACAGTCACTGTGTGCCGAGCCCCCATCAGATAATGTCGCCACTCATCAAAGGCGGCTTTGATGGCAAGTAATTCACGGTCCGCAATGGTGTAATTTGCCTCAGCTGGTAACAGTTTTCGCGAATAGTAGGCCACTGGATGGAGTAGGCCTGATTCTGGATTCCTTTGAGACAATATGGCCCCTAGTGCATAGCTGGAGGCATCAGTCTCCACTATAAATGGTTGAGCAAGGTCAGGGTCCCTCAGGACAGGTGCGTTAGTAAAAGCGCTCTTAAGTAGTCGAAAACCTTGTTCAGCGGTTTGATCCCACACAAAGGTACATCCTTTACGTAGTAATTTGGTGATTGGAGTTACCAATTCCGAAAAATTCTTTACGAAGCGCCGATAGAAGTTGGCAAATCCCAGGAAGGATTGTACCTCTTTCACGTTAGTAGGGGATGGCCAATTTAGTATCGCTTGCACCTTTTTCTGGTCCATTTGTACCCCGGTGGGTGCCAAGAAAATACCCCAAAAATTCAACGGTGGTACGATGAAACTCGCACTTCTCTAACTTAGCATAGAGTTGATGTTCCCGCAATTTAGATAATATGGCGCGAACGTGCTGGACGTGTTCCTGAGGACTACGAGAGTAAATTAAAATGTCATCTATATAGACAACTGCACAGATGTCTAGAAACTCTCGGAGGACTTCGTCCAAGAAGTGTTGGAAGGTTGGGGTGCATTACAGAGGCCGAATGGCATAACCTGGTATTCATACAATACGAATTTTGTACAGAAGGCGGTTTTCCATTCGTCCCCCTCACGCACCCGCACTAGATGGTAAGCGCCTCTAAGGTCCAACTTAGTGTAGATGACCGCATCTCGTACCTGGTCTAACAGAACTGGTATGAGAGGAAGGGGTAACGGTTTTTGATGGTAATCCGGTTTACCCCGCGGTAATCGATACAAGTCCGGAGCTCCCCGGACTTCTTGGGAACGAAGAATAAGGGGGAAGAGACTGGCGAGTTGGAATGACGAATAAAACCGCTCTGCAAGTTTGTAGCAATATACTCGCGAAGATGCTCATTTTCTGCCTCTGTCAGTGCATAGATACGACTGCACGGGAGAACAGCTCCCGGTTCAAGATCTATTCTGCAGTCGAACGATCTGTGCGGAGGCAGAGTCTCTGCAGCCTTTTTATTGAACACATCCGCAAAGTCGGAGTATTCTTTGGGTAGATCTGTGAAACATGTCTTGGCCGACTGGTCCTCTTCAGTACCAATGGTGCACGAAGCTATGAGGGGTTTTGGTCTACAATGTGTTTGGCAATAAGTGGAGTTCAATGCGACCCGACCAGTAAGCCACCGAATATCTGGATCATGTTTACGTAACCAAGGTAGTCCAAGAATAATCCCGAACTGTGGGGCGGCAATCACGTCAAAGATGATCTCTTCCCAATGTGATTCCCCACATTGTAGGGTCAATTTTTGGGTACAATGAGTAATAGGACCTAAACTGAGAGGGGAGCCATCAAACGCCTGAACTGGTTCTGGTGTTTCTTTCGGGTAAACGGAGATCCCTAATGCTACAACACACTTGGTAGCAATAAAATTTCCCGTTGCTCCCGAGTCCACCAGCATGGATACCATCCTCTGGTGCCCTGAATAGCTCAATTGACCCGATTCTTAATATGGGGAGCATAATTGGGATTGTCCGTGACTGGGGCCCTAATCTCCGGAAAGCTCAGTCGGGTGACCCCCACTACCGCCGAGCGGATACGTTTCCCTGACTCTTAGGCTTTGTGGGGCACTCTCGCACGAAATGCCCGGCTAAACCACAATAAAGGCAAACACCTTCTTTCCTCCGTCGCTCCTTTTCTTCCTTGGATAAGGGTCCTCGGACAGAACCTATTTGCATGGGTTCATCCCCACCAGACCTTTCTACCGGCCCACGAGGTCCATGAGACTGATCTAACCGGACCTTCGGGCGAGGTTCACCTTTTCTTTTATCGCCCCGTCTCTCAGCCTGGCGATGATCCAACCGTAAGGCAAGATCGATCATGTCGGAGCATTCCACCGGCTGTGGATCAACCTGGGCAATTAGATCTTTCAGATCGTCCCGCAGGCCTTGATAGAATAGAGATATTCGCTTGTCGGCAGGCCACTCAGCTTCCGCTACTAAGCGGTTGAAGTGTGTAACGTAAGTTACCAGTTCCTTGTTGACCTGCCTGAGCGTCAAAAGCTCTCTATCCTTATACAGGGTGGCTGCCCGTCGATTGAATACCTTCTCAAACTCACCCAGAAACCTATCCCAGTCATAGAGTAGTGGGTCGTCCTTATGCACCAAAGGATTGGCCCATGCAGCAGCATCCCCCGTGAGATACGAAATGACGAAGGTCGTCCTAGACTGGGTGGACCGGAAGGCCATGGGTTTAGTAAGAAACTGGAGGTGGCACTGAGTGATGAAGGTAGTAAACTTCTGAGGGTCCCCAGCATAATGCTCTGGGGGTGCAAGAGGAACTGTAGGCTCTGGTGACACTTGCACTTGGACGGGGACCGGGGCTGAACCAGGTAAGGGCGAGGTCTGCGCATCCAGACTTCGGACTTGAACCGATAAGGCAGCGTATTCCTGTCGAGATGCTGCCAATTCGTTCTGCAGATCCTGCAGGACCTTAGCAATCTCCTCCATGTTGCGAGAAACGGGGGAGGGTATCAAACCCACTCAGGCGCCGTAATTATTTGTGGGCTTGTGCTTCTGTCAGGGTTGCACACCGGTACCTGGCGCAGGAGTGGATGTACCAACTACCCCCACACTGGTCTTGATACCTGCAAGACGAAGCTTACGCAGGCCTTCGCGAGCAGGGCAGGGAAAGAGGGTTAGGGTCTCGTTGATTGGATAGGTTGGGGGGTTGTGGGAAAACCGGGAAAAGGAGTAGGGCGAGGTAATGGGTAGGTAGAGGGGAATTGGGTGAGGCTCAACTGCTGCACACCTTCATCGTCATCGTCATAACACACCACATGATAATTCCTGCAGTGCCCACAGGCTGGGCCAAACAGTACGCTTTCTGTATGAATCACATAGATAACATTTGACCCCTTTGAGGAGTTCAATTAGCAGTGGGCAACCACTGTCACAGTTAGACTAGCATGCAACACTTAGCTTGGGTTCATTGTCCGGTCCAAGTGCTCGGATCTTGGAAAGCTGTCAGTCTGTGCTGTGTCCCTGAAAACGGTGTAGACTGGTCACGTCTTCCGCTACAAAGAAAGAATATGTGTTATTCTTGGTCACACATACACGCGGTCATTCACTCCATGCCGCATTCATACTTTCTTCCCAGGCTTAATGATACGGCTCCCCACGGACTATGCCGCTCGCCGTGCTTGTCTTTTTAGCAAACAAGTAAAAATGCCAGCGCGAGCTTCGCCGCGCGTGGCTTGGGGCGCCGGTATTCTCCGTTTTACAATGCCAATGTTGCGTTCCTCATATCTGCATGACTCGCGCTGCTAAACACTTTTTATCCCAGGGCTTGTACTTATCTCGTATGCCGGCACAGGGGCGAGCGATATGGACTGGGAGACTGTGCCCCCTGCGCTTCCCAAAACTCTCTCTACGGGCTTTCTCAGGACTGAGTATTGCGCGGCTTTGATTCCCCGGATATGCATCCCAAACTTATCTGAGTATTGGCGAGGGGCCGGATTCTCAATCAGGCGGGGCGGGGCCCCTCGCACGAGTTTTCCTGCGGAGCTCGGTGTCTCACGTCCTTCTCCACAGCAATCTCGAGCACAAGCCCCGTGCCGGTGTTTTCGCGCATGCGCGTTGGGGCGTACCACGCCCGATCCGATCCCTGATTGGATGTCTGTGCGCGAGGCATGCTGGGAAGTGTAGTCTTGATGCACTTGCAGTGCCTGCAGCCTACAGGGAGGACAAAGCAGTCTCCTGTATGGCAGCACCCTTCCCCATCCTACCTGAAGACTACACACATTCACAACACGTGGCCCATAGTGCAGGGCACCCACCAGTTTCTTCACTTTAGGTTTCGCTGCGTGCTTCGCTGCATGCTTTTTGCGTGCCCCCCCAGGTCTGTCCCTGACAGACAGCAACCCATAGCAAAGGAGGCAGAATTAGCCATGGCTGAAGTAGAAAACACCATGTACCAGTATGAAGGATCTACAGAAGACTTTCCTATACTCAAATCACAATTAAACAATCTACAGCATAGCTTTTTCATAGAAGTAACTAAACAAATGGAACATGATATGCAGCACAAAACTAAAACTTGTACCTGTCAAGACTACAAACCTATACTACTATATTTAAGTGGCCAAGCTGGTTCAGGGAAACCATTCGTAATAAAAATAATCAGCAAGTTCTTCCAACAATTGACAAACAACAAACTGTCAGCTGTTGTAACTGCCCTCATAGGTTTAGCTGCCTACAAAATTGGCAGTGTCAATGTACACCGATTAATACTCCTTCCAGTAGAATACCAGAACAAATTATACTACTACAAACTTTCAGCAGAAGCTGCAATGGAACTATGCAGAGTTTTGAAACAAATGAAAATGTTCCTAATTGATGAGGTGAGCATGGTCCCAACCTAATGTTGGCTTTGATTCACCTCAGATCACAAGAGGTCTTCAAAACGGACTACGAAGATAATGTGTTTATAATCCTCTTTGGAGGAAAACACATTATTGTTTTTGGAGATCTTCTTCAATTAACACCAGTGAAAGTTGAACATATTTTTAAAACCTTAGGGCACAAACTATGCTGTAAAACTCTTGGCAGCATAGGAAATGTAAATCTTTGACAACATGTCCAATACAAAGAACTAACTAACTGAAAACATGTGTCAGTTTGCAGACCTCACCTACAGCAACATTTTGAAAAGTATTAGAGTTGATGTACTATCTAAAGAAGCACAATCTATGTTAAATACCAGACACATACATGCACTCTACCTGCATACCTTATGTGCTACTGATGTCATGGAACAATTAGTACACAAAAATGTAAACTGTATGTCCTTGATGCCAACTCTTGCCACCTGTGCACAATTCAGTGAAACAATGCTGAAAAAACGAATGCAACCAATAGTTCAAGTTTAATCCACAGACAAACTGGACGTGCAGAGTATGACACTACCCATGTATGAACAAGCTACAGCATGACTAAATACCTTAGAAAACAACCTCTAACACACCTGGTTTGGAGAAAATATTAACATTGTCTTTAAACTGTAGAGTAATGTTAAAACATAACCTTGATGTGGAACAAGGACTAGTTAATGGAGCACATGGTACAGTTGTTGGCTTTCGAACATACCCACGTGACAACAACATCAGTTTGTCAATATTCACTTTGACAAACTTTCAGAAGTTAAAAGGATAGGATGCTCAATAGCCTGATTGCCTCTTTTCAAATACATGTATGTATGCAGATTACAATTTTGTCCATCTCTAGCATATGCAGTCACCATTCATAAATCACAAGGTCTTACTCTAGATCAAGCATTGATAGATATTGGCAGCACAGTGTTTACAGAAGGCGTGATCTACTTGCACTGTCATGCATACATACACTTGAAGGACTATTTCTAGTACATTTTGATGCAAGTAAAGTAAACGCTGATATTCCTTGCATTGTAGAGTACAATAGACTACGTGCACTCTATGCACCCCATCTCAAAACCTACCGTGTTCTTCAAAAAAGTTAAACTTTGTAAAATAGACTCAGACTCAACTTATACAGGATCTCACAACAATTCCTCCAAAGACATTGAAAGCAGCTGGTACTTTATCAATTACCACAACCAAAGAAGGATCTACCGAAAAGAAAAATGCATACAAACTGCACAAACAAAACCAACTACCTCTTCAAAGAGAAAATGTGCACTTCCATCAAATGACTCAGACACAGAACTGTCTGGTCCATTCAAATTTTCCAATACAACTGGTGTAAATTGCTATGCAAATGTAGCAATTAATATTCTATTCCAATTTCCAGCAATTGTTGAAAACATTTACTTAAATTGGACTGATAAATTATGTTTGCAAATGTTAGACCTTCACAGAAATGCAACGAACAATCCTGACAATACTTCCAGTGTTTCTGGGATAAGGCAGGAATGGGACTAACATGCTTGAATGGTGAGATCCACTATAAACACACAAGAAGATCCAAAATCATTTCTAATGTACTGGAAAACAAAAACATAACTATAAATTAAATCTTCCAGATTTCATACATGTGGCAACATACATGCACTCTCTGCAACAATGTGACACAAGAAGAAATCCCCAATGAACACTTCATATACATATCAATACCTAATTGTGAATCCATTCCATTTCAGCAACTTGTACAAAATTCAAACCATGGCATATTATGTACTACTTGCAATTCCGATAATCATTCCACTGCAAATATACAGTCACATAGTGAATACGTAATAGCAATGCTTTTGCGTTACAATTCAGATGGTACCAAAAAAAACTGGAAGCTGACCGGATTCACACAAGACAAGTATCACTTTGCAAGAAAACCTTCACAACAATAGGCATAATCTACCACACAGGTCACTATAATGCATACATCAAAAAGAAATGTGGGCGGTTCAAATGTAATGATACTTCCATTACTCTAAAACTGAGATTAACAGCAAATCTTGTAAACACTTACTTAATATTCTTATAATCAAAATGTGTTCACTAATCTGAGTATGAGAGTCTACAAAATGTCCTCAATAACCTTTAAATTCACAAACCAATAGTATAAAGCAACAGCTATCTAACAGTGTAAACATCCATCCATCAACAAGAGAAAACATGCTTGTAAACATACCTTGCAGAAGTGAAAAACTGTAAACAGTAAGAATATGTCAACTGGTATCTAACCACAACCAGAATACTGCAATATATGTTTTTCTGAGGAATCCCTGCAACACTTATCACGTATAAGAAATACCCTCAACAACTTCAAAACTATCAACAGTTAGAATACGCCAACAGGTATCTAACTGCCCCAAAATTCTGCAACACTACTGCACAATACCACAGTACTTACAAAAGATCAACACCCATAAAGATAAATGAATACTGCTAAAATGCAACATGAAATAAACAATTAGAATATGCCAACTGCTATCTAACTGCAACAATAGTACCACCAATTCCAAAGAAAAAATCATACACCTTTTCAATTCCCCCTACTTCAATCAACCACCGAAAAAGTCTGTACCAGAACGTAGATTTTTTTTTTTTTAATCCTGCATGGATTTCATTTTTTCCCACAGACCCAATGATTATATGAACAAACACAGGAACTGAGCACATTGCACAGTAAACTGCTTTGAAGCATAGTACTTGTAAAGTACCAACTATGAGGGTTCACAAAGTACGGAAATGTATGCTATGCAATGCAATAACTCAATACGAACAACCTACCCTAACGTATGATATTTTCTTTCATCACAGAGAATGAAAAAAACATGTCTGCTACATTTTCCCATATCATGCAAAGAACTGCATACAGCCTCAACAATGCAAACAGTAAGTATACAATGATTGGAGTCACAACATTCAATGTATACCTGTATTATACTACGATAGTTGTAGCCAGCCATAAAATATCACACACCCAACAGTCTGACCAACACAGTCCAACAAACAACTACTACACACTATGTTGACTTTCCTGCAAATACTATTACACTACTGGCAGCCAGTGGACAAACTCTTGAGAATGTACCCCCTATGTAACCCACATACCACTGTCAAAATATTTGCTTGCATAGGAGTATTATGCTGTGGAGGTTGTGGCCAGGGCCTATAGTCCTTGGTGCATGGACTTCGGTCTACAGCTTTCGGCCTTGTACCCAAGACTCTAGGCCCTGGCCACAACCACCACAGCATAACACACCCATGCAAGCAAACATCTGCCCACTGACCACAACCCAAAAACATAACACAACAACCTCAAGACCTATCCACTTCACTTAACATGATAAAACAGTAATTGCAGCCAATGCACAAACTCTTCAATGCATGCCCTCTTCACCCAATACTCTACTAACTACCCAACAGAAATACATAATATCAGAGTAAAATACCCAATAAGCTGGCCAGTGATTATTATGTCCATGGACTGCCGGAGTGACCGCGGACACGAGCGATCACAACACAGCCTTCTTCCACCTAAACAAATACAGCATTTGACCCATCTTTCACTCCCCACCGTCTCCAGCCACTCTTCCACTCCAGCACACTTCTCAAAATTGGATTTTGGCTCTTTTTCACGCTGTGCTGTCTGCAGATATCCACAAATCCAACATTGTGGGCACAGTGGGAGAATGTGACGCACCTCACGCTTCACTCCAACCAATCAGCAAACAGGTTAGGTATCCACAGACATGACGGCGCCTTCATAGCCAATCGGAGTCCTGTCCACGGAGCGAACATGGAAGTGAGTCTGCAGAGCAGACACAGATATCACACATTTTTTTAACCAACTTTTGGGTCATTTAAAAAAAAAACACTGGGCAGTTTTCCACCAAATTTACAAAAGCATGTTTTTGGGACCAGTCCACCACTCCTGCAGCCATGGTTTTCTCTATGAAAAAAACACATTTTAGGACCCCCCTATAACTTTGCCCCCTTGGACGAAACCTCACGGACTGTTGCATAAAAATTCAGAGCAGGCCATTTACTTTTTTTTGCAAAGTTTGGTGAGGATTTCTCAAGGAGGAGCGAAGTTATACCACCCAAAAAGTGCTCTTCTTATGGGTTTAGCAACTTAACCATAACTACAGGGCCACTACCACAGGTGAGGTTTGGTCCAGGGGGGGCAAAGTTATAGAGGGGGTCCCAAAACTTCTTTTTTTCCCATAGACATAATGGGAAAAACTTTGCTCACGCCTACAGCCCAAACCGCTGGACGGATTGACACCAAATTTGCGGCGGGAGTGGCAGCTTGGTTCCAAAAGCGTGCTTTTTTTATTTGGTGTAAATCCGTCCAGTAGTTTCTTTTAAAAATAACAAAAATGTAAGTGCACAAAATTAGTGATATCTGTGTCAGTTTCGCGGACACACTTCCCTGTTCGCTCCGCGGACAGGACGGGGATTGGGCAAGCGCTTGCGTGATGTCTGCGGACATCTGACGTGTGCTCTGATTGGCTGCCATGAAGCATGCAGTGCATCTATCGTGAGTTTGTTCATCGGTTCATGGAGCGTTTCACAGTAAGCTCTGTGTGTTCCTACCATTCCCCCCACCCACCGCTCATGCTCTGTGTCTCTCTCCCATTCCTCCCACCCCCCACTCATGGCCCGTGTCTCTCTCCCGTTCCCCCCAACCCCCGCTCATGCCCCGTGTCTCCCCTGTTCCCACCCACCCCCTGCTCATGCCCTGTGTCTCCCCTGTTCCCCCCACCCCTGCTCATGTCTTGTGTCTCTCTCCCATTCACCCCCACCCCCAGCTCATGGCCCGTGTCTCTCTCCCATCCCCCCCGCCCCCGCTCATGCCCGTGTCTCCCCTGTTCCCCCCACCCCCGCTCATGCCTCGTGTCTCCCTCCCATTCCCCCCACCCCCGCTCATGCCCTGTGTCTCCCTCCCGTCCCCTCCACCCCCCTCATGCCTCTCCAGCCCCACTCATGCACCGTGTTTCCTCTGTCCCCCCACCCCCTGCTCATGCCCCGTGTCTCCCATGTTCCACCCCACCCCCCGCTCATGCCCTGTGTCTCCCTCCTTTTCCCCCCACCCCCGCTCATGCCTCATGTCTGCCCTGTTCCCCCCCACCCCCCACTCATGCCCTGTGTCTCCCTTGTGTTCCCCCACCCCCTGCTCATGCCTAGTGTCTCCCTCCTGAACCCCCCTACCCCCCGCTCATGCCCGTGTCTCCCTCATGTTCCCCCCACCCCCTGCTCATGACCCGTGTCTCCGTTGTGTACCCCACACCCCCCGCTCATGCCCCGTGTGTCTCCTGTTGCCCCCACCCCCAGCTCATGCCCCGTGTCTTCCTCATGTACCCCTCACCCCCGCTCATGCCCCGTGTCTCCCTCGTGTTTCCCCCTACCCCCGCTCATGACCCGTGTTTCCCTTGTGTTACCCCCACCCCCTGCTCATGCCCCGTGTCTCTTTCTTGATCTCCCCAACCCCCGCTCATGCCCCGTGTGTCACTCCTGTACCCCTCAACCCCCGCTCATGCCCCGTGTCCCCCTCCTGTACCACCCACCCCCCGCTCATGCCCAGTATCTGCCCTGTTCCCCCACCCAACCCAACCCCCCGCTCATGGCCCGTGTGTCTCCTGCTGCCCCTACCCCTTGCTCATGCCCCATGTCTCCCTCGTGTTTCCCCCCAACCCCCACTCATGACCCGTGTTACCCTTGTGTTACCCCCCACCCCCCGCTCATGCCCCGTGTCTCCCTCCTGTTCCCCCCACCCCCTGCTCATGCCCTGTGTCTCTCTCTTGTTCCCCCACCCCCCACTCATGTCCCGTGTCTCCCTCCTGTACCCCCCAGCCCCCGCTCATGCCCGTGTCTCCCTCCTGTACCCCCCAACCCCCGCTCAAGCCCAGTAACTGCCTTGTTCCCCCACCCTCCGCTCATGACCCGTGTGTCTCCTGTTGCCCCCCACTGCCCCGCTCATTCCCCATGTCTCCCTCCTGTTCCCCCCACTCCCTGCTCATGCCCCATGTCTCTCTTGTTCCCCCCACCCCCCGCTCATGCCCCGTGTCTCCCTCCTGTACCCCCCACCCCCGCTCTTGCCCTGTGTCTCCCTCCTGTACCCCCCTTCCCTGCTCATGTCCAGTATCTGCCCTGTTCCCCCCACCCCCCACTCATGACCTGTGTTTCCTCTGTTCCACCCCACCCCCCGCTCATGCCGGTGTCTCCCTCGTTTACCCCCCTACCCCCTGCTCATGCCCCGTGTCTCCCTCATGCTCCCCCTACCCCCTGCTCATGCCTCGTGTCTCCCTACTGTACCCCTCCACCCCCGGTCATGCCCTGTGTCTGCCTCCTGTACCCCCACCCCCGATCATGCCCCATGTCTCCCTCATGTTCCCCCACTCCCCGCTCATGCCCCGTGTGTCTCCTGTTGCCCCCCACCCCCCTCTCATGCCCCGTGTCTCCCTCGTGTTCCCCCACCACCCCCCGGTCATGCCACTTGTGTCCCTCATGTTCCCCCGACCCCCCACTCATGCCCCGTGTTTCCCTCATGTTACCCCCACCCCCGCTCATGCCCCGTGTTTCTCCTGTTGCCCCCCACCCCCGCTCATGCCCCGTGTCTCCCTTGTGTTCCCCCCACCCTCCGCTCATGCCCTGTGTGTTCCTCGTCTACCCCCAACCCCCGGTCATGCCCCGTGTTTCCCTTCTTGTGTTAACCCCCACCCCTGGCTCATGCCCCGTGTTACCCCTCACCCCCCGCTCATGCCCCAAGTCTCCCTCCTGTACCCCCCTACCCCCGCTCATGCCCCGTGTCTCCCTCCTGTATCCCCCCGCTCATGCCCAGTATCTGCCCTGTTCACCCCAACCCCCGCTCATGCCCCTTGTCTCCTGTTGCCCCCCACCCCCCGCTCATGCCCCGTGTCTCCCTCATGATTTCCCCACCCCCCGCTCATGCCCCATGTTTCCCTCGTGTTTCCCACCACCCCCTGCTCGTGCCCCGTGTCTCCCTCCTGTTCCCCCACCCCCCGCTCATGCCCCGTGTCTCCCTCCTGTACCCCCACCACGCTCATCCCCGGTATCTGCCCTGTACACCCCACCCCCACTCATGCCCTATGTCTGCCCTCCCAAGCCCCCACTCATGCCCTGTGTCTCCCTCGTGTTCCCCCATCCCCCGCTCATGCCCCGTGTCTTCCTCTTGTGCCCCCACCCACCGCTCATGCCCCGTGTCTCCCTCGTGTTCCCCCCACCCCGCTCATGCCCCGTGTCTCCCTCGTGTTCCCCCACCCCCTGCTCATGCCCTGTGTCTCTCTCTTGTTCCCCCACCCCCCACTCATGTCCCGTGTCTCCCTCCTGTACCCCCCAGCCCCCGCTCATGCCCGTGTCTCCCTCCTGTACCCCCCAACCCCCGCTCAAGCCCAGTAACTGCCTTGTTCCCCCACCTTCCGCTCATGACCCGTGTGTCTCCTGTTGCCCCCCACTGGCCCGCTCATTCCCCATGTCTCCCTCCTGTTCCCCCCACTCCCTGCTCATGCCCCATGTCTCTCTTGTTCCCCCCATCCCCCGCTCATGCCCCGTGTCTCCCTCCTGTACCCCCCACCCCCGCTCATGCCCTGTGTCTCCCTCCTGTACCCCCCTTCCCTGCTCATGTCCAGTATCTGCCCTGTTCCCCCCACCCCCCACTCATGACCTGTGTTTCCTCTGTTCCACCCCACCCCCGCTCATGCCGGTGTCTCCCTCGTTTACCCCCCTACCCCCTGCTCATGCCCCGTGTCTCCCTCATGCTCCCCCACCACCCCCCGGTCATGCCCCTTGTGTCCCTCATGTTCCCCCCACCCCCACTCATGCCCCGTGTTTCCCTCATGTTACCCCCACCCCCGCTCATGCCCCGTGTGTCTCCTGTTGCCCCCCACCCCCGCTCATGCCCCGTGTCTCCCTTGTGTTCCCCCCACCCTCCGCTCATGCCCTGTGTCTTCCTCGTCTACCCCCACCCCCGTTCATGCCCCGTGTGTCTGCTGTTGCCCCCCAACCCCCGGTCATGCCCCGTGTTTCCCTTCTTGTGTTAACCCCCACCCCTGGCTCATGCCCCGTGTTACCCCTCACCCCCCGCTCATGCCCCGTGTCTCCCTCCTGTACCCCCCTACCCCCGCTCATCCCCCGTGTCTCCCTCCTGTATCCCCCCGCTCATGCCCAGTATCTGCTCTGTTCACCCCAACCCCCGCTCATGCCCCTTGTCTCCTGTTGCCCCCCACCCCCCGCTCATGCCCCGTGTCTCCCTCATGATTTCCCCACCCCCCGCTCATGCCCCATGTTTCCCTCGTGTTTCCCACCACCCCCTGCTCGTGCCCCGTGTCTCCCTCCTGTTCCCCCACCCCCCGCTCATGCCCTGTGTCTCCCTCCTGTACCCCCACCACGCTCATCCCCGGTATCTGCCCTGTACCCCCCACCCCCGCTCATGCCCTATGTCTGCCCTCTCGGCCCCAAGCCCCCACTCATGCCCTGTGTCTCCCTCGTGTTCCCCCATCCCCCGCTCATGCCGCGTGTCTTCCTCTTGTGCCCCCACCCACCGCTCATGCCCCGTGTCTCCCTCGTGTTCCCCCCACCCCGCTCATGCCCCGTGTCTCCCTCGTGTTCCCCCCACCCCCTGCTCATGCCCTGTGTCTCTCTCTTGTTCCCCCACCCCCCACTCATGTCCCATGTCTCCCTCCTGTACCCCCCAGCCCCCGCTCATGCCCGTGTCTCCCTCCTGTACCCCCCAACCCCCGCTCAAGCCCAGTAACTGCCTTGTTCCCCCACCTTCCGCTCATGACCCGTGTGTCTCCTGTTGCCCCCCACTGCCCCGCTCATTCCCCATGTCTCCCTCCTGTTCCCCCCACTCCCTGCTCATGCCCCATGTCTCTCTTGTTCCCCCCACCCCCCGCTCATGCCCCGTGTCTCCCTCCTGTACCCCCCACCCCCGCTCATGCCCTGTGTCTCCCTCCTGTACCCCCCTTCCCTGCTCATGTCCAGTATCTGCCCTGTTCCCCCCACCCCCCACTCATGACCTGTGTTTCCTCTGTTCCACCCCACCCCCCGCTCATGCCGGTGTCTCCCTCGTTTACCCCCCTACCCCCTGCTCATGCCCCGTGTCTCCCTCATGCTCCCCCTACCCCCTGCTCATGCCTCGTGTCTCCCTACTGTACCCCTCCACCCCCGGTCATGCCCTGTGTCTCCCTCCTGTACCCCCACCCCCGATCATGCCCCATGTCTCCCTCATGTTCCCCCACTCCCCGCTCATGCCCCGTGTGTCTCCTGTTGCCCACCACCCCCCGCTCATGCCCCGTGTCTCCCTCGTGTTCCCCCACCACCCCCCGGTCATGCCCCTTGTGTCCCTCATGTTCCCCCCACCCCCCACTCATGCCCCGTGTTTCCCTCATGTTACCCCCACCCCCGCTCATGCCCCGTGTGTCTCCTGTTGCCCCCCACCCCCGCTCATGCCCCATGTCTCCCTTGTGTTCCCCCCACCCTCCGCTCATGCCCTGTGAATTCCTTGTCTACCCCCACCCCCCGTTCATGCCCCGTGTGTCTGCTGTTGCCCCCCAACCCCCGGTCATGCCCCGTGTTTCCCTTCTTGTGTTAACCCCCACCCCTGGCTCATGCCCCGTGTTACCCCTCACCCCCCGCTCATGCCCCGTGTCTCCCTCCTGTACCCCCCTACCCCCGTTCATGCCCCGTGTCTCCCTCCTGTATCCCCCCGCTCATGCCCAGTATCTGCCCTGTTCACCCCAACCCCCGCTCATGCCCCTTGTCTCCTGTTGCCCCCCACCCCCCGCTCATGCCCCGTGTCTCCCTCATGATTTCCCCACCCCCCGCTCATGCCCCATGTTTCCCTCGTGTTTCCCACCACCCCCTGCTCGTGCCCCGTGTCTCCCTCCTGTTCCCCCACCCCCCGCTCATGCCCCGTGTCTCCCTCCTGTACCCCCACCACGCTCATCCCCGGTATCTGCCCTGTACCCCCCACCCCCGCTCATGCCCTATGTCTGCCCTCTCGGCCCCAAGCCCCCGCTCATGCCCTGTGTCTCCCTCGTGTTCCCCCATCCCCCGCTCATGCCCCGTGTCTTCCTCTTGTGCCCCCATCCACCGCTCATGCCCCGTGTCTCCCTCGTGTTCCCCCCACCCCGCTCATGCCCCGTGTCTCCCTCGTGTTCCCCCCACCCCCCGCTCATGCCCCGTGTCTCCCTCATGTACTCCCCACCCCCACTCATGCCCCGTGTCTTCCTCGTGTTCCCCCAGCCCCTGCTCATGCCCTGTGTCTCCCTCGTGTTCCCCCCACCCCCTGCTCATGCCCTGTGTCTCTCTCTTGTTCCCCCACCCCCCACTCATGTCCCGTGTCTCCCTCCTGTACCCCCCAGCCCCCGCTCATGCCCGTGTCTCCCTCCTGTACCCCCTAACCCCCGCTCAAGCCCAGTAACTGCCTTGTTCCCCCACCTTCCGCTCATGACCCGTGTGTCTCCTGTTGCCCCCCACTGCCCCGCTCATTCCCCATGTCTCCCTCCTGTTCCCCCCACTCCCTGCGCATGCCCCATGTCTCTCTTGTTCCCCCCACCCCCCGCTCATGCCCCGTGTCTCCCTCCTGTACCCCCCACCCCCGCTCATGCCCTGTGTCTCCCTCCTGTACCCCCCTTCCCTGCTCATGTCCAGTATCTGCCCTGTTCCCCCCACCCCCCACTCATGACCTGTGTTTCCTCTGTTCCACCCCACCCCCCGCTCATGCCGGTGTCTCCCTCGTTTACCCCCCTACCCCCTGCTCATGCCCCGTGTCTCCCTCATGCTCCCCCTACCCCCTGCTCATGCCTCGTGTCTCCCTACTGTACCCCTCCACCCCCGGTCATGCCCTGTGTCTCCCTCCTGTACCCCCACCCCCGATCATGCCCCATGTTTCCCTCATGTTCCCCCACTCCCCGCTCATGCCCCGTGTGTCTCCTGTTGCCCCCCACCCCCCGCTCATGCCCCGTGTCTCCCTCGTGTTCCCCCACCACCCCCCGGTCATGCCCCTTGTGTCCCTCATGTTCCCCCCACCCCCCACTCATGCCCCGTGTTTCCCTCATGTTACCCCCACCCCCGCTCATGCCCCGTGTGTCTCCTGTTGCCCCCCACCCCCGCTCATGCCCCGTGTCTCCCTTGTGTTCCCCCCACCCTCCGCTCATGCCCTGTGTCTTCCTCATCTACCCCCACCCCCCGTTCATGCCCCGTGTGTCTGCTGTTGCCCCCCAACCCCCGGTCATGCCCCGTGTTTCCCTTCTTGTGTTAACCCCCACCCCTGGCTCATGCCCCGTGTTACCCCTCACCCCCCGCTCATGCCCCGTGTCTCCCTCCTGTACCCCCCTACCCCCGCTCATGCCCCGTGTCTCCCTCCTGTATCCCCCCGCTCATGCCCAGTATCTGCCCTGTTCACCCCAACCCCCGCTCATGCCCCTTGTCTCCTGTTGCCCCCTACCCCCCGCTCATGCCCCGTGTCTCCCTCATGATTTCCCCACCCCCCGCTCATGCCCCATGTTTCCCTCGTGTTTCCCACCACCCCCTGCTCGTGCCCCGTGTCTCCCTCCTGTTCCCCCACCCCCCGCTCATGCCCCGTGTCTCCCTTCTGTACCCCCACCACGCTCATCCCGGTATCTGCCCTGTACCCCCCACCCCCGCTCATGCCCTATGTCTGCCCTCTCGGCCCCAAGCCCCCGCTCATGCCCTGTGTCTCCCTCGTGTTCCCCCATCCCCTGCTCATGCCCCGTGTCTTCCTCTTGTGCCCCCACCCACCGCTCATGCCCCGTGTCTCCCTCGTGTTCCCCCCACCCCGCTCATGCCCCGTGTCTCCCTCGTGTTCCCCCACCCCCCGCTCATGCCCCGTGTCTCCCTCATGTACTCCCCACCCCCACTCATGCCCCGTGTCTTCCTCATGTACCCCCCAGCCCCCGCTCATGCCCCATGTGTCTCCTGTTGCCCCCCACCCCCTGCTCATGCCCCTTGTGTGCCCTGTTCCCCCCACCCCCTGCTCATGCCCCATGTGTGCCCTGTTCCCCCACCCCCGCTCATGCCCCGTGTGTCCCTCCCGTTCCCCCCCCATGCCTCATGTTTTCTATGTTCCCCCCACCCCCCGCTCATGCCCTGTGTCTCCCCTGTTCCACCCCACCCCCCGCTCATGCCCACGTGTCTCCCCTGTTCCCCCCACCCCCGCTCATGCCCATGTTTCTCCCCTGTTACCTCCACCCCTGCTCATGCCCACGTGTCTCCCCTGTTCCCCGCACCCCTGCTCATGCCCACGTGTCTCCCCTGTTCCCCTCCACCCCCCGCTCATGGCCCTGTGTCTCCCTTCTGTTCCCCCCACCCACCCACTCATGGCCCGTGTCTCCCTCTTGTTCCCCCCACACCCTGCCCTGTCTCCCTCCTTTTCCCCCCACCCCCTGCCCCATGTGTGCCCTGTTCCCCCCACCCCCGCTCATGCCCACATGTCTCCCCTGTCCCCCCACCCCCGCTCATGCCCCGTGTCTCCCTCTTTTTCTCCTCCAACCACGCTCATGCCCCGTGTCTCCCCTGTTACACCCCACCCCCTGCTCATGCCCACGTGTCCACCTCCTTTTCTCCCCCACCCGCTGCTCATGCCCATGTGTCGCCCCTGTCCCCCCAACCCCGCTCATGTCCACGCGTCTCCCTACTGTTCCACCTATCCCCCGCTCATGCCCCGTGCCTCCCTCTTTTCCCCTACACCCCCCACGCATGCCCTGTCTCCCTCCTTTCCCCCCCACCCCCTGCACATGCCCCTTGTCTCCCCTGTTCCCCCCACCCCCCGCTCATGCCCCGTGTCTCCCTACTGTTCCCCCCACCCCCCGCTCATGCCCTGTTTCTCCCTCCTGTTCCACCCCACCCCCTGCTCATGCCCACGTGTCCACCTCCTTTTCTCCCCCACCCGCCGCTCATGCCCACATGTCTCCCCTGTCCCTCCCTACCCCCCCGCTCATGCCCACATGTCTCCCCTGTCCCCACCACTCCCCGCTCATGCCCCGTTTCTCCCTCCTTTTCTCCTCCAACCCCCGCTCATGCCCCGTGTCTCACCTGTTCCACCCTACCCCATGCCCACGTGTCCACCTCCTTTTCACCCCCACCCGCCGCTCATGCCAACATGTCTCCCCTGTCCCCCCATCCCCCGCTCATGTCCACGTGTCTCCCCTGTTTCCCCTTACCCCCCGCTCATGCATGCCCCGTGTCTCCCTCCTTTTCCCCTCCACCCCTGCTCATGGCCCGTGTCTCTCTCTTGTTCCCCCAACCCCCTGTCCATGCCCTGTCTTCCTCCTTTTCCCCCCCACCCCCTGCTCATGCCCCTTGTCTCCCCTGTTCCCCCCCACGCCCCGCTCATGCCCTGTGTCTCCCTACTGTTCCCCCCACCCCCTGCTCATGCCCCGTGTCTCCCTCTTTTCCCTCCGACCCCCCGATGATGCCCGGTTGTGTTCTCTTTATACACCCCGCCTTCACTTTCCATGGAGGCCATCTTGGTAAAAGATTTTCCTTCCGACACCGGGACGCCGCAGGTGTCCCGGTTTGGGAAGAAAAAACTTTTTTTTACCACCCCGTGTTCCCACTTTGCAGACCTAAAATGTTAATGGTGATCATCTTCAGGACAACCCCTACGAACATTTCAGGACACCGCGAGTGTTCTTAGAACACTTTAAACTTCAAAACGAACAGTACGGACAGCGTCCTCAGAACACCCCCAACACTCGTGGTGTCCTGAAATGTTCGTAAATAAGCAAAATGGGGGTGTCCTGAGGACGGTGTCCGTATTGTTCGATGGCAAGTTGAATGTGTTCTAAGAACACTTGCGGTGTCCTGACATGTTTTCAAATAAACAAAATGGGGTGTCCTGAGGACACTGTCCGTATTGTTCGTTGTCAAGTTGAAAGTGTTCTAAGAACACTCGCGGTGTCCTGAAATATTCCTAGGGGGTGTCCTGAAGACGCTGTCCGTATTGTTCTCTGGTAAGTTGAATGTGTTCTAAGAACACTCAGGGTGTCCTGAAATGTTCGTAAATAAACAAAATGGGGGTGTTCTGAGGACGCTGTCCGTACTGTTCGTTTTGAAGTTTAAAGTGTTCTAAGAACACTTGCTGTGTCCTGAAATGTTCATAGGGGTTGTCCTGAAGACGCTGTCCGTATTGTTCTCTGGTAAGTTGAATGTGTTCTAGGAACACTCGTGGTGTCCTGAAATGTTCGTAAATAAACAAAATGGTGGTGTCCTGAAGAAGCTGTCCATATTGTTTGATGGGAAGTTGAATGTGTTCTAAGTACACTCGTGGTGTCTTGAAATGTTCGTAAATAAACAAAATGGGGGTGTCCTGAGGACGCTGTCCGTATTGTTCATTGTGAAGTTGAATGTGTTCTAAGAACACTCGTGGTGTCCTGAAATGTTCGTAAATAAACAAAATGGGGGTGTCCTGAGGACGCTGTCCGTATTGTTCTCTGGCAAGTTGAATGTGTTCTAAGAACACTTGTGGTATCCTGAAATGTTCGTAAATTAACAAAATGGGGTGTCCTGAGGACGGTGTCCGTGTTTTTCGATGGGAAGTTGAATGTGTTCTAAGAACACTCGCGGTGTTCTGAAATGTTCATAAATAAACAAAAAGGGGGTGTCCTGAGGACGCTGTCTGTATTGTTCGATGGCAAGTTGAATGTGTTCTAAGCACACTCGCGGTGTCCTGAAATGTTCACAAATAAACAAAATGTGGGTGTCCTGAGGACGCTGTCCGTATTGTTCTCTGGCAAGTTGAATGTGTTCTAAGAACACTTGTGGTGTCCTGAAATGTTCGTAAATAAACAAAATGGGGGTGTCCTGAGGACACTGTCCGTATTGTTCGATGGCAAGTTGAATGTGTTCTAAGAACACTTGCGGTGTCCTGAAATGTTCGCAAATAAAAAAATGGGGGTGTTCTGAGGACGCTGTCCGTATTGTTCTCTTGCAAGTTGAATGTGTTCTAAGAACACTTGTGGTGTCCTGAAATGTTCGTAAATAAACAAAATGGGGGTGTCCTGAGGACACTGTCCGTATTGTTCGATGGCCAGTTGAATGTGTTTTAAGAACACTTGCGGTGTCCTGAAATGTTCGCAAATAAAAAAATGGGGGTGTTCTGAGGACGCTGTCCGTATTGTTCTCTTGCAAGTTGAATGTGTTCTAAGAACACTTGTGGTGTCCTGAAATGTTCGTAAATAAACAAATGGGGGTGTTCTGAGGACGCTGTCCGTTTTGTTCATTGTCAAGTTTAAAGTGTTTTAAGAACACTCGCAGTTTCCTGAAATGTTCGTAGGGGGTGTCCTGAAGACGCTGTCCATATTGTTCTCTGGAAAGTTGAATGTGTTCTAAGAACACTCGTGGTGTCCTGAAATGTTTATGAATAAACAAAATGGGGGTGTCCTGAGGATGCTGTCCGTATTGTTCGATGGCAAGTTGAATGTGTTCTAAAAACACTTGCGGTGTCCTGAAATGTTCACAAATAAGCAAAATGGGGGTGTCCTGAGGACGCTGTCCGTATTGTTCGTTGTCAAGTTGAAAGTGTTCTAAGAACCCTTGCGGTGTCCTGAAATGTTTGTAGGGGGTGTGCTGAAGACGCTGTCCGTATTGTTCGCTGGCAAGTTGAACATGTTCTAAGAATACTTGTGGTGTGCTGAAATGTTTGCAAATAAACAAAATGGGGGTGGTGTTACGCTCACCTGGTTCCACAGGGGCGCCACCCAGCAATCAGGGTCCAGGTATCCGTCCCTGCGATGCCCAGTAGTGACCAGTGGAAGAATCCTGTCAGAAATACAGGTAAACAATGTTTAGGACCGGGCAACTGGGATTATCAGCCTCCCACCACCCGGTATGTCTGCGTCCCCTCTGGGCTTCCTCTCACCTTGTTCTTTATATTGGCGGGTTCTCCATCCTGCTGTCTCGGCAGAGGCGCATAGTGCTTTGCGGGCAATGGCGGTCGAGTTACTTCACTGATGCCGGCCCGACGTGAGTCTTTCAGGTAGGTCTTATTGCTATGGTGTTTTGCTGTCCTAGCATGCCTTTCTGGAATTAACAATGTCTTTTTCTCTTCCTTAGGTACGTGGAAGTCCAATTCGTGGCGAAGAGTGGATTTGGGATTTGCTGGTAAGTATTAGCATTTTTGGAGTGCCTGGAAGCGGCAAGTAGGCGCTTTACGCCGCGCTAAGGTGTCTTGCCTTTGCTAACCTGTTATCTTTTATTTTCACAGGTTGCGGTGCTCCGCCGGAGTGTAGAATTCCAGAGGTGTTGCTGAATGAAGTGCGAGTGGCAAGGTAAGCCTTTTGGCGGAATTCGTTAATTGTGCAAAATGTCTAATGCTTTGTCTTTCCCTTTCTGCAGGTCCTTCGATCCGAAGGAGCGCTGGTTCCAGGATACCGGTCGGAAGAGCTGAGGACCGCTAATGATGAAATTCAGGTGAGCTGCAACCTTTTCTAACAATGTCTTTTCCTCTTTTGCAGATGCTGCTCTTCCGAGGTTCATGGCTCAAGCTGAATACGGTGAGCATCACATTGCAGGGTTGCAAACTAACGCAAAGCGTGTACTGGAGTTCGGGTGTGGTTTATATAGCCTGCATGCATCCCAGGTATCACTGGGCCTGCCACACCCAAAATGCTAGACCACATGGTTCAGTTTAGGAACTGAGCCATGTGGAGGCATCCATGTTGTTGCGCAATGCCCTTATGGGCCCTGATTACTGCTCTAGCATATGAGCCTGGCACCAAAGGCGCCAGGACTGACTCCAAGAGAGCCCGGGGGCAAATGTCAAGGCCCTTGAGGGCCTGATGGGGGTAGAAGTAGCCCACCTAGCCTGGCTATCCAGGCTTAGGGCAGGGATAGTGACAGCACTCCACCCTAAGACCCCTCTCAAGGTGTTCCTTCTGTCCAGCCCAGGTTTAGTTGGGAAGTTTTGATGGTAGCTTTTAATCAGACGTGGTGCGTGAACATTTTCGCAGGGTTCCCAGGATCTATCTTGGGGTCCAAAACCTTTCCAATCGAATAGATCGTATAACTTCCCTCTTGAGTACTTAGAATCCAGTGTGCCTTTAACTTCGAATTCTGGTTCCCCGTCGACAAGAATGGGTTTCGGTGCTGCTTCAATCCGTGTACCAGGCTGCATTGGTTTTAGAAGGGATACATGAAATACTGGATGAATGCGTAGATTGGATCGTAAATCTAATTTGACCGCCACCGGATTGATAACCACCTTGATGGTGTAGGGTCCCAAATACCTGGGTTGGAAGGTCCGGGTTCCTTTGATGGGTATGAACCTGGTGGCTAGCCAAACCTTGTCTCCTACTTGATAATCAGGGGCCATAGTCCTGTGTTGGTCGGCGAATTGCTTTTGCTTGTCTTGGCGTGAATTAGATGTTCTTTGGCCTTTTTGAAAGCCTGAGTGATGCTGGTGTGAAAGGTTTTTACCGCTGGCATTTCTAAGTTGGTTGGGAGATCCAATTCTGAGGTACGTGGATGTCTGCCATATAGAGTATAAAAGGGTGTTTGTACAGTCCTGGAATGTAAGGAGTTGTTATAAGCGTACTCAGCTATCCATAGCAAGTCTTTCCAGTCTCTTAGCTCATGATGTAACATACATCGCAGGTACTGCTCAAAGGTCTGGTTGGTCGTTTCAGTCTGGCCGTCTGTTTAAGGGTGATGGCTAGTGGATAGCCAAAAGTCAATTTGTGCCATAGCACAGCACTTCCTCCAAAAGTTAGAAACAAACTGACTACCTCGATCGGAGATTAGGACAGATGGAAAGCCCTGTAATTTAACAATATTGTCCAGAAATACCTTGGCTAACGTGGATGCATCTGGAAGACCCTTGAGTGGAATAAAGTGGGCCATTTATGAGAATAGGTCAACAACTACAAGAATGGTGTTAAACCCTTGACTGGTAGGTAGCTCAGTGATGAAATCAAGGGAAAGAGTGTGCCACGGCACTGGAGGAATATCCAAAGGTTTCAGAAGGCCAGATGGTTTGTGCTTTTGCGATTTATCCTGTGCGCAGACTCCACAAGACTGAATGTATTGGATGATATCTCTTCGCCAGGTAGGCCACCAGAAGTTCTGTTTAACCTTGGCTAAGGTTTTGGTACTTTCGGGGTTTCCTTCGATTAGGGAGTCATGGTAACCTGAAATAACCTGTTGTTGTAAGTTCTTGGTGGGTATGTATAATCCATCCTTGAAGAATGGTAAGTGGTCTTGGACAGAATACTGTTCTCCTTGCGCTTGCCACGCAAGGTAGGCATCCGGATTCATGCTCTGTTAAATTTCTTTTTTCAGTTCTGTGTGGGTTAAGGCAGTAGTAAAGCCTAAGAGCTTGTCTATTGGTATGATGGGGACTGGATCTGGAGCCGTATAAACCAAGTCATTAGTGTCAGTATGAGAAAGTGCGTCAGCCTTTCCATTCTTGACGCCAGGTAGAAACGTTATGACAAAATCATTTTCCGTGAAGAAGAGAGCCCATCGCAGCTGACGTGAAGATTGGGCTCTGGCTGTCTTAAGAAATTGCAGGTTTCGGTGGTCTGGTCAGTGATTACTGTAATGGTGTTTCTGGCTCCCAGAAGGTAGTGTCACCAGGCTTTGAAGGCGGACTTGATTGTCAAGTGTTCTTTGTCTGTTATGACATAATTTCTTTCTGGGGGTGAGAACTTCTTTGACCAGAAGGCTACGGGATGTAGCTGGCCAGTTTCGGGATCCTTTTGAGAGAGGACAGCTCCCATTGCTATACTGTAAGCGTCCATTTCCACGATGTACGGGAGGTCTGGACGTGAATGTCGCAGGATTGGTGCTGAGGCGAATCTCTTTTTTAGTTCCTGAAAGTCTTTTCTGCGTCTTCAGTCCAGGCACATTTTTTTTTTTTTTCGCAATAATGTGGTGATTGGCTGTATGATTTGGGAGAAGTCTGGTATAAACCGGTGATAAAAGTTTGCAAAGCCTAACATGCTTTGTACTCCTTTTACAAATGTTGGTGATGGCCAATTCAGAATGGCGTCGACTTTGTGCAGGTCCATCCTGATGCCTCCGGGAGTAAGAACGAAACCTAGAAACTCTACTTCGGTTACGTGAAAAAGGCACTTTTCCATCTTGGCAAATAAACGATGTTCACGGAGCTTGGCGAGGATTGAACAGACATGTTTGACATGGTCTTGTTTGGAAGTTGAGTACACCAGGATGTCATCAATGTACACTAAGACGCAGACATCAATTAGCTCTCTCAGGACGTCATTCATGAAGTATTGGAATGCTGCCGGCGCGTTGCATAACCCAAAGGGCATAACTTGATATTCGAACAAACCATATTTAGTACGGAAGGCAGTTTTCCATTCATCACCGCTTCTGACCCGAACAAGGTCATATGCTCCCCGAAGATCCAATCTGGTGTAAATTTGAGCATCTTTGACCTGGTCCAGCATTTCCGGAATGAGTGGCAAAGGGTAACGGTTCTTTACAGTGATCTGGTTCAATGCGCGGTAGTCAATACAGGTCCTTAAGTCCCCTTCTTTTTTCGGTACGAAGAACAAAGGACGGGCTGCAGGGGACTTCGACGGACGGATGAATCCGTTTGCAAGGTATTGGTCTCAATAGGACTTCAGGTGAAGGTTTTCGGGTTCAGTTAGAGCATAGATTCTCCGAGAGGGGACTTGGGCACCAGGGACAAGGTTGATTTGACAGTCATAGGGCCTGTGGGGTGGCAGGGTGTTTGGGCTGGTCCTTCTGGAATACATCCTGGAAATCGCGATATTCCTCATGCAGATTTCTGATTACACCCAAGACAGATGTTGTTTGGGGAGTTGTTGAACTACTGCAAGCTGTCTTCTGTTCTTGGTAATAACAGGTTGGAGAACAGTTGCTGGGGAAGGTTTATTTCCTGTCTCGACAGTTAATCAAAGGATTATGAGCGACTAACCATTGCATCCCTAGTATAAGCTGAAATTGAGGCGCTTTGATGATGTCAAACTAAATGAGTTCTCTTTGCCCATCCTGACACAGCAATGTTATTTCAACTGTGCATTGGGTAAACGGTCTGGAAGCAATTTCAGTTCCATCAACTGTAGTCACCTTATCAGTAGTCGGCTTGGAACATAAGGGGAGTCCCATCTCTGCAATCACATCCTGATCAATATAATTTCCGACTGCCCACTGTCGATGTAAGCCTCAATGGCATGCATTCTTGAGCACCGTTGGTTGTTGATTAGGATTACTGGTATTGCAAAGTGTGAGGTCGGTGGCTCCTTTCTCTCACTCGACAAACTGACCTCTACGTTTGTCGAGCTGGGTAGTTTTCCGACTTAGGTTCTTTCTCCTCATCTTTCTCAGTGGCCCCGATGACCTTCCTAGGGGGTTTTACTGGGCAGTCCTTCAGAAAGTGTCCTGATTTTCCACAGTATAGGCATAGTTGTTGCTGCCTTCTTTTATCTCGCTCTTGTCTGGTTAACGGGGGTTGCACTCCCCCAAGTTGCATGGGCTCCACAGGGTTTTCTTGTGCACGAGTTGCGTTGTCTCTTGACCCAACATACACTGCCCGTGGATCCATTTTGGAGCGATCTGCTTTTCGGTCTTGCAGCCGGTGATCTAATTGCATGACTAAGTTTATGAACTCCAAACAGTCTCGAGGGGAGTCCACTACTTGAGGTAGAATGTCTTTTAATTCTCCCCTTAAACCCCTATGAAACAACGTGGTTCTTTTGTTTTCAGGCCACCTAGCTTCAGCGACCAGTCTGTTGAAAGTTGGGATGTACGTTATCAAATCCTGATTTCCCTGTCGGAGAGAAAGGAGTTCATTGTCCACTGCTTGTTCTCGAGTGTGACGGGTAAACAGTTTCTCCATCTCCCTCTAAAATCCCCCAAAATCATGTAATATAGGAGCATCATGGGTCACTAATGGTACTGACCAATCTGCTGCACTACTGCTCAAATACGACAGAACAAAGGCCACCCGAGCTTGGTCATTTGGAAATGCTCCAAGCCTGCAAAGAAAGCCTCCGGTGGGGCTAAAGGAACTGCTCCTGGTAGAGTAATTTGCACCGAGTTGAAGAAGTGGAAGGCAGTGTAGGGTTCTGCATCATTGGATTGCCTCCCGGCAGAGGTGTCTGGCCTGCTTGTGATTGCAAATATTGTCTGCTAAGGTCTTCTGTGCGCTCCTTAGCCACAATTAAATCTCTTTGGAGAGCATTAGTCTCTAATGAACCTCGGCGCGTAATTCTCCCATCAGTTGGGCCAATTGGTCTAGTTCTGAGGTTTCCATGGCACCCAGGTGGATTTTAGTTTGAAGGCTTTGCGTTCTGTTACGCTCACCTGGCTCCACGGGGGCGCCACCCAGCAATCGGGGTCCAGGTATCCCTCCCTGTGATGACCAGTAGTGACCAGCGGAAGAATCCTGCCAGAAATACAGGTAAACAATATTTAGGACCGGGCAACTGGGATTAACAGCCTCCCACCACCCGGTATGTCTGCGGCCCCTCTGGGCTTCCTCTCACCTTGTTCTTGATGTTGGTGGGTTCTCCGTCCTGCTGTCTCGGCAGGGGCGCATAGTGCTTTGCGGGCAATGGCGGTCGAGTTACTTCACTGATGCTGGCCCGACGTGAATCTTTCAGGTAGGTCTTATTGCTATGGTGTTTTGCTGTCCTAGCATTTCTGGAATTAACAATGTCTTTTTCTCTTCCTTAGGTACATGGAAGTCCAATTCGTGGCGAAGAGTGGATTTGGGATTCGCTGGTAAGTATTAGCGTTTTTGGAGTGCCTGGAAGCGGCGAGTAGGCGCTTTATGCCACGCTAAGGTGTCTTGCCTTTGCTAACCTGTTATATTTTATTTTCACAGGTTGCGGTGCTCCGCCGGAGTGTAGAATTCCAGAGGTGTTGCTGAATGAAGTGCGATTGGCAAGGTAAGCCTTTTGGCGGAATTCGTTAATTGTGCAAAATGTCTAATGCTTTGTCTTTCCCTTTCTGCAGGTCCGTCGATCCGAAGGAGAGCTGGTTCCAGGATACTGGTCGGAAGAGCTGAGGACTGCTAATGATGAAATTCAGGTGAGCTGCAACCTTTTCTAACAATGTCTTTTCCTCTTTTGCAGATGCTGTTCTTCCGAGGTTAATGGCTCAAGCTGAACACGGTGAGCGTCACGTTGTAGGGTTGCAAAATAATGCGAAGCGTGTACTGGAGTAGGGTGTGGTTTATATAGCCTGCATTCATCCCAGGTATCACTGGGGCTGCCACACCCAAAATGCTAGACCGCATGATTCAATTTAGGAACTGAGCCATGTGGAGGCATGCAAGTTGTTGCGCAATGCCCTGATTACTGCTCTAGCATAGGCGCCAAGACTGACTCCAAGAGAGTCCGGGGGCAAATGTCAAGGCCCTTGAGGGCCTGATCGGGATAGAAGTAGCCCGCCTGGCCTGGATATCCAGTCTTAGAGCAGGGATCGTGACAGGTGTTCTGAGGACGCTGTCCGTATTGTTCATTGTCAAGTTGAAAGTGCTCTCGGAACTGTCACGGTGTCCTGAAATGTTTGTAGGGGGTGTCCTGAAGACGCTGTCCATATTGTTTGCTGGCAAGTTGAATGTGTTCTAAGAACACTCGCGGTGTCCTGAAATGTTTGCAAATAAAAAAATGGGGGTGTTCTGAGGACGCTGTCCATATTGTTAGCTGGCAAGCTGAATGTGTTCTAAGAAAACTCATGGTGGCCGTTCATGGAACAAACGTGTGCCGAAAATCTTGGCGCAAGCAGGCCCAAGCGCGAAAAAACAGGCGCACGCGCACGCATTTGATTCATGGAAGTCCCTGCGCGTGTTTCCCTCGGGATGTGCGCCAAACCCGTGCATGGCACACATGTCACTGCAACATCCCGAACGGCGTGCACGATGCGCACAGTGAAAGCGCACAACCATGGCGCATACACCAGAAAGTGGGCGGAACACAGGGCGTAACGCGCGGAATGGGGAACAACATGCAAAAATAAGGGCGTAACTGGGGATATACTGCAGGTTAGCAGACGGAACTCCCACGCGCACTCGAACCACACGTATTCATGGAACCGAATAGGGCAAAGCCGCGCACAGCCAAAGACACGCACAAGCCGAAACACGTCTGCCACATGAAGGCAGGCGGTAGCGTCCCTGAGCATTACAAAAGTGGAAATATACAGCAATGATGAATGTCCCATACTGCGATTGGGCCTGTGCGAGCGGGGCACGTGTATTTCGGGGGTGCGTGGGAAGTTTCACACGCGATTGAGCGGGGTACATGAATTTCGGGGGTGCACGGGAAGTTTCACACGCGATTGAGCGGGGCACGTGTATTTCGGGGGTGCGCAGGAAGTTTCACACGCGATTGAGCGGGGTACGTGTATTTCGGGGGTGCGCGGGAAGTTTCACACGCGATTGAGCGTGGTATGTGTATTTCGGGGTGCACGGGAAGTTTCACACGCCACTGAGCGGGGTACGTGTATTTCGGGGGTGCGCGGGATGTTTCACACGCGATTGAGCGGTGTACGTGTATTTTGGGGGTGCGCGGGAAGTTTCACACGCGATTGAGCCGGGTACGTGTATTTCGGGGGTGCGCGGGAAGTTTCACACGCGATTGAGCGGGGTACGTGTATTTCGGGGGTGCGCGGAAGTTTCACACGTGATTGAGCGGGGTACGTGTATTTCGGGGGTGTGCGGGAAGTTTCACACACGATTGAGCGGGGTACGTGTATTTCGGGGGTGCGCGCGAAGTTTCACACACAATTGAGCGGGGTACTTGTATTTCGGGGGTGCGCGGGAAGTTACACACGCGATTGAGCGGGGTACGTGTATTTCGGGGGTGCGCGGGAAGTTTCACACACGATTGAGCGGGGTACGTGTATTTTGGGGGTGCGCGGGAAGTTTCACACGCGATTGGGCGGGGTACGTGTATTTCGGGGGTATGCGGGAAGTTTCACACGCGATTGAGCAGGGTACGTGTATTTTGGGGGTGCATGGGAAGTTTCACACGCGATAGGCCTTGGGTGAGCGGGGTACCACTCACCGTCTGCGTGTAGAAGAACGCATATCCAACACCCACCCGCTGTGAAGTAATAGCGTGCAAACCCCAACGCCTGTAAAATACACGCTCCGCACCCCACGGAAAGCACGTACAGAGCAATGGAAATCCACGTGAGATCTTCAAGCCCTGCCACGGCAATGACAGTGCGCGATACGTCACAGACGCGCTTACGCACTAAGGGCCTTTGGTCCAATGAAATCGCGTATGCGTGCAGATACGCTTACACGCTAAGGGACTTTCCTCGAATTACATGCTGACGTGCAATTTGTTCACGTGCCAAAACACTCCGTATCAAGCTGGCCACGCGAAAAGACATGGAAGACCACGCACCTGCCCAAAAGGCTGAATCACTGCCCCCCAGAGCCCCGAGCACGCTCCCACCTGCCATCTGCTGCTGCCTGACTGCCTGCTGCCCTCGTGCCCTTCCATTTGGTGCCTGCACATCAGCCATCTGCAGGGGTCCAGTTGCGGTGCCCACCCCTACTGGAACAGAAGAATCCCGACTGGGATACCATCGCTCCACAGCCCAGCCTCAGGACCCAGTTGCCCACCCATGCCTGCCTCGAGGATCGCCATGTCGGGGCAGACAGCATCTCAGACCACTGGCGACCCCCAGCCAGAGGGGCAGAGGGCCACCAGCTTCAGACAGAAGGAAGTTGGTGTCCTGGGGCATTATGATGCCCTCTTCGGATCATCACGCGCCGACAAGGAAGGACGGGACAGGATCTGGGACGACTTTGTGGTTGCTATCAACGCGGAGGGGGTGGCAACCCGCAACATCAAGCAAGTCAAGAAGCGCTGGGAGTACTTGAGGTCCAGGACCCTCATAAAGGCCCAACGCCTCATGGAGGGGGGCCGGGGCAGCATGAGTACCATCCAGATGAGGGTCCTGGAATGCGTACGCCCAGCACTCCATGCGCAGATCCTTGAAAGGCAGACCCGTCTGGAGTCGAGCAGTAAGTGGCCAAGCATTGCTGTGTGAGACAGGGCATGTTGCAGTGTGCTGGTTGTCTGATACTTGCCTGTATGTGTGACATAGGCCATGTACGCATGTGTGTGTGCAGGGATATCATGGTCATGCATGTGAGACCAGTAATGTGTTGGTCCATGTGTTTAAATGCAACATGGGGAGCCCTATGCGGAATGGACTCATGAGAGCATGCCAGTCTCTGTTCCTGGACATGGGTGGGGGTGAGGGTTGGGTGCTGATGCCATGTACATGTATGGTGTCCATGTCTGTGTGTCTGACCTGCGTGTCTGTGACTTGTGAATGCCATGGAAACATGACACATGTCTGTGACAATGTTCAGATTCACTGATGCAGCCTAGTTATCCTTGCATCCACTGTGTCTGGGGTGTACGAGGCCAGATGGATAAATCTACAGTGAAGTGTGTGCATGTGATAGGCATGACCCATGATGCATGTGAGTTCCAAAATAACATTGTATGTTTCAAGAATCCCTTGGACATGTATGCTAATGTCCATAGCATGCACCATGCCTGTTACTGCATGTGTTTTGCCTGCACTGACCCATGTGTTGTGGAGGGACATGATGGAAGTGATCTTTGACAGTGCCACTCATCTGCTATTGCTTCCTGTCTAAGGGACTTGTGTACAGTACCCTGATGCTTGTGTTCTATGTCTCCCTCTACACAGTGCCAAGTGAAGAAGATGGCGGTGATGGCGCTGTAGAGCAAAGCGGCTGGGATGCCCCCACGGCTGCAGCGGAAGGGGTGGGTGATCCCCCACAGGGGCTTGCAACGACGGAAAATGGTGTGGAGCCATCCAGGTTGGTGGTTTCCACAGAGGAGGAGGAGGCCGCTACTGAGCCGCACATGGGGCCTAGTGGGGGCATCCCTGATGGTGCAAGTGGTGCAGTCCAGGGGCAGGGGCAGGAGGCAGCACAGATCACTGTGGAGGGGCCTGTGCATGTCACTGTCCCTGACAGTGTGACTGCACCACCATGCACCAGCAGGGATGCCCCATCCCCAGCCCGTCCGCAGGTAGGGGGGATGTCCATGTTATCTGACTCCCCTTCACCTGCTGACGAGGGGACCCCTGGCCGTATGGAGAAGGTCCTGATTGGTGTCACGTTGCGCACTGGTGTCATTCGTGATGACCTGCGTGCTTCCCGGGGGGAGCACGCACGTCATCACGAAGAGCACCGTGCCAACGTGGCCCAGTTGGGAGCGGCCATGGTCGGGGGTTTCGTACATGTGTCGGCCACTCTGGCGACCCTCTCCTCCTCTGTGGAGGCTATGCGCCAGTCGTTCTCCATGCCGTCTTCCGGCCCCGATGCCACCAGGGCCCCCTGTGGACCTGCCCCGACCAACGCAGCCAACTCGGTGGGGATCCCATCCCTGCCACAGTCGGGAGTCGGAGGCCCAGCAGGGGTAGACACACCAGCAACTGGACCCCAGCAGATGGAAGATGTGGCAGCATCATCGGGCAGGGCACGTGCACGACGGCGTTGGTGGATTCCATCAGCCTGGATGCCGTCGTGCTGGCAGAGGCAGTTGCGTCGGAGGCAGCGGCAGGCTCGACGTGGGAGGCATCATGGCTCAGGGCCATCAACATCAGGGGGGCAGGCTTCGGCCAGAGGGCAGGAGAACCCTGGAATGGGAGTGTCTTCCATGTGGGAGCAGTTGGGCCAGCAGATAGGTGCGGAGCGGAGGCGGGCGGAGGAGGAACGGCTCACAATGGTCAGGGCGGAGAACTCCATGCGGAGGGTGCTGAGGCGGGCTGAGTGGCTCGAGGATATTCGCAGGGAGTTGGAGCTGGACACCGCATTATCTCTGCAAGACCTAGGGGCCAGGGAACATGCCTGCCTCCAAGTCATTGAACAGGAGTTCGATGATGCCCTGGCCCATGACATCAACCAGTGAGCCGTCGGACTAGCCCACTGCCTTTGTATATAGTTATTTAGGTTTAGGTTTCACTTCTTTATTATTATGATTTGGAGTCCACGGACTTTGCTCCACTTTTTGTATATAGTTGTATTTTAGATAGGGTTCTTGGTAGGTTTCATTTGCTTTCGGGATAATGGACCCTTCAGACTTTCGTTTTCAATTTTCAGGACATGTATATACTTTCTTTTAGTCATATTCACATGGAGTAATGTTTTTTTATGCTTTCCATCTTTGGATTTCGTTCTATGGACTTTGGGGATGCACCACTTATATTTTTTCATGTTTTGGATTTCTTTTCTTGCTTGGATTTGACTTTCTTTTTCTTATTTCAAATATTATTTCTTCATTTGCATGTGTGCTTTTCATTTTGACATTTGTTATACTTTTTAATACATTTCTTTATTCAACATTATAGGTGTGGTATACAGTGATGATTTTGGTGCATGTCTCCATGAGCATTGGCACAGTCATGTGTTGCAACTATGTGGCTCTGTAGGACATTTGCTGATGGGCATGCTGGTTCTTTTCAGACTATCATGGAATGGGTGATTTGCTAGGGAGTGGGTGCAGTGGTTCGTTAGGTGTTTGCACTGGGGAGTGGAGGGGTGGGATTTGGGTTGGCATTAGGGCCATGGGTCTGTATAGTCATGGCGTGGTGTTTTGGGGACATGTGAGGGGGCCTGCTGGCAGGTGCCCCATACTGCTGGGGGGTGGGGGTGCAAGGGGACATGAGTGGGACATGAGTGGGGGCCTGTTGGCAGGTGCCCCACACTGCTGGGGGTGGGGGTACAAGGGACATGAGTGGGACATGAGTGGGGGCCTGCTGGCAGGTGCCCCACACTGCTGGGGGGTGGGGGTGCAAGGGGACATGAGTGGGACATGAGTGGGGGCCTGCTGGCAGGTGCCCCACACTGCTGGGGGTAGGGGTGCAAGGGGACATAAGTGGGACATGAGTGGGGGCCTGCTGGCAGGTGCCCCAAACTGCTGGGGGTGGGGGTGCAAGGGGACATGAGTTTGACATGAGTGGGGGCCTGCTGGCAGGTGCCCCACACTGCTGGGGGGTGGGGGTGCAAGGGGACATGAGTGGGACATCAGTGGGGGCCTGCTGGCAGGTGCCCCACACTGCTGGGGGGTGGGGGTGCAAGGGGACATGAGTGGGGGCCTGCTGGCAGGTGCCCCACACTGTTGGGGGGTGGGGGTGCAAGGGGAAATGAGTTGGTGATCAGTAGTGCAAGGAGACATGTGCCTTTGCTGGGGGGCATGCCCATGTTGGGTGGGCTGCCAGCGGGACATGACCAGGGGTGCAGGGTAGTCCCCTGTGGTGTGGGCTGCCTGCAGGGGCCGTTGAGGGTGTACAGGGAACACCTGGGAGGACCCACACTGCCAAGTCAGGTGTAGGACTCCCTGGCACCCGTGAAATACACGTACCCTGCTGAAATCGCGTTGAAAATTCCAACGCAGCGCTGAAATACACGTACCCTGCTGGAATTGTGTGTGAAACTTCCCGCACACCTCTGAAATACACATACCCTGCTGAAATCGCGTGTGATACTTCCCGCGCAGCCCTGTAATACACATACCCTGCTGAAATCGCATGTAAAACTTCCCGCGCACCCATGATATACACGTACCGCGCTCGCACAGGGCCAACCGCGTGTGAAACTTCCCGCGAACCCCTGAAGTACCCGTACCCCGGTCGCACAGGGCCAATCGCGTGCGAAACTTCCCGCGAACCCCAGTAATACACGTACCCTGCTGAAATCCTGTGTGAAACTTCCCGCGCACCCCTGAAATACATGTACCCTGCTGGAATCGCGTGTGAAACTTCCCACGCACTCCTGAAATACACGTACCCTGCTGAAATCGCATGTGAAACTTCCCGCGCACCCCTGAAATACACGTACCCTGCTGAAATCGCGTGTGAAACTTCCCGCGCACCCCTGTAATACACGTACCCCACTCGCACAGGGCCAATCGTGTGTGAAACTTCCCGCAAACCCAAGTAATACACATACTCCGCTTGCCGTGCTGGTACAGGGTTAGCGCAGCCTTTGCGCTGGATTGGGGATTTTGATGGCTTTTCCCTGCGCGAGGGGCGTTCTTGGGGGCGTAACTGGCGCTGCTGCACGGTCACTGCGCCACTGTGTGCCACGGCTGGTTTTGGTAGCTGAAATCCATGAATACGCTGTGCGCGGAAATGGATTTTAGCGCACGTGGCTGGCGCAGAGATTCGCTCACGCACACTGTGCGCCAGCTGCGTGCGCCACTTGTGCGCTAAATTCTATGAATTACCCCCATAATGTCCGCGGACATTAAAAATTTCCATGGGCCATAGTTGAAATGTTTGACCCTATGGGTGTGATATGCTGCAGTTGTTGTGGCCAGGGCATAGAGTGTTGGGTGCATGGCCATTTGGCCAGGCACCCAAGACTCTATGCTCTGCCCACAACCACCACAGCATATCATACTCATAGTGGCATATAACTTTGAGTCAAAAACAAAATTATAAGGAAGAAAGTTATAATCCACTATGGGTGAGATATGCTGCGATGGTTGTACTTATTACAATATACTTACTGTTTGGTTTAGTAACTGGAGTACATGTATTTCTTGTTAATTTCTGTGATCAAAGAAAATAGCATTTTAGTATTAGTATTTTGTAATGACTTATTACATTGTATAATCAACAATTTTTTTTTGGACCCTCATATTTAGTAGATTACAAACCAGAGTACTGTGCAATTTGCTCAGTTTCTGTATTTGTTGCTAAAATCATTGGGTCTGTGGGAGAAATAAAAATGTAAATAAATAAATACACATTGGCTTGTTGCAGTTTTTTGGAGCAGTAACATATTATTTATTTGTTTGGATATTTTAAAATTTTGGAGCAGTTAGGTACCAGTAGGCGTATTCTAACTGTCTATTTTTTTGCTCTAATTTAGTGGTATTCATTTATCTGATTAGTTGTTGTAGAATCTTTGGGCAGTTGGATAGCTTTTGGAATATTCTAACAGTTTATATTTTTTTACTATAAGTTTACTTAAGGTTTAAGTAAAGTTTAGTTATCAATTTTTGGTTTTAAGAACATTAAGCGTTTGTAAGATTTACTGGTAATCTCTGCTTTAGAGTAATGGTACTATCATTACATTCAAACCATCCACATTTCTTTTTTATATATGCAGTGTAGTGCCCTGAATTGGCTGTGGCTCCTGCGTGGTAGATTATACCTATTGTTGTGAAGGTTTTCTTACCAAGTGATATTTGACCATGTGTGAATCCAGTCAGCTTGCAGTTGTTTTTGGTACCATCTGCATTGTAACGTCGAAGCATTAGTATTACATATTTACTATGTTTTTGTATTACTAACGTGGAACGATTATCCAAATTGCAGGTAGTACATAATCTACCATGGTTTGCATTTTGTACAAGTTGCTGAAATGGAATGGATTCACAATTAGGTATTGATATATATATGAAGTGTTCATTGGGGATTTCTTCTTGTGTCACATTGTTGCAGAGAGTGCATGTATGTTTCCACATGTATGAAATCTGGAAGATTTCATTTATAGGTATGTTTTTATTTTCCAGTACTTGTAGTAAGTACATTAGAAATTCTTGTGGATCTTCCTGTGAGTTTATAGTTAATTTAACCATTCCAGCACAGTAGTTTAATTGTTGTCTTATTCCATAAACACTAAACGTGTTATCAGGATTGTTTGTTGCATTTCTGTGAAGTACTAACATTTGCAAACACATTTGGTCTGTACTGTGTAAGTAAATGTTGTCAACAATTGGTGGCAATTGAAATAGAATATTCATTGCTACATTTGCGTAGCCACTTACTCCAACTATATTTGAGAGTTTAAATGGACCAGGTAGTTCTGTATCTGATTGATTTTTTTTAGTTTGTCTTCCTTCTTTGATGAAGTACCTGGTTTACTTTCCCTAATGGGTTCTTTTATGTTTGTGGTACTTGATGAAGTTTTAGTTTCTTTTACTCTCTTTAGATGATTTGCAGTGACATCCTGTTGCATTTATGTTTGATTTAGTTTTCTTTTACAACGTTTTACTTTTTGTGGTACAGAATATGTGTTTAGATGGAGGGTGTATAGTGAGCGAAGTCTATTGTATTCTAAAATGCAAGGCATATCAGCGAGTACTTTACTTGCATCAAAGGTGATTAGAAATATACCGTCAAGTGTACGTAAGCGTGATAGTGCTATGTAGCTCATGCCTTCTTTAAAGACTGTGTTACCAATGTCTATCATTGCTTTGTCTAGGGTAAGACCTTGTGATTTATGAATGGTGACTGCATATGCAAGAGTTAGAGAAAATTGTTCTCTGCATACATACATGTCTTTGTAGAGAAGGAATCGAGCTGTTGAGCGTCCTATCCTTTTTACTTCTGAAAGTTTGTCAAAGAGAGTATTGACAAACTGAATTTTGTTGTCACGTGGGTATGTTTGAAAGCCAACAACTGTACCCAGTGCTCCATTAACTAGTCCTTGGTCCACGTCAAGGTTACGTTTAAGCATTACTCTGCAATTTAAGGATAATTTTAATATCTTTTCCAATACTGCTGTGTTTGAGATTGATTTTTCTAAACTATTTAGTCTTGTTGTGGCTTGGTCACACATGGGTAGTGTCATACCATGTACATCTAGTTTGTCTGTGGCACTAATTTCCATTATTGGTTACATTTCTTTACTTAACATTATTTCATTGAATTTGAAACAGCTTGCAAGAGTTGGCATTAAGGCCATTCAATTGACATTTTTGCGGGCTAATTGTTCCATAACATCTGTAGCACATGCATTATCACCATAAAGTGCATGAATGTGCCGGGTTTTCAATATTGCTTCTGCTTCTTTAGAAAGTATACCAACTCTGATACTTTTTAAGATGTTGGCATAAGTGAGATCTGCAGATTGCCGCATGTTTTCTGTTAATTCTCTGTATTGGAAATGCTGCCAAAGGTTGACATTTCCAATGCTGCCAACAGTTTTACGGCAGAGTTTGTGTCCTAATGTTTTAAAAATAGGCTCACCTTTTACTGGTGTCAATTGAAGAAGATCTCTGAAAACAATAATGTGTTTTCCTGCAATCAGCTCTTCATAATTTGTTTTGAGTACTTCTTGTAATCTGAGGTGATTCAAAGCCAAAACTAGGATGGACACCATGCTCACTTCATCTATTAGAAGCATTTTCATTTGTTTCAATACTCTGTGTAGTTCCATTGCAGCTTCTGTAGAAAGTGTGTAATAGTCTAATTTGTTTTGGTGTTCTACTGGCAGGAGTAGTAATCAGTATAATGTGACATCACCTATTTTGTAGGCAGCTAAACCATTGGGGGCAGTGACAACAGCTGACAGTTTGTTGTTTGTCAATTGTTGAAGGAACTTACTGATGATTTTGATTAGGAATGTTTTGCCAGAACCAGCTTCACCACTGATGTACAATAGTATAAGTTTGTAATTTTGGCAGGTGCATTCTTTGTTTTCATGTTGTACACCATGTGCAATTTCTTTTGTTACTTCTTGAAAAATGCTACGTTGCTCATTGTTTAGTTTTGATTGTAGTATAGTTAAGTCTTCTTTATCTTCATACTGACACATGGGGGCCGATTAATGGAACAAACGTGCGCCAAAAATCTTGGCGCAAGCAGGCGCAAGCAGGCGCAAGTGCGAAAAAACAGGCGCACGCGCACGCATGCGATTCATGGAAGTCCCTGTGCGTGTTTTCCTCGGGATGTGCGCCAAACCCGTGCATGGCGCACACCTCACTGCAACATCCCGAACGGCGTGCGCGACGTGCACAATGAAAGTGCACAACCTCGGCACATACACCAGAAAGTGGGCGGATCACGGGGCGTAACGCGCGGAATGGGGAACAACGCATGAAAATAAGGGCGTAACTGGGGATGTACTGCAGGGAAGCAGACGGAACGCCCACACGCACTCGAATCACACGTATTCATGGAATCGAATAGGGCAAAGCCGCGCACAGCCAAAGACACACACAAGCCGAAACACATCCGCCACACGAAGGCAGGCGGTAGTGTCCCTGCGCATTACAAAAGTGGTTATATACAGCAATGATGAATGTCCCACACTGCGATTGGGCCTGTGTGAGCGGGGCACGAGTATTTCGGGGGTGCGCTAGAAGTTTCACATGCGATTGAGCAGGGTACGTGTATTTCGGGGGTGTGCGGGAAGTTTCACACGCGATTGAGCGGGGTACTTGTATTTCGGGGGTGCGCGGGAAGTTTCACATGCGATAGGCCTTGGATACCACTCACCGTCTGCGTGTAGAAGAACGCATAGCCAACTCCCACCCGCTGTGAAGTAATAGCGTGTGAACCCCAACGCCTGGAAAACACACGCACCGCACCCCACGGAAAGCACATACAGAGCAATGGAAATCCATGTGGGATCTTCAAGCCCTGCCAGGGCAATGCCCGTGCGCGGTACGTCACAGACGCGCTTACACGCTAAGGGCATTTGGTCCAATGAAATCGTGTATGCGTGCTGACGCGCTTACGCGCTAAGGGCCTTTGGTCCAATGAAACCGCGTGTGCGTGCAGATGCGCTTACGCACTAAGGGCCTTTCCTCGAATTACACGCTGTGTAATTTTTTTATTTTACGTGCCAAATCACTCCATATCAAGCTGGCCACGCAGAAACACACGGAAGACCACGCTCCTGCCCAAAAGGCCCCGAGCATGCTCCCACCTGCCATCTGCTGCTGCCTGACTGCCTGCTGCCCTCGTGCCCTGCCATTTGGTGCCTGCACATCAGCCATCTGCAGGGAACAGAACACTCCCGACTGGGATACCATCGCTCCACAGCCCAGCCCCAGGACCCAGTTGCCCACCCACGCCTGCCTCGGGGGTTGCCATGTTGGGGCAAACACCATCTGAGACCACTGGCGACCCCCAGCCAGAGGGCCAGAGGGCCACCAGCTTCAGTCAGAAGGAAGTTGGTGTCCTGGTGGAGCTTGTCCTGGGGCATTATGATGCCTCTTCGGATCATCACGCGCCGACAAGGAAGGATCTGGGACGACTTTTTGGTTGCCATCAACGCGGAGGGGGTGGCACCCTGCAACATCAAGCAAGTCAAGAAGTGCTGGGAGGACTTGAGGTCCAGGACCCTCATAAAGGCCCGGCGCCTCGTGGAGCGGTCCGGGGCAGCATGAGTACCATCCAGATGAGGGTCCTAGAACGCGTACGCCCAGCGCTCCATGCCCAGATCCTCGAGAGGCAGACCCGTCTGGAGTCGAGCAGTAAGTGGCCAAGCATTGCTGTGTGAGACAGGGCATGTTGCAGTGTGCTGGTTGTCTGATGCTTGCCTGTATGTGTGACATAGGCCATGTACGCATGTGTGTGTGCAGGGACATCATGGTCATGCATGTGAGACCAGTAAGGTGTGAACCACACGGTTGGTGCATGTGTTTAAATGCAACATGGGGAGCCCTATGCGGAATGGACTCATGAGAGCAAGCCAGTTTCTGTTCCTGGACATGGGTGGGGGTGAGGGATGGGTGCTGATGCCATGTACATGTATGGTGTCCATGTCTGTGTGTCTGACCTGCGTGTCTGTGACTTGTGAATGCCATGGATGCATGACACATGTCTGTGACAATGTTCAGATTCACTGATGCAGCCTAGTTATCCTTGCATCCACTGTGTCTGGGGTGTACAAGGACAGATGGATGAAACTACGGTGAAGTGTGTGCATGTGATAGGCATGACCCATGATGCATGTGAGTTCCAAAACAACATTGTATGTTTCAAAAGTCCCTTGGACATGTATGCTAATGTCCATAGCATGAGCCATGCCTGTTACTGCATGTGTTTTGTCTGCACTGACCCATGTGTTGTGGAGGGCCATGATGGAAGTGATCTTTGACAGTGCCACTCATCTGCTATTGCTTCCTGTCTAGGGGACCAATGTACAGTACCCTGATGCTTGTGTTCTATGTCTCCCTCTACATAGCGCCAAGTGAAGAAGAGGGCAGAGATGGCGCTGTGGAGCAAAGCGGCGGGGATGCCCCCATTGCTGCAGCTGAAGGGGTTGGTGAGCCCCCACAGGGGCTTGCAACAGCGGAAGACAGGGTGGAGCCATCCAGGTTGGTGGGTTCCACAGAGGAGGAGGAGTATGCTACTGAGCCGCACATGGGGCCTGGTGGGGGCATCCCTGCTGGTGCAAGTGGTGCAGTCCAGGGCAAGGGCAGGAGGCAGCACAGGTCACCGTGGAGGGGCCTGTGCATCTCACTGTCCCTGACACTGTGACTGCACCACCATGCACCAGCAGGGATGCCCCATCCCAGGCCCATCCGCAGGTAGGCGGGATGTCCATGTCATCTGACTCCCCTCCACCTGCGGACGAGGAGACCCCTGGCTGTATGGAGAAGGTCCTGATTGGTGACGCGTTGCGCACGGGTGTCATTCGTGATGACGTGTGTGCTTCCCGGGGGGAGCACGCACGTCATCACGAAGAGCACCGTGCCAACGTGGCCCAGTTGGGAGCGGCCATGGTCGGGGGTTTCGTACATGTGTCGGCCACTCTGGCGACCCTCTCCTCCTCTGTGGAGGCTATGCACCAGTCGTTCGCCATGCCGTCTTTCGCCCCAGATGCCACCAGGGCCCCCTGTGGACCTGCCCCAACCAATGCAGCCAACTCGGTGGGGATCCCATCCCTGCCACAGTCGGAAGTCAGAGGTCCAGCAGGAGTGGACACACCAGTAACTGGACCCCAGCTGATGGAGGATGTGACGGCATCATCGGGCAGGGCACGTGCACGACGGCGTCAGTGGATTCCATCAGCCTGGATGCAATTGTGCTGGCAGAGGCAGTTGCGTCGGAGGCAGCGGCAGGCTCGACGTGGGAGGCATCATGGCTCGGGCCATCAACATCAGGGGGGCAGGCATCGGCCGGAGGGCATAAGAACCCTGGAATGGGAGTGTCTTCCGTGTGGGAGCGGTTGGGCCAGCAGATAGGTGCAGAGCGGCGGCGGGCGGAGGAGGAACGGCTCACAATGGTCAGGGCAGAGAACTCCATGCGGAGGGCACTGAGGCAGGCTGAGTGCCTCGAGGGTATTCACAGGGAGTTGGAGCTGGACACCGCATTATCCCTGCGAGACCTCGGGGCCAGGGAACATGCCCGCCTCCAAGCCATTGAACGGGAGTTCGATGATGCCCTGGCCCATGACATCAACCAGTGAGCCGTCGGACTAGCCCGCCGCCTTTGTATATAGTTATTTAGGTTTAGGTTTCATTTCTTTATTATTATGATTTGGAGTCCACGGACTTTGCTCCACTTTTTGTATTTAGTTGTATTTTAGATAGGGTTCTTGGTAGGTTTCATTTGCTTTTGGGATAATGGACCCTTCAGACTTTCGTTTTCAATTTTCAGGACATGTATATACTTTCTTTTAGTCATATTCACATGGAGTAATGCTTTTTTATGCTTTCCATCTTTGGATTTCGTTCTATGGACTTTGGGGATGCACCACTTATATTTTTTCATGTTTTGGATTTCCTTTCTTGCTTCTATTTGACTTTCTTTTTCTTATTTCAAATATTATTTCTTCATTTGCATGTGTGCTTTTCATTTTGACATTTGTTATACTTTTTAATACATTTCTTTATTCAACATTATTGGTGTGGTGTACAGTGATGATTTTGGTGCATGTCTCCATGAGCATTGGCACAGTCATGTGTTGAACTGTGTGGCTCTGTAGGACATTTGCTGATGGGCATGCTGGTTCTTTTCAGACTATCATGGAATGGGTGATTTACTAGGGAGTGGGTGCAGTGGTTCGTTGGGTGTTTGCACTGGGGGGTGGAGGGGTGGGATTTGGGTTGGCATTAGGGCCATGGGTCTGTATAGTCATGGCGTGGTGTTTTGGGGACATGTGTGGGGGCCTGCTGGCAGGTGCCCCACACTGCTGGAGGGTGGGGGTGCAAGGGGACATGAGTGGGACATGAGTGGGGGCCTGCTGGCAGGTGCCTCACACTGCTGGGGGGTGGTGGTGCAAGGGGACATGGGTGGGGGCCTGCTGGCAGGTGCCCCACACTGCTGGGGGGTGGGGGTGCAAGGGGACATGAGTTGGTGATCAGTAGTACAAGGAGACATGTGCCTTTGCTGGGGGCATGCCCATGTTGGGTGGGCTGCCTGCGGGACATGACCAGGGGTGCAGGGTAGTCCCCTGTGGTGTGGGCTGCCTGCAGGGGCTGTGGTGGGTGTACAGGGAACACCTGGGAGGACCCACATTGCCAAATTACGTGTAGGACTCCCCGGCACCCCCGAAATACATGTACCCTGCTGAAATCTCGTGTGAAACTTCTCACGCACCCCTGAAATACACGTACCCTGCTGAAATTGCGTGTGAAACTTCCCGCGCACATCTGAAATACACGTACCCTGCTGGAATCGCGTGTGAAACTTCCCGTGCACCCCTGAAATGCACATACCCTGCTGAAATCGCCTGTGAAACTTCCTGCGCACCCCTGAAATACACGTACCCTGCTGAAATCACGTGTGATACTTCCCGAGCATCCCTGTAATACATGTACCCCGCTTGCACAGGGCCAATCACGTGTGAAAATTCCCACAAACCCCAGTAATACACGTACCGTGCTTGCCGTGCTGGTACAGGGTTAGCGCAGCCCTTTGCGCTGGATTGGGGATTTTGATGGCTTTTCCCTGCGTGAGGGGCGTTCTTGGGGGCGTAACTGGTGCTGCTGCAGGGTCGCTGCACCACTGTGCGCCACGGCTGGTTTTGGTAGCTGAAATCCATGAATACGCTGTGCGCGGAAATGGATTTTAGCACACGCGGCTGGTGCAGAGATTCGCTCACGCACACTGTGCGCCAGCCGCGTGCGCCACTTGTGCGCTAAATTCAATGAATTACCCCCAAGGTGTTTTCTACTTCTATCATAGCTAATTCTGCCTCATTTGTTATTAGTGGCTCTCCCAGTGGTTCTTGGCTTCCTGTTACAGAAGGTTGACTACTGTCAAGAGTGTCCTTATCTAGTTGGGCCTGGAGTTATTCTTCGTGTTGCTGTTCATTGTGCAACATTGTTTTGTACTGTGTAAAGTTTACATCAGTTATAGTGCTTTCATTTGCTTTGAAAGCGTCTTCATATGAGTCATAGTTATCTAGTATTTCTTCTTCTTTTCTCCATGGTTTAAAGAGTTGGTGCAGGGACATGTAATATACTTCTTTATGTTGAGGAGTCTTTAATGACAATTTGATATGATTAATTAAATTTGGTTTGATGAGTTTTACTAATCTGCCTTCACAGTTTGTCACTCTGTTTTTACCGTTTCTTTTCATCGGGTTTTATATTATTTTTGTATGTGTAGTTTTGGGCTATGTGGTATAGACACATGGTTTCCAAAGTGGTACTCCTGTTTGGGTAGTATGTGTCCAATAAATAGTTTTTTTTAAAATGTCTTGGCTGTTGGGATCATGTTTGGCATTGTTTCTATATCTTCGTATGATTTTAGAAATCTTTTTCTAGATTTAGCTGGACCAAGACTTAGCCATACTATATTTTCAGATTTACCATGCAGTGCAGTACCAGTTAAACAATCAGCTGCTTCATAGGATCCACATTCTCTATGGGACAGCATTTTTATGCCCAAGCTGTATATTTTTTGAGACACTGTTTTATCTGATGACAGGTCATTCCAGAGGTCTTGCAGCTCTCTCTTTTCTGCTTTGGTTAAGTATGCTGTGACATATCGTGCAACTGCAGTAGAATTCCATAAGTGGGCAATGATTGCATTGTAATCATTGATATATTTTTCTTCTTCTTTTCTTTTTCTGTAATATGTATTTTTAGGTCACTTACCTTTAACACTATGTTTAACTGAAGACATGAGGTTGTTCACTTGACCTGTATTTTTAATTGGTCTAGGGAAACCAAATCGGCATTTGGTGTAGTATTTCACTTTGTTTTTGTATTTGCAACGACAATATTTGCCACATTTGTGTATTTGAAATTGTAAAATTTGTGCATGAAGATCACTATTTTTGGATTCAGATGGAATTTCACAAGTGACATATTTTTCAATCAACTGTAAAACAGTGTCATCACTGTCTTGACCAAATTTAGGAGCATCTTTAATCCATAAAAGCATGTGGATATGTGGTGTTCCTCTGGCTTGTTATTCTTTTCTCCAAAAGAAGTGTTGCACTTCTCCAAGGGGAGGAACAGTTTTATTACAAATAAAATGTAGCATAGCAATGAAGCGATGGTGAAAATATCTTGAAACATTAACAGGATCCAGAGAACAAAGTTCTCCAGGTGTTAGTATATCTATGTTTGTTTTGTTTTTGTTTGATATGCGTAGGAAAACATGTAAATCTTCCCATACATATTCTGCACAACTTAATGTAACAAACCAAGTGGGTGGGCCAAGGTTTCTGATCATACAATGTACATCTACATGACGTCGAAACCAGTACTCTTGAGTACCACGCATATTTGCTAATAGATTTGTAATATTTGATTGTAAAACCTCATCTTTTTGTTGCACTTTTTGTAATAATTGTGTAGCTGTCATATTTTGAAAGTGTGATCCTGATTTTAATATGTGTGAACTCCGTAACATAAAGTTGCTAGTTCACTTTCAAAGAGTAGGTGGAATATGTATTCCACATTTTGTCTAAATCTGGGGATCTTCAGAATACATCCGTAATGAGCGCTATTCTAATGCTGATATTTGAATAGGTCTATCATCGTACCTTCCTCTTTTGCCAGTAGGAAAGAGAAGAGGAAAAGCACATGCTTCTATACTTTTTTCCAATATGCTGATTGGTGATTCTTTTGTTTGACGCATTTGGTACGTTTCCAGTGCATCTTCTATGGTGTCATTAGAGTGCAAAGGATGAATTGTATAATGGTCTAAAGTATATGATATTGTAGCAGGATCTAGGAGCTCAAATTGACCAGCTTCTTGTGTCTCTTGAATTATTTCAGTTGTATCATTCAAGTTTTCTTCAATATAAATTTCTTTGTAATATTCATTATTCTCTTTAACATATTGCAAGGCTTCTCTAACTTTAGGTAAATCTACCAGCTGTTGCCAATTTTGTTTGTCTTTTGTAGGTACTCCATTTACCTAGATAATTAAAGATTGTTGCATTGGACATTACACTCCTAGAGTGTGCACATTTTCTTTTAGATCTAATGGTAAATACACTACTTTTCCACGAATACCTTTCATTAATTCAGAGGGAGGTCATTTTGCAGTTTTTGGTTGAAGGCGTATTATTGCTTGAAATCGGTGCACTGTTTGAATTATGATGCTCTCATATAAATTAAGTTGTTGAAGGGATTTTGGTAGTGCATATAATTCCAAATGAGTTGTGATAGAACGTGAAGGAGTTTGGTTTTGCAGTAACTACAAAGTATTACAGGGTCAGTTATTTCGTATTTGTTTTCTGCTATAAGGTAGAGAGCTAATTCAAACCATTTAGAATCTTCATTGTCTTCTATTTTGTGTGATAGGTCTACAGTTTTTGTGTTACTTTTATAAAAATGTTCTGCGGCAACATACACACACATGGTTTGGTACTTCAGCTGATGTACTTTTAAATGTTAGTATTTCTTTTTTGTATGTGTGTAGTAAAAGGTTGCCATATGTAGAATTGTTACTAATTTGGTTTACCTCTATTTCATTCTGTGGGTTTCACTTCCAAAATATTTTTTCTGGATATAGTCGATTTCTTTAAGTAGGTCTTTTGCTGTACCATGAAGAAGAATGTTATTTAAATTGGCTAGTGCTAAAGCAGGACTTTTAGCATAGTACAGTTTATAAACTAGATGTCTTATAGTTGAATGATGTGAGATATCCTTTTGATATCATGGAAGGTGGTTTTGCAAGTAGGTCCTGTAATACAGGCCAATGAATGTCCTTGTAGTCCTGTGTACTTGCGTACTGGACAGGTATCCATATTTTACAGTAGTTTAATTTTGATTTTGTCTTTGCTTTTCACATATTGATTGAGGAATTGGCGTAAAGACTTGAAAAATTGTTAGGGAATGTTACATATTGATGTGCATGGCCATTTGTACACTAGACATTCTGATTCAGTTGAATGGAGGGGTAATTCTAAGTTTTCAGGACATATTTTTGTAAGGAGTACTTCTTGTTCCATTATGGTATTATTAACTTTTTTATAACCTTGACCACTGCTATGTATGGCAATTGTATTTGTTTGCTTTTGTTTGTACGCTTCTTCATTAAAGTATGGTTCTGTGCTCGTAGTGTTCACCTCCGCAGATACTTAAGAAGTTCTTTCTGTTGAAATTTCGTTTATTGAGAAGTTTTTTTTGTAATTTAGTTATTAGTTTTGTTAGTGGTTTCATTTTGTTTAACACTAAAATAAATAACTTTCTTTTGAGAAAAATTGCACTCCATAGCAACGCTTCTAAGATTAATTTCCTACGATAGGTTTTAAGCGTTGAACCTGGTTTCTCTCCTGTTTTTATAAGATTTTGAAGGACTTTGTGACGGAACATTTTGGCTAAAATACTTTTCTTGGTTTGCTTACTTTGAACTATATCAAGATTTAAAGCAGCAGTTTTATCTGTAGTGATAGCTGATTTTCTGCTAATTGTTTTTTGGTTTGGTTTACATTTTGATAGAGGAGGCAACGTTTTTGTACTTGAAACTTCTTTTGTTTCACTAAATGACTGTATTAGCTGTTTTTGTTTCGACGTTTTTTACAAATTGTGCTAGAGATGGATGTTTATGTTGGACACTTTTATTTTCATTTGCTCTACTTCTGCGTTGCTTTCTACGGACTTGATATTTGGTAGGCATTCTTTAGGGTCTGTTGAAAAAAATAAAGAAGGTATGGGTTGGGGTGTTCTGCAATGTATGTGTGCTGTGTGCATGAGTGTTTGAGTAAGATGATAAAGATGTATGTAATGGTGTGTGATTGTGCATTGGGAACTACAACTAGTAGGGATGGGTATTCTTGAATGTATGTGTTACTAAACTGGGGTTCAGATGACAGAAAAAAGTAAGCTAGTGGTGTGGAGAAGTATAAATAGTATATCTAATGCTATACAATTAAACAGTTGTTTGTTCTATCACATCTAAATTCTAGCGGTTGGGTTGGGTAATTATGTGTCGAAAAATAGGAATTTGTGGGCCATTCTGGCTGTAAATCATTGTTTAAGACATGGGGATTTTGGGACAGAATGGTGCAGAATCTCTATTTTAGGCACAGAAATAGCATGAATTAACCTTACAGTGTGTTTGAGTAATAATACAAATATTATGGTGATATTCTACTTACTTTTTTCTAAAATGAACAGGTTACTTCTTAGTTGTTCTTTGTACTTAAAATCCGGTTGCTTCTTTTCAGGAGAATGGTCTTCACTGCAATTGTAAAAGAAACAAATGAGTCATTTTGTTTGTATATAGCACTGTTTTTATTTAGACATTGATTTTTTAAATTGAAATCCTCAGCGCCTTTCTCAAAACCATTAAAACAATCTTATTTACATAAGATACGCTGCACCAGTTGAATACATATGATATGTTCTTAATGAACAAATTGTATTGCAATGACTAACTGTAGCAAACAAAATATCTTTATCATGTCTTGTGAAATTCATAATGTACCACTGAATACCATTATTCCTGTAACTAAGGTCTTCCAAGTAATAGTGCCTCAATGTCATGGGCTGCTTGTCCTATATAAATGTAAGTAGTTAAATAAATAAAGGAATACAAAAAAAATATGTAATTGTACAAGTATTATTGTTTGAGATTTGAACATAGAGTGTGCATGCACTTTTGTTTGACTATATGTAGTCTATATATTTCATTTAAAACATGTTAGTTTAACATGATTTGAGTGTGTGTGTGTGTATAAAGAAATTAAATAGTATAAAGATTTGTAAGTGACAGTTGATTTTAGGAGATTGAAAAAAAGACAGTAGATTCATTTTACAGATTATACAAGCTAAAAGTCAGTTAGAAAATGTGTTCATGTACTGTACAGAAAATATGCATACCTGTAGTTTGTGTTCATGCATATGAATATGCATAGCACTGCAAGTAGAAATCTTTGAGGCTTGTACAGTATTTCTTGTAGATATTGCTTGCCAATGATATGACACTTGTACTCAGAGAGATTCACAGTACATTTGCAGTGCTGATCTATGATTATGCAGTTAGATGTAGAGTTCTTGAATGTGATTGGTGGATGGTCATGTGACTTCTTAGCTACATCCAATGAGGGAATGGCACAGAGAGTGAACTGGAAATGGTAGAAGGGCTGTTCATGTTGCAATATGTCAGCGGACATGGCGGTAGTTCGCAGACATTGGGTGTTACATCTGGGGATTTTTGGGTTCAGAAGTCATGCAAATGAGAATGAGCACTGAAAGGGATTGGTCAGGAAAGTTTAGTGGGTGTGTTGTGCCAGGAGAGAGTTTCTCAGATACTCTTTTTGCTGAGAGAAGAACAGATAGCCATGGCTGTGTGTTTCAGAAAAAATGATTGCTTGGATTTTGGGAGACTCGTGGATACATTGGTTGAAGGTACATGCAGAAACCTGTGGAGTAGCTGTAGATCTTGGATTCCCCACATGTGGAAGTACACTGGCATGGAGTACGTGAAATGAAGTGGTTGGACTTGTTACCTCTCTGTGATACTTTGGAGACAACATCCAGAAATAATTAGAATTCATTGTGGAGGGAACAGTTCAGGACATGTGTCTGGAATTTCTTTGCAAATTGCAATGAAAGAAGGACTTGGTAAGGTCATGGACATGTTTCCAAATTCTCAAGTAATTTTTTCACGGATTGCGCAGAGACAAATGTGGCTTTGTTCTTCTTCATTTGGTTCACAAATGGAAAAAGCAAGGCGCAATGTCAATAAGGCTGTGTGTGCCTTTCTAAGAGATTTTGGCATGTCCTCTTTTCACAATGAAAATATTATGTTTCGTAGTACATCCATTTTTCGCAGAGATGGAGTACATCTAACTTATGCTGGCAATCAAATGTTTCTTAGAAACATACAAAATGCATTGTGACCTTTTTTAGAATTACAGCATCCATTTTGAAGTAGGTGTTGAGTATTTATAATTTTTGAAACACAAACACCTCCCAAAGGCTCTTTTCAGAGCCACCACTTCCTCCCAGAGAAAATTGCAATGGTTTTGATAGGGTAGCACCCCAAAATGTTAGATGTCTGCGGACTGTCCGCGGACTTCTAAAAAATACAAAGGGCCCTGCTTCATTTATTTTCACTTCTATTTTTTAATTGTGAAAGGCGGCTCTGAAAAGAGCCTTATTTTTTTTTTATTTTTGTTATTTTATTTATTTTTGTTGGTTTTTTATACACAACACACTAGGAGGGAAGGGGAAATGAGGGTAAAGGGGGGACACCAACCACAGGGATAAGAAAGGGCGAGCTGAGAGAGGAAGATGTAGAGGGGGTTTTATTTGGGTAGTGAGCAGGTCTTCTTGTGCTCTGAGACGATAGTTTCAAAAGCACTACAAAGTCGCTCCCGCCTGCAGAGTACTGTGTCGCAGTACATACACACAACTTTGACCCTTGAAAGGTAAGGGTCATCAGCATTATGTATGGCCTGTGAGCCAACTTTAGGAAGACGTTGTCCCACAGAGGTGTTCCTTGTGGTGACAGGATCAGAAACGGAGGATGAAGTAGAGGAAATCAACCTACTACGCTCCTCGCGAGGTACAACCTTGCGAATGGCCCCAGAGTGAAATGACCTTAGGTGTCGCTTCATGGTAGTGGTCCCAAAGCTGTACGAACCATGCCTCCCACGACTGACTACCATTTTGCACTCATGGCAGGTGACTCGGTTCACACAAGCCTTAGGATCATCCCTATGAATGGTAAATAACCGCCACACACAAGACTCACGCCAAGTGTGGGTACTATGGATTTCCACTACCTCATTCTCGTCATCCTCTTCTTCCTCCTCTGCATCCTCACCCCTGTTCCCCTCGTCAGGCCCTTGGGGAGGTGGTGGTGGTGGAGGGGGTGGGGGTGGTGCTGAAGCAGCTGCAGCACCAGGTGGCAGTAGTGCAGCCTTGGATGCCATCTCGATGATGGTGTAATCTGCAAGTTCAGGAAAAATAGCTGTGCTCTGAAGAATAGCCAGAAACACAATGATAATAAGCTCTAGGGCGTGATCTTTTATAGGGGTGCTTGTACGCGGTTTGCGGACATATGCGCTGTCCGCGGACAGATCAAACACAAAAAAAGGTTCAAAAACTTTCAAAAAGTATGTAGAAACTCAGGATTAGTATGTGGGACTAGTGCTATGGTGAGTTTTTATTGAGAAATATTGTGGATTACTTGAAAATGTACTTTTAAATTGTTCGGGGACACGAACAGTGTCCGCAATCAGAACACGCGCTCAGCATGGGCGCGGTCAGATGATCGCTTCGCAAACATGTTTGCGAAGGAAGCAGCTGTCCGCAGGACACCAAATGCACGGACATTGGTTTGCGTATGCGCGTTGATGTTCTACGGACACTGTTCCGGTCCTGAAATAATTAAAAGTGTGTCACACGTCAAACAAACAGTTATGGACAACCGTTTGTTCTTAGAACAGTTTAACTTCCTTGCGAACAGTACGTACAGAAATAGCGTCCTCAGGACATCTCCATTTTCGTTTATTTACGAACATTTCAGAACACCGCATGTGTTCTTTTAACAGTTTCAACTTGCTAGCGAACAGTACGGACAGGTATACTGTTCTTCATGACACCTCCATTTTCGTTTATTTAGGAACATTTCAGGACACCGCTTGTGTTCTTAGAACAGTTTCAACTTGGTAGCGAACGTTATGGAAAGGTATAGTGTTCTTCAGGACACTTCCATTTTTGTTTCTTTACGAACATTTCAGGACACTGCATGTATTCTAGAACAGTTTCAACTTGCTAGAGAAGAGTACGGACAGGTATCATGTTCTTCAGGACACCTCCATTTTCGTTTATTTACGAACATTTCAGGACACCACTTGTATTTTTAGAACAGTTTCAACTTGCTAGCGAACACTGCGGACAGGTATAGTGTTCTTCAGGACACCTCTATTTTCGTTTATTTACGAACATTTCAGGACACAGCGTGTGTTCTAGAACAGTTTCAACGTGCTAGCTGACAGTACGGACAGGTATATAGTGTTCTTCAGGACACCTCCATTTTCATTTATTTACAAACATTTCAGAACAACTGCGCTGTCCACGGACACCTAAATTGTTTTATTTTTAAAAACTGAAACTAATTACAACACTATATAAACATGTAACTTTATTTACCATATATTAACAATTTATGACAGAGAAGGTGAGGCAGAAACGGAAACAAAAACAGGAGAATTAGGGGTTTCAACATGATTGGTATCAGGTGAAGAAGGGATGGAAGTCTCATCAAAACGTTTTGGGTTATGGAGAGGGTTTGGGGATAATTGACTGGGATATGGTGACGGGGGACAAATACATGTGGGTCAATGATATGAGGTTTTTGTTTTAAAATGCTCCTCAACAAAAGTTTTCAAATTATTAAAATTGGTCAACAATATATCAATTTTATCTTTTATGCTGTCAAGAGTGTTATCCGTAACAGTTTCTTCAGAGCTATTTTCTATTTTGGTATGCTCTGTAAAAAAAAAAAAATGCATATGTTAAATGTATATAAAATGATAATAATGAAATGGTTTATATTGTAAAGTGTGTACCATTGATTTCACTATCTTCTGACATTTCCTCATGTGGGAAATGCTCTTCTAGCCATTCCAGAGTACTAGAGTTTTCTGTGAGAAAAAAAAAAGATAATATATATTTTTTTTTAATCTAATACAGAAAGTTTATAAATATATGAGTGAAATGAAGTACACTTACTATTTCAAGTAAGATATGTTCTGAGTACTCTGTAGGTCTGTTCTTGCTGTTAGTTGTGGAGTGCCTGTGAGGTAATTTTGTTGGAAGCCAATTTATCTTCTTTTGGTATATTGCATTTTAGAACATGTTGTATTTAAATGAATGGTTGGTGTGTTACATATATGGGTTACATTTCTTATGTATTACTACATATAATATGTATGTGTGCTGCTTTGTGAATTTTTCAAACGTTACTATGTTATGATATAACAATTAAACATACCCTCCCAGAGTTTTTAGGTAGTGATACTGTTGTCCGAACATGTCCGGGGACATCAAAAAGGTTTGCAGACATCAAATTCAGTAGAAGGGGTTCAGTATGTTCCATATTACATGTACATAAAGTAAAGTTATTATTGTTAAGATGTGCTACTAGAAACCTATGAAATTCAGTGAAAAAACGTTGTTAAAGGGACGTTATGGTTAAGTTGCACTATACAAATATGACCATATACAGGGAAAGTACAGCCATAAAAAAACAACAGAACTATCAGAAAGTGCTGATAACTCTATTGATTATCTTTATGCACAAAAAGGATTGCTGTCGTTCAAGCTTGTGTCTTCCCCTATGTATATGTTTCATATGATGTGACTGGATTCTAAGGAAATTACTATAAGAACCTACCTGAAGGATATATCTACAAATAAAATAACATTTTTAGTTTCTGACTGTTACTGACGAAAACCATGTGGCCTAGATATGTCAGCAAAACAAAAAAAGAGATAGCCAGACATGTGATGTAATCAGTGATGTCATCAATGACATTTGTGATGTCATCTTTGATGTCGTGGGTGTTAGTCTTAGCAGTGCACGGAGGTGGCGCAAGTTATGGTTGCTTAGCTCACCATAACTGGCGAATTTCAGGGGTTTTACTTGGAACCATAACGTCCCTTTAACAAAGTTTTTGCACTGAATTTCATAGGTTTTCAGTAGCGCAACTTAACCATAACGTCCCTTTAACAAAGTTTTTACATTGAATTTCATGGGTTTTTATTAGTGCAACTTAACCATAACGTCCCTGTAGCATTTTTTTGCTACATTTTAAAGGTTTTTATTAGTGCAACGTCACCCTAACATCCTTTTCAATAGATGAAGACCACTAACTTCTTATGTCCTCAAAGTGGGAACGCAGGTGGTAAAAAAAAAAAAATGTCCTTCCTACACCGGGACGCCTGCAGCGTTCCGGTGTAGGAAGGAAAATCTTTTACCAAGATGGCCACCATGGAAAGGGAAGGTGGGGTGTATAAAGAGAACACAACAGGGCATGAGTGTGGGGTGGAGGGAACAGGGGAGACACATGGGCATGAGCGGGGGGTGAGAGGGAACAGGGTACAAACGGGGCATGAGCAGGGGGTGGGGGGAAATGGAAGGAAACACGGGGCATGAGCAGGGGTGGGGGGAATACGAGAGAGACACAGGGCATGAGCAGCGTGTGGGGAGGAACATGAGGGAGACACGGGGTATGAGCGGGGGGTGGGGAGGAACAAGAGGGAGACACGGGACATGAGCGGGGGTGGGAGGAAAGGAGAGAGACAAGGGGCATGAGCGGGGGGTGGGGGAACACGAGGGAGACATGGGGCATGAGCGGGGGGTGGGGGAACACGAGGGAGACATGGGGCATGAGTGGGGGGTGAGGGGGTACACGAGGGAGACACGGGGCATGAGCGGGGGGTGGGGGGAACACGAGGGAGACACAGGGCATGAGTGGGGGTTGTGGGAACACAGCGCACACGGGGCATGAGCGGGGGTGGGGGGAACAGGGCACACACAGGGCATGAGCGGGGGTGGTGGAACAGGGCGCACACACGGGGCATGAGCGGGAGGTGGGGGGGAACAGGGGACACACGGGGCATGAATGGGGGGGTGGGGAGAAAGGGGAGAGACACACGGGGCATGAGCGGGGGGTGGGGGGAAAGGAGGGAGACACGGGGCATGAGCGGAGGTGGGGGGAAGGGGAGAGACACACAGGGCATGAGCAGGGGGTGGGGGAAGGGAAGAGACACACGGGGCATGATCAGGGGGTGGGGGAAGGGAAGAGACACACGGGGCATGAGCAGCGGGTGGGGAGGAACATGAGGGAGACAAGGGGTATGAGCGGGGGGTGGGGAGGAACAAGAGGGAGACACGGGACATGAGCGGGGGTGGGAGGAAAGGAGAGAGACAAGGGGCATGAGTGGGGGGTGAGGGGGTACACGAGGGAGACACGGGGCATGAGTGGGGGTTGTGGGAACACAGCGCACACGGGGCATGAGCGGGGGTGGGGGAACAGGGCACACACAGGGCATGAGCGGGGGTGGTGGAACAGGGGACACACGGGGCATGAATGGGGGGTGGGGGGGAAAGGGGAGAGACACACGGGGCATGAGCGGGGGGTGGGGGAAAGGAGGGAGACACGGGGCATGAGCGGAGGTGGGGGGGAAGGGGAGAGACACACAGGGCATGAGCAGGGGTGGGGGAAGGGAAGAGACACACGGGGCATGATCAGGGGATGGGGGAAGGGAGAGACACAGGGCATGAGCAGGGATGGGGGGAGGGGAGAGACACATGGGGCATGAGTGGGGGGTGGGGGGAAAGGAGGGAGACATGGGACATGAGCCGGGGGTGGGGGGAACACGAGGGAGACACGGGGCATGAGCGGGGGGTGGGGGCAACAGGCATGGGGGGAGGGAGAGAGACACACGGGGCATGAGCGGGGGGTGGGCGGGAGGGTGAAAGACACACGGGGCATGAGCGGGGGTGGGTGGGATGGGGAGAGACACACGGTGCATGAGCGGGGGTGGGCAGTTGGGGGAGAGAAACACGGGGCATGAGCGGGGGTGGGGGAGGGAGAGAGACACATGGGGCATGAGCAGGGGGTGGGCGGGAGGGGGAGAGACACACGGGGCATGAGCGGGGTGGGTGGGAGGGGAGAGAGACACGGGGCATGAGCGGGGGTGGGTAGGAGGGGGAGAGACACACAGGGCATGAGCGGGGGTGGGGGGAGGGAGAGAGACACACGGGGCATGAGCGGGGGGTGGGCAGGAGGGGGAGAGACACACGGGGCATGAGCAGGGGGTAGGCGGGAGGGGGAGAGACACACGGGGCATGAGCGGAGGTGGGCGGGAGGGGAGAGACACACGGGGCATGAGCGGGGGGTGGGCGGGAGGGGGAGAGACACACGGGGCATGAGCAGGGGTGGGGGGGAGGGAGATAGACACATGGGGCATGAGCAGGGGGTGGGCGGGAGGGGGAGAGACACACAGGGCATGAGCGGGGGGTGGGCGGTAGGGGGAGAGACACACGGGGCATGAGCGGGGGTGGGAGGAGGGAGAGAGACACACGGGGCATGAGCGGGGGGTGGGCGGGAGGGGGAGAGACACACCGTGGCATGAGCGGGGGGTGGGCGGGAGGGGGAGAGACACACAGGGCATGAGC